>NC_086331.1:29850942-30157508 GCF_032445375.1 Bacillus rossius redtenbacheri
ATTGAAATCCATAGACTAAAATATGTGGGATTCCCGGAGAGGGAGAGGGGATAGTGTGGGGACGCACCGCAACGCCGAAATAGCGCAACGCCGAAATAGCGCAACGCCGAAATAGCGCAACGCCGAAATAGCGCAACGCCGAAATAGCGCAACGCCGAAATAGCGCAACGCCGAAATAGCGCAACGCCGAAATAGCGCAACGCCGAAATAGCGCAACGCCGAAATAGCGCAACGCCGAAATAGCGCAACGCCGAAATAGCGCAACGCCGAAATAACGCAACGCCGAAATAACGCAACGCCGAAATAACGCAACGCCGAAATAACGCAACGCCGAAATAACGCAACGCCGAAATAACGCAACGCCGAAATAACGCAACGCCGAAATAACGCAACGCCGAAATAACGCAACGCCGAAATAACGCAACGCCGAAATAACGCAACGCCGAAATAACGCAACGCCGAAATAACGCAACGCCGAAATAACGCAACGCCGAAATAACGCAACGCCGAAATAACGCAACGCCGAAATAACGCAACGCCGAAATAACGCAACGCCGAAATAACGCAACGCCGAAATAACGCAACGCCGAAATAACGCAACGCCGAAATAACGCAACGCCGAAATAACGCAACGCCGAAATAACGCAACGCCGAAATAACGCAACGCCGAAATAACGCAACGCCGAAATAACGCAACGCCGAAATAACGCAACGCCGAAATAACGCAACGCCGAAATAACGCAACGCCGAAATAACGCAACGCCGAAATAACGCAACGCCGAAATAACGCAACGCCGAAATAACGCAACGCCGAAATAACGCAACGCCGAAATAACGCAACGCCGAAATAACGCAACGCCGAAATAACGCAACGCCGAAATAACGCAACGCCGAAATAACGCAACGCCGAAATAACGCAACGCCGAAATAACGCAACGCCGAAATAACGCAACGCCGAAATAACGCAACGCCGAAATAACGCAACGCCGAAATAACGCAACGCCGAAATAACGCAACGCCGAAATAACGCAACGCCGAAATAACGCAACGCCGAAATAACGCAACGCCGAAATAACGCAACGCCGAAATAACGCAACGCCGAAATAACGCAACGCCGAAATAACGCAACGCCGAAATAACGCAACGCCGAAATAACGCAACGCCGAAATAACGCAACGCCGAAATAACGCAACGCCGAAATAACGCAACGCCGAAATAACGCAACGCCGAAATAACGCAACGCCGAAATAACGCAACGCCGAAATAACGCAACGCCGAAATAACGCAACGCCGAAATAACGCAACGCCGAAATAACGCAACGCCGAAATAACACAACGCCGAGGTTTGATTGTGGTATTTCGTTAAGGTACATTTAAGTAACACACACAAAGTAATTTAGTTGTTGTTTCTGCGTTGTGGTACACAGCAGTTTTCTAGCTGTCGGCGTTGTGGTCAATTTTGACATTCGGCGTTATGGTATTTCAGCGTTTTGGTAACGACCCGGATAGTGTTTATAAATTCCATTACACAGTTGCGAGTTTGCAAGTTCAAGCAGGCCTCATCGAAGGAAGGCTTTTTGATTCCAGGGGGCCGGGCCCCCTGCACTTCCCCCTCCCCCTGGGGTTCTGTGCTCATGTTGAAATCTAAACAGCATGAACATGTTTGCATGAATGCAACTGAAGTCAAAGCTGACAGGAAGCAGGTAAGTTACGAGATAGGACATCACCTGCATTCATATCATTAACCAGCACTCATTGTCATCTGGCCTGGATGTCACAAATGTTTTCCCAGAAGTTTTCCCTCAAAAATTAGTAAAACGAATAGCTCATTGCAGAACGTGCAAGAACTTTCTCAAACTGCATTAAAAATATTGACATATTTTTAGCTTTCCATTATTTATAATTTTCAGTAGCATTTTTTAATTATTTAGTATATATAACTTTAAAGAGCGAGGCAGTACTGCATATTCCTCATAATCCATTGCTAAATAATCGTTGGTAAATAATTTTCATTTCTTATTATTTGTGATTTGTCACATCATGGATCAAAATATGTTCAGTCACCTTGTCACTTTTCTTTTGTATGAGGCTTGCTAGATGGGAGTCATCAAATGCCAGACAGAAACACTTGTGTTAACCAAATTTATTTACAGTTACCTTAGAATGTCACGGGAACTCTTTGTTGGGAAAGTGGAAATTTCTAAGAGACTGTCCACGCCTTAAGTCTGTCGGCAATGAGTTTCAGTGAGATTCTACACTAGGATTGCTTGTCACCACTAATCGTATCATGCTGTGGTGTCACCCAAGCATAGTCTTTTTAGTATTAGTAGTTCATACATCAAAGAACTAGGTTGCTGAACATTCACGCAACCAGGAACCATATTGTCTTATCTGCATCCACCAATCGGAGTTCAATTTGTGGGCTACATCAATTGTAGAATTTTGATTTTATTTACATTATTTAATATTTTATTTCTGTCTTAAGCCACAGGTGTAACTTAGCTACCACAGAGGAGTTGCATATTATTGTATTTTTCATCACATAAGACAAGAATGTCAAGCAGTTTTGAAGAGCTTATGGCTGACAGTTCTCTTATGTAACAGTATTTGTCACTTTTGTGTGGAGTCCATACACTCAGCAGCACATGCTACTGTTGCATGGAGTCTGAACATGTATAAAAGGAAATTAGAATTGGAAATGCTACTTTTAGTGTGACAAGACTAAACTTGTTTTTTATCCTCGCATCTACACTCTCACTTACCCTCGCCACCAGCAGTGTGTGTGTGTTCTGTATCTACTACACATTTCTTTATGATATGGTCTCTCTTTCTGTGCTGCAAAATTTAAAATCAAGTTCGTTAAAACTCATCTCCCCCGTTTTGTTATAACTGCTGATTGACTTGTTCCAGGCATGACCATACACTACTAGACTATCACATCAGACCACCTTGGCTAGCTCAAAACTTTGTCTAAAGTAGACATACATAAACACTGGCAAAAAATGATTTGGGTGCCAAAAATTATAAAAGTTTTCGAAAAATGTTTCTATTGTCGATTAGTGTATTGGAATGTCTGTGACACCAAACTGATTTAACTTATTTTTGTTGATACTTGAAGAAAATTCACAGTCCTTGTGGCAGCCATCTTGTGACAACAAAACACAGTACAGGTAGAACATAAAACCTTTTTCACATTGCCTCTTCTTTGTCTCTGAAAGCAAACACACGTCGACTGTTCGCAGGTACGGAAAGGATAACTCCTAAATTGACAGTTTGTAACTAAGCCCCATGGTTACACACGAACTCACGGTATGAAGCCACAGAATTACGACCTCTTAACAACGCAGTGATCACGCGAGCCTTATTTTGGGCGATGACTGGTCGAAAATTCTAGTTTGAAAGTTCCAAACACGAAAAACGTGTTTATTATATATGGTATCGCCCGGACCGTAGCCACGAAATGATCTCTTCAACTACATAACTTTATAATTAGTGAGCCACTGCCCAGCACGCCGCCTTTTGGTACCTCGTCCAGACAATGACTGATGAAACACAGCACATCACAAAACACTGAGAAAATGTAAGTTAGCTGGGGACTTCCCCTAAATACTGCTTTAGTATAGGCTACAACCTTTGCTCTTACAAATATAATGAAGTAACTATAGCTGTGCCGATCCGTATTGGCAGGTACCGATATTGCCGATATTTTGGTGTATCGGATCGTATTCAGGATACACCAAAACGAGAAAAAAATTGCAAATACTGTATGTTTTGCCCAGATATTGTTATTGTTGAATTGTTTTACTTAATTATTTCGAGGATTTGTAATAAACTTTACTATAATTATTGCACGAATAGGTATGTAATATTTATTTAAAATTAGGTTTCATAATTAACTTTGCAACACTGTATAAGTTTCCCCAAATTATGTTTCCTTTTTCTTGTCATGTTAATCGTGCGACATAAAATGGCGATGTCTCGCAGTCCGTACACAAAGACCGGGTGCGGTAATAAAAACCATAAATATACATCTACGATAACGTGTGTACAAAATACAAAATGCTTTGGCAGTTTTCTTAAAACATATGTCTGTTTAGCTAGCTTATCCCCAAAAATAAATTTTCACCAAAGCCAACTAATACACAGTTTTATTTCTGTTTACGTTACATACAACAGGTCGGCCGGCAATAGTTTGAGAAGTTAGCGAGAGATAGCTCTCCTGTCGTTACATTAGGTAGTTTGTACATTTCTAGGCAGATGGCTCTCAAAGCGTAATCGATTGACCAAATTTAGATTTTCTTTTAGTGTACCGCTTGAATACAATACAAAACTGCTCAACATTATTATTTATTGTGATGCCTGTAACTTTATGAGATACTTAAGCTTTACTATCCAAATATAAACAAATGCAGTAATAAATGCATCCTTGAATTTTTTTTACTATATTTTTTTTTGTTTCTGTTATGCTAAAAGTCGGCAATTAACAAACGTGCTTGTTATTTTCCTGTATGAGTGATGTTGAGTCAGTACATTTTAATGGCTAAATAAAAAAAAAATATTCGTGAGAATACCGTGTCGTTCATTTGGAAATACTTTACAGTTTTAGACGATAATTCCAAAGCTAAATGGTACAATTTGTGGTGTTATAAGATCAAGAGATAAGTTTTAAGCATTCTGTGTAAAATTGCATATTGTAAAAATATATATATATATATTCAGACATTAAACACACAACAAATTTGCAACTCCTGTTATATTTTACATTTTTCTTTATT
Organism: Bacillus rossius redtenbacheri; assembly: GCF_032445375.1. NCBI lineage: Eukaryota > Metazoa > Arthropoda > Insecta > Phasmatodea > Bacillidae > Bacillus > Bacillus rossius. The sequence continues at coordinate 29,855,718 of NC_086331.1, forward strand.
TTGATACAGGTGTAAGTATAAATTGAAGGTTGGAGGTATGTACGTAAATCATTTTTATATCAATAAAAATTTTAGCTATTGAAACATTCACAAAAATGTAAAAATAAGTATACATAAATATTAAAATTATTTTATATTGTATCGGTCCGGGATTGGCCGATATTAAAAATTAATATCAGTAGATCGGTGTATCAGCAAAATTTGTAGATCGGCACAGCTCTAGAAGTAACCCCCCTTTGAGGGCTTCCCCTCATTTGGTCACATGGTCTGTCTTTCTTCCACAACTTCCATCTCTTTAATTTCACACAGAATTCAGGAATTCCCATCAGATATTCCCAGGATCTTGGCTAACATCTATCACTCTATTGCAAAGGATGTGATAAATAAGTCTTTTGGCTCTGCTGTGTAGCCACACATCTTTCTTTCTCTCTATATACAAAATGCACTGTCTTAAAACCACTTTAAAACACACGTAAAATAATAATAATAATTATTATTATTATTATTATTATTATTATTATTATAAAAGAACATTTAAATGCAATGAATTACTGAAATTCACACTCTCATAATAATCGAGCCAGCAAAGTGAAAACCAATAAATTATAGTTAAAAGGCTTTTCTAAATAAAATTCTTAAATATTTAAATTAATTACAAGAATATTACAAATAATAAAACATAAGTATGAAAAACTAGGTCAATATGACCTTGAAGCCATATAATCAGCTTATCTTCTGCATTTACTGAAAAAAAAATTTTTTTTTTTAATTTCTTGTAAAAACTGGGGACAGGGTCTTGCAACTTATCATTACCCCCCAACTTTTCAATTAAATGAACACAATATTTAATTGAAAAATTCTAGAAACAATAGTGTAACTTCATCAATAAGTGTTAAAAAGAACATTCACCATGTAGTTTCATAATTTCAAATCTGTCACATATCCATTTTTACTGAAACATTATAATTCTCAATATTTGTAAAATGTTAATTCAAGAGTTCTGCACAAACATAAAGAAGTAATTAAGCAGTGAAAAGAAGACATCATAACAATATTATTTCAATAAATCTTATCTTACTCAATGAAAAAAGTACCAAAATGTTTACTTTCTCTTATTCATATCAAAAATTAAGTCACATTATTATTATGATGCTATTATTTCATGAAAACTTTATTTACAATACTAAACAACTTGGTGTCAGGCAATGGTTAGCAAGAAAATGTTTATCCATCCCTTATCCCTGATGAGTGGATTTACATCTGCAGTATTACAATGTGAGAATTTTAATTCATGAATACCAAAAGTCTTAAACAGGTGACTTTCAAAGTCATAAATACGATCAATGACAAAACATACTTGACTCATTGGACACTCTTGGTCACCATGACTACAAAGAAACATTTGGCACTTTTGCCCTCAAAAGACGATGAATACACCCTGGCTTGCTTTTGGCCAGAAAACGAAGAAATACATTAATACACAACTCACCATACTTGTAGACAAATGCGTGCATCTTGGTCAGTCTATGAATACCTCAACATTACTGAACAGCACACAAAACCACTCAACAAGATATATAACAATAAATACATGAAAAAACTTTATTACCATCATTGCACAAATTTAAAAAAATAATTAATAACCATATTTATTATTTAAAATTGTTCTGTAGCTTTCAAATTCAGTTAATTATATCTGCGAAGCAACCATTAGTGTTGGCAAATCCTTCTCTGCTACAAAATGAAATACATTCATGTTTACTTTGACTACTTCAAGATTGTACTCTACACTTCAAGCAGTAACTACACTTCAAGCAGTAACATCATTACATCATTACTGAGGGAGAGTGTCACAGGGGGGAAAAAGAAGAATGGACTTGTGCCATACAAAACATTAAATATTAAAACCCTTGCCTCTCAGCTGCCTCGAAAAAAACACCCTTGAACACCTGCTCATCTGGCAGAATTCAAACCATTTCTCATAATCTTATTCTACATGCAACATATCTACTCATGTAATACCAAGAAACAACACGTTGTTTGTGTTAAATAGCAGATAACATTTAGCAGATAACAATGTCAACTTTATTCTTGAAAACTAGTTATTCTTTGAAAAATGATTCTGTAGACAATCTTTTGTTAATTGGGTAAACATATTTAATTTTTTACTGTCAGAAAAATATTAGTAAAGCAACTTATTTTTTACTTTTTTATAACAAATATCAAAACTTCTCATATTAATTAATATTTCATGAAACTTCTAATATTACAGTAGTATTCCTTAAAATTTATAATTTGTGAACCACTCAGCTGATTATATAATGAAAATATTAATTTCTTTTTGTTCTCTTTTACTCATAATACACAAACTATGACTACAAAACATAAATTCCCAATAAATCAACAACTCTTATACTTGTCTTGCATTAATTGCTAAATATAACATTTAAAAAAAATAGACTATATCATACTATCTATATATATACAATATATAATGTGTGTATATATATGTGTGTGAATAAATATATATATATATATATTAGGGATGGGAAAGTCGATCCGTCGATTCTTCGATACCCCGATTTTTTGATACATAATCGATAATCGAGGATCGGCGAAAATCACCGATTATTAAAATTCTGCAGGATGTAGACGTAAAGTGCTGCCTAGCAGCGGTTCATCGCTGTCGTTGCAGTAATTTTAGTCAGTTTTACAACTAAATAAATAACCATAAACGATATAATAAATAATAAATGAAATATAACATAGCTTACCACAGCTCAGTTGCCACAATCCCGTAAGCGGGAACGGAGGTTGGCGATTTCGTACTGTGCATTTAGGGTTATTTATTTATTAACGCAGTGTTATCGTATAAAGAAATTGTAGCCCAACTTTTACTTGCTGAATACACCCACATTGGTAGCCATGTGCACAAAATTTCAAGATTCTACTGAGAAGTGTGCCACGTTTTCTACGTTTCTAGTATATTTATTCACTTGCGTTGTTGCATATTTATTTTCGTCAATGATTTTTTTTGTTAACCAGCATTTGTCTATACATGAACTTTCACAGGTTTGCCAACTTCCGGTACAGATCTTATTCTCAATTACTTAACGATAAAATGCAAGAATAATGTGGCCATAGCCCGTAACATTTTACGAGTTACGTATTTTCCGTAATTTATTTAATAACAGTAAACATTAAATCACCAGTTAATTACGCAACTTAAACATAAAATTTCAATGGACGTTTTTGAAACACGTTTTCATTCCAGTAAGTTACCAGTACGGCAACTGTAGAAATTTTCTTACATGCTTTTGTTTCCAGTGATGCTTCTTTGTTTGAATGTTGGGTAATGTTAGCGCAATACGAATAGTAAAATAACATTTTTATTTACGTGATGTCTAGTGAAGTGTGGAAATACTTTGTCATCGACCGACAAAATTCTGGCTACGCAATATGTCAAATCTGTAAATGTACAATCTCACGTGGCGGTAAATCTAAAACTACAACAAACATGAAAAAACATCTCGAAAACAAGCATGGGAGTTACGTTCATGAGACGAAGAAACAAAGGCTACATTCATCGGAATTGAGCGAGATTGAAGAAAATGAAATAGATGATAGTTCAGCACAAAATTGTTCTTCAGAGACAACCTTGCCATTGTCATCAAATTCAGATGTTAGGCCTACTGCTACTGATTCATCGAGAGGCAGCGGTTCAGTGTCCCCGAGGCATGCTGAGAAAGTTGGCCAAACGAATATTTCATCAAGAACACCAAACCAGTATAGGCTAACTCCTAAAAGTCAATACCAGCCTACATTACAATCATTTATTGATAAAACTGCACAATTCAAGTCCACTGATCCTCGTGCAAAATCAATAACTCAGCACATAGGTAGAATGATGTGCTTAGACAATCGTCCTTTTAGCATGGTTGAAGACAGAGGATTCACAGAATTTGTCAAATTCCTTGAGCCTAGGTATGTTTTGCCCAGCAGAAAACATTTTTCAAATACTGTTGTACCACACATGTACCAAGAATGTAGGGAAAATGTGAACAAAAAGTTGGACGAAGCTGAACATGTGAGTCTTACAACAGATATGTGGACTTCAACAGCCAATGACGATTCTCTTGGTCTAACTGTGCATTTTGTTGATTCCAATTTTGTCTTGCAACACCTCAACATTGGGGTTATTCCCTTTCCTGAATTATCTCACACAGGGAACAATTTGTGCAATTTTATCACAGAAACACTTGAAGAATGGAAGCTGCAATCTAAAGTTGTTGCCATTGTAAGAGACAATGCCAGGAACATAACTGCTGGCCTAGAATCATCCGAATATGAACATCTGCCATGCCTAGCACATACCCTGCAGCTTGTTGTAAAGGAAGGGCTACTGAACAACAAGAATGTAAATAATCTGATTGCCAACGGTCGTCGCATAGTTGGCCATTTCAAACATTCTTGTAAGGCGACAAAAGAGTTAAAGAAGGCTCAAGCCACGCTGAAAATGAAAAAACATAAACTTATCCAGGATGAACCAACGCGTTGGAATTCATCTCTCCATATGCTACAGCGCTTACTTGAGCAAAAACAGTCTGTTTCTTTAGCATCAGCAACTCTGCAGTTACCTGTGACTTTTTCATCAGCAGAATGGAACCTGATGACAAATGTAGTAAACCTTTTAAGTATTTTCAACCATGCAACATTGGCTGTAAGTACTCAGTGTGTGACAGCCTCAGAAGTCATACCTATAATCAACAGTTCTACTGAAGAGCTAAGGAAACCAGCACCTACTGGATCAGGTGTACAGGGCATCAAAAATGATATGCTTGCTGCCATAACTTTGAAGTATTCTGATGTTGAAGAGAATATGTTGTACGCAGTTGCAACATTACTGGACCCACGATTTAAACACCATGTTTTTGTGCAGGACGGTAATGTCACAAAAGCGAAAGTTTTTTTGATTGAAGAAGCAAGAAAAACTATCTGTTTGAAACAACCTGAAACTGAGGTAAGTTAGGTGCTAATTTCCTTGTAATTCATTAAGTGTATTCTTATTTGTCTACTTCTGCTGTTTTAAGTTGACACATTTGTTTGTTCATTTTTAATTTTTAATTTTGAAAATTTTGTTGCTTTTCTCTCAGTCTGTGCCGCAAACATCCAGCCAAGCAATGGAAAGCCATGGTATGTGGACATTTTACTCAAACATAATGAAGACTGCCCCAAGTGTAAGCCACATCGCATCAGTTGAAGATGAGATTAATGTTTACTTGGAAGAACCTATTCAAAATTCAAGTACCAACGTTTTCCAGTATTGGAAAGAAAATACCAAGTACCCATGTTTAAAAAAACTGTCAAAGAAATTTCTTTGCATTCCACCTTCAACTGTACATTCCGAGCGATTATTCAGCACTGCAGGACTGATTGTTGATCAGAAACGGAACCGTTTAGATCCTGAACGAGTCAAAATGTTGGTTTTTTTAAATAAGAATTTGTGATCTAATAAGAATTTAGGATCTAATAAGACTTTGTGATCTAATAAGATGCTTTGCCAGTTTTCATTTATTATTTTAAGAACTTTCAATTTTATTTTGTCAAAAGTGTTGTTTTTATGATATTTCACTATGTTGTCATTTATTTCAAAGGTATAAAGATTGAATTTGGTAGTTTCTGGTTTTTTACAATATTTTTAATAATCACAACTTTTTGTGGCTATTTAAAGTTTGATTGATAAATGTTAATGATTGTACATTTAGTAATTAATATACTATTTATTAAATTGTATTCCAATGAAATTGTTAGTATTTTGATGACTTTACGACAATTCACTTTTTATTAGTACTACTGACCTATTACTAAATTACGTATTCTCTTTTCAAAATTACATATTCAACTGGATTAAACATAATCCACATAAAAAATAATGCTTGCCCTACACATTACACATTACAGAATAGTAATTTCAATTTCTTTATTTCAAGTAATGTAAAGTTTTGTTTTATGTGTTAAATTTAATAGTATTTATTTATTATTTTGAAAAATGCTTTTTTAGTGTATTCAATAAGTATGTTTACTGATTCCATTGTAACTTATACTTCAATCCCGAAAATGAGAATCTATAACTTAACCTAATTGATTGGAATCGATGATCGCAACAAGACTCGATAATCGGTATCGAATCGAAAATTTTGAAAATTTCCCATCCCTAATATATATATATATATATATATATATATATGTACTACAGCAAGTATTGCAATGAATTCCTAATAGTGATAGTAAAAAAAAAGGATGGTCGAGTAGAGAGGTACTTTTAAGACTCAAAATTCATAATTTGCCGATAATTGTGATTAAAAGGTTCTCTATGAAGAATTTATACCTATGAACATGTTCTTATAGCACTCAGCTAACAAAATACTGCTGAGAATTTTAAGTGTTTTATGTTAATATTATTTTAATGTGTAAACTGTTTTCATCCCTAGCAGCTGCTGGAGTAATTGTAGTTTTGCCCGTATGGATTGCTGTATTATTTATATCAATGCTGTCTTTTCGTAAAAATTTTCTGTCATAGTACAGCTACTAAATTATGTTCAGGAAATACACTTTTATCCCAGAAGTAACATATTTTCAGGAATACTTTCCCTGTTCCACACTGGAGCACACCTCACGTGGTTGGAGATTGCGTAAAGTAAACGAGCATCTTACTCCCACATGTGACGATGTCAGCAGGTCAGTCTGCTGGACTGCGACATGCTACGTTGAACACACTTGTCAGGGTGGCCATTCACCGGGAAAACCGGGATTTATCAGGGAAATCACGTTGATCGGGAATTATCAGGGAAATGTCAGGGAATTTTTTTAATAACCGGGAAATTTTTGTGTCATGTATATTTCCGCAGAGCTGCCAACCATCACGGATTTTGCGTAATTATTACGGATTTAACACAATATTACGGAATTACGGAACATCGCTGGTTTATTACGGAAACGAGGCTTTGTGCTGCTGGGTAACGGAAAAAAATTCCGTTTCTGATGTGCGTGTTTCGTGAACGCAGTTCGAATACATCACGTGGTTGCGCAGATAACGGAACTGATAAATGTGCGCATGTACTGTCGAAATAAGTAGATTAATTGTTGTGTTTTGTAATAGAAATGGTACGGTATTACGTCCGTTGTACGATACAACTAGTACATATTGTCGGTCTTTTCGTTTGTTAGCTACTTACACCACGATAGTTTTTGTACGGTACTTTGGCTAACCTGTCTTGTGTTATTTACTTTCTTGAAAGCCATTTTTTTCATCAAAGTGTTTTTGTCGTGTGTACAGACGTGAAACCTTTTTATGTTGTTCGATAGTGTTGTGTTCTTCAGTGCCGGTTGTAGAAATGAAGCGTGTGACAGAACAATGTGTATCTGGGGCAAAAAAAAAAGAACGTTATTCTTCAGAACATTTGACCAAACTATATAAAAGAATGGCCATGCTTGTCATCTTCAAATGTTTTGGAACGCCACGCTTTTTGTAATGTATGCACGTGTGACTTTTCGATTGCGCATGGTGGAAGGGATGACTGAGGACGGCATATTGAATCAAAGAAACATGCAGAACATTTTAAAGCCGTGACGAGCAATAAATCTATATCGTCGTTTTTCGCTACATCTGAAGAAACGAAAGTAACAAACGCAGAGTTATTGTTTACAAGTTTTTTGGTAGAACACAATTTACCGATAACAGTAGCCGATCATTCGGGTAATTTGTATAGAGCTATGTTTCCGGACTCAAAAATTGCACAGAAATACAGCTGTGCGAGAGCAAAAACATCTGCCTTAGTGGAGTATATGGCTGGTGAAACTAAATTGAAACTGTTGAATCTTTAGTAAGTGGACCATTTGCTTTAGCTACAGATGGGAGTACTGATTGTAATGCAGTGAAGATTTATCTATTAGTTGTTTCATTTTTAAATCAAACACAAGGTAAAATTTGCACTGTACTGTTATCCCTTGTTGAGAGTACTAAGACTAAGAACATTTCACAACTAGAAATGTTACACTTCAAAATGAATTAAAGAACAGTTATCAAAAGTTGTGTGAAAAAATGTTTGAGCGCTCGCCACTGAAATACCCCATTACATAAAACAAAACACAGACTGCAGGTCATTGAACGGGACGCTATAATGTAAAGTGACATATTTAAAATGTATTTGTTATTTAACGAACTTCCGTATGTATATAATGAAGAAAATACAGTAGGGTGCTAAAATATGAGTAATCTCTTTCTATAATATTATATTTTTTCATCAAAAGTATGTTTTTTTGTAATTGTAAATATCAGGGAAATTTTGAATTTTTAATCAGGGAAATCAGGGAAAAATCAGGGAATATTTTTGGTGACTGTGAGTGGCCACCATGCTTGTGTAGAAACATTGAGCTAAAATAAACTAGCAGTTTTCCAGCCGACATAAAAGTTATATGCGACTGTTAAATATGCTTTAGGCTATGGCGTCACTAGGACTTCTGAGGGTGACGGGCATAAGAATTCAAATAAATAAACATGATGCTTTAAAGCTGACGTTGTCCGGGTTTTGCGCCATAAGCCTGGTTGTACTAAACTCCCTTCCTTGACCTTCACCTGTTCCTTCGAGGCATGGAATTACCAAAGTATGTAGTGTGTTTTCAAACAGTGCGCCACGAACTACCGGAAGACTGTGTTTTGAGCTCAGTGGCGCCATAGTGGATCTTTGCGAAAATATACTTTATTTATGTAGCTAAAATATTATTGGTTACATTTCATGTGCTAACCGTATTTGTGTAAATAAAATGTCTACAAATGTGATCAGATTATCCGGTGATCCGGATCAAGGGCTGGATAAACAAAGTTTTACTGTATATCAGTATTAAACAAATAAAATTTTAAAACCATTTATAAAAAACCTAGTTCTATTCTACTAACAATGGCAGAACAGAAATTTATTTTTCATGAAATGTATTTAAAAGTTTGCAATGTCGCTCTCGTGAGTAATATATTAACGTGGAAGGCTCATTAAAGGGTTTTGTATCTGGAGGAAAAAATACCGTAAAATTTAGCAGACAGGGAGAATATTTTTCTGTAAGTTAAATGTATTGTCCTCTTCCTCCTTTCATTTTATACAAATATAGACTCATTACTTAAATTTGTTTGACAACTACATATCCGGTTCTATCTTATTTGAACTGTGTTGATCATTCAACTTACAGCACCTGCATTTCTACTTTCTGTTGAAGTTTTTCAGTTACTAAATGTTGGTAAGAAGGTACTTGCATACCTTTGTAGTTGTAGGATGCATGCATCCTGGTAGTATTGATTAAAATGTTTGCAAAGATGGTATAAGTTTTAAAACTGTTTCTTGAAATAAAAACTATGGGAACAAGTCGATCATCTTCAGTATCACTGTCCGCTTTACTGTCCTCTTTAATATTATCTGCCACTTGTTTTAGATTTGAGTAAAAATTGTAATACTCAGTGTGAATCAGAGTAAGACAATTTAGTAGATCCTTCTTTTTGATGGTGTTGTTGGGCATTGGACCATGTTAACATTTTTGTTAGCACCGGTATTGTTTTCTTGCCCTTCTTCAAACACCCGAAAGTTTTCATAGTCAAATCAAATAAGTTTTCTCCCACTTGATCCACTTCATTTAAAGCTTGTTCGCCTTTCTGCCCTCTGTGTCGGTAGTCCTACGTGTTAGAAGTTCTTGAACAAGTATTGAAAAGGACTTGAAGACCTCATGACACATTTCGTGAACTTAGAGAGGTTTTTTGCCTCATGCAGTTTTGATAAACTGAAACCAGTCTCAGGGTACCATGATGGGTATTCCTGCATGGGGGTTTCCCCTTCACCCTTTCATTTTGGCAATGATCTACATGGCCTACGTAGTGCATCTGTCTCTGCAACATAAACTTTTGATCGACACAATCAGAATTGTTTTGCTTGTTGACAAACAATGAAAACATGCAAGCCATGTTAATATTTCTATTTTTTTATCTGCATGTATCTAAGTAAGTTATCTCTTGGGTCACACTTTTGGGCAGACTATTTTTAATTTTTTTTTTTAATCCACACACAGCCTCTGTTTCCAATTTATTCATGACTCATGTAGCATTGAGTGGTGCTTCCATTTGTAATGCAGTCTCAGAATGTTAGGTTATAAGTCAAAAGAAGGTATTTGAAGAAAGAAGCATTGGCTGTCAGTGAAGGAGTGTTGAATTCTTGATGTCAGACTAAAGGTAGAATTCATAATTGCAGACTTTTTGGGCAAACTAGCACTTCTTCATACACTATTACTTATTATTTAAGCCGTACTTACTATACGCTTAATGAATTCTTTATGTTGAAATGAGAACTTCTTGATAAAATGATGGTTGAAGAAGCACTAAGTCCCATTTCGTACTTGATGTTGTAATTATGTAAGTAGCTTTACTGAATGCCATTGTTAATCCTGCCATGTGTGGAACATTATTTCCAGCATTTTTGATTATTATTCTATTTTCTGTAAGCATCTCAGTGTTTACATACAGACCTCTCAGGTTCGTCAGTTGTTGCTGCACATCACCTCATTGAGCGAGACATGAGGCTACAATGGCATATATGTAGTAGCGATAACCTCTTGTGTTTATGGGCCTCCAACAAACGCAAGAAGTTTTAAACCAATGTAAACACTTATTGAACAGTATCTATATCATGTATAATGTAATAAAATAAAATACTGTCTGTAATACACTTTAATATCTTGTAACTTCCCCACTACACAATGTGTTGAGTAGTGCAGTCAGTAGCAGGTCGAACTTGTATAGTGAGGATACTCGTGAGGCGTGAGTTCTAATTACATACAAATATTTGTCTGAATTCTTTTTGTATATACTTTCATTTAAATTGCTAATATGATCTTTCAATGTGTATTTGAAATCTAATAAAATATTAATAAAATCCGTTAAAATCTAAATGGTAGTGATGTTTGAATTTAATGAATAGAGCTGTACATTATTGAAAGCATTTTTTAAATACCCTTTGGCAAGAAAATTTTATTGGTCATTTATTGAGCAAAGTGTGTTGATGCTTTAAGAGAATCTGCATTAATAAATAATTACTTACGTAAATAATTATTTGGCTAGGCTCACACAGTTTATAGTATTACTTTGTATTTGTTAACATAGTTCTCAAACTATTTATTATTTGTTCATTTTGTATTTATATATTTTTTGCTGTGTTAAACAAAATTGGCTTGGCAAAATTATATTTGCTGGATTTATTTACTTTTTTGTTAATGAGTCTTTTTTAATAAATAATATGGTTTTCTCCATTTTGTAATAATTATTTTAAAAATTATGATAAATATTTTCTAAACTATCTAAAGTATACCAAAATCATTTTAAAGTTATACACCAATCTAGCCAGTGGCAGGGAACTCACATGCTGAAACACAAACATCTGCCCGTTCGTCTGCCGGTAACTGCAATTGGAATCATAGTGGAATCATGGCTTCCAAGTGAGAGCATAATGCATCATGTTCAAGTATATGAGACAAAACTAGAAGTATTAATGCATGCAGAATGTCATGAAAGCCACACTTATGTAGGTCTAATTTTAGTTTTAAGCAAGTTAACGGTGTGCACAATCGTACGAAGTAAGGACTCTTATCAAATGTTTATATGTCTGATGCTTTTCGTTGTACTAGCGGGAATATATTTGACATTAGATACCGGAACAGAAATGAACAGATGATTCACATGGAAAAGGTTGTTAAATGAATGGTAGAATGGAAAAAAAAAACACGGGCCTGACACTTCAATTTTTGAAAAATTAAAATGTAAATATCAGGACAGTAATATCGGTTTCACTGCCAGTAAAGGATTGTTTAAACATTCGTGGAAAGGTATGCGATGTGAGTTCAATGTCATGCCCGGGCGGACAAGTCAACCAGCCGGCTGACAATAACTATCTCCCGTTAACACGGTTTCATATTTGTCATACAAATTATTTGATGGTAGGCTTTAAACATAAATTGTGTGACATATTTATCGTTGAGTGTTATTCTACGCATTTATATTACATAAAGAATATTTCCCTACATATCTTGGAAAACATTAATTAAATTAGCCATGCTATTTATAGAGACAGCTGCTTCAGAATATGCGAGTTTGGATAGCACAAACATATTTAGAAATGCATTAGTCTTGCAAAGTGAGGGATTGGTGTAGTCACTTCAAAAGCTAAACACAATATCTATGGCATCTGTAATTTTGGGTTATATTTTCATGCAATTGCCAGTTTCCAGATTCCATCACCACCTTAGCTATAATATAAAAAGATTAATGTATAAGTCAACTACTTGACTTCGTGGAGAAGAACTTATATAGAAGAATAAGCACTGCTTTATTGACTGAATTCTTGACAAATAAGTAACTTGTTTTGCAACTGTGAATCTTTGGAAAACCAGCATTACTTATTTTGTGGCTATGAATTCATAATGAGACCTACTTGAAAAATAAGTACTTGATAAAGTATGACCTCAAGGTTGGCAACCAAGCAATACTTGTTTTGAGGGGTTATGACGAATGTGAATTCCACCCTCAGACTCACGGTTGGGTCTTGGTTCTCGTTGGTATTGTCGATATCCTCTACTGTGTAACCTAAATCAGCCATTTTCTTGTGTTTGTTATGCTTCAGAATAAATTTGTTTCTTTCATTTAGATCATTGGTTTGCTCGATTTTTAATGTCATAGTCACATGTCTTGCATGTATCAACTTTTAACATTTTTCAAAATAAATTGTATGATCCAACATTTTGATGTTTTGCCTTAAATTTGCTATATGTCATTATTATGTTAAAATGGCTCCTTTGGTATTTCTTTTGAGTCTCTTCTTGAGTAATAACTTTCATTTTTTGGATACCTACCTCTCTTTTTGCTCAACATAGCCTTTTGCTTTTCGATCTTCCTGTTTGTTGGCTCGTGTCTACCTCGTTAATCCTCAAGAGAAACAAATTAAACAGAAAAATGTTCTAAGTTTTTCCACCAAAAAATCAACTTAGGACATTTTTAGTCCATAAACAGAGTGGAACCTTTTTTTGGTCCATAAACGGAGTGGAGCCCTTTTTTGGTCCATAAACGGAGTGGAGCCCTTTTTTGGTCCATAAACGGAGTGGAGTCCTTTTTTGGTCCATAAACGGAGTGGAGCCCTTTTTTGGTCCATAAACGGAGTGGAGCCTTTTTTTGGTCCATAAACGGAGTGGAGCCTTTTTTTGGTCCATAAACGGAGTGGAGCCTTTTTTTGGTCCATAAACGGAGTGGAGCCTTTTTTGGTCCATAAACGGAGTGGAGCCTTTTTTTGGTCCATAAACGGAGTGGAGCCTTTTTTTGGTCCATAAACGGAGTGGAGCCTTTTTTTGGTCCATAAACGGAGAGGAGCCTTTTTTTGGTCCATAAACGGAGAGGAGCCTTTTTTTGGTCCATAAACGGAGAGGAGCCTTTTTTTGGTCCATGAACGGAGAGGAGCCTTTTTTTGGTCCATGAACGGGGTGGAGCCTTTTTTTGGTCCATGAACGGAGTGCAGCCTTGTTGTTTTGGTCCAAAGAACGGAGTGCAGCCTTTTTGTTTTGGTCCAAAGAACGGAGTGCAGCCTTTTTGTTTTGGTCCAAAGAACGGAGTGCAGCCTTTTTGTTTTGGTCCAAAGAACGGAGTGCAGCCTTTTTGTTTTGGTCCAAAGAACGGAGTGCAGCCTTTTTGTTTTGGTCCAAAGAACGGAGTGCAGCCTTTTTGTTTTGGTCCAAAGAACGGAGTGCAGCCTTTTTGTTTTGGTCCAAAGAACGGAGTGCAGCCTTTTTGTTTTGGTCCAAAGAACGGAGTGCAGCCTTTTTGTTTTGGTCCAAAGAACGGAGTGCAGCCTTTTTGTTTTGGTCCAAAGAACGGAGTGCAGCCTTTTTGTTTTGGTCCAAAGAACGGAGTGCAGCCTTTTTGTTTTGGTCCAAAGAACGGAGTGCAGCCTTTTTGTTTTGGTCCAAAGAACGGAGTGCAGCCTTTTTGTTTTGGTCCAAAGAACGGAGTGCAGCCTTTTTGTTTTGGTCCAAAGAACGGAGTGCAGCCTTTTTGTTTTGGTCCAAAGAACGGAGTGCAGCCTTTTTGTTTTGGTCCAAAGAACGGAGTGCAGCCTTTTTGTTTTGGTCCAAAGAACGGAGTGCAGCCTTTTTGTTTTGGTCCAAAGAACGGAGTGCAGCCTTTTTGTTTTGGTCCAAAGAACGGAGTGCAGCCTTTTTGTTTTGGTCCAAAGAACGGAGTGCAGCCTTTTTGTTTTGGTCCAAAGAACGGAGTGCAGCCTTTTTGTTTTGGTCCAAAGAACGGAGTGCAGCCTTTTTGTTTTGGTCCAAAGAACGGAGTGCAGCCTTTTTGTTTTGGTCCAAAGAACGGAGTGCAGCCTTTTTGTTTTGGTCCAAAGAACGGAGTGCAGCCTTTTTGTTTTGGTCCAAAGAACGGAGTGCAGCCTTTTTGTTTTGGTCCAAAGAACGGAGTGCAGCCTTTTTGTTTTGGTCCAAAGAACGGAGTGCAGCCTTTTTGTTTTGGTCCAAAGAACGGAGTGCAGCCTTTTTGTTTTGGTCCAAAGAACGGAGTGCAGCCTTTTTGTTTTGGTCCAAAGAACGGAGTGCAGCCTTTTTGTTTTGGTCCAAAGAACGGAGTGCAGCCTTTTTGTTTTGGTCCAAAGAACGGAGTGCAGCCTTTTTGTTTTGGTCCAAAGAACGGAGTGCAGCCTTTTTGTTTTGGTCCAAAGAACGGAGTGCAGCCTTTTTGTTTTGGTCCAAAGAACGGAGTGCAGCCTTTTTGTTTTGGTCCAAAGAACGGAGTGCAGCCTTTTTGTTTTGGTCCAAAGAACGGAGTGCAGCCTTTTTGTTTTGGTCCAAAGAACGGAGTGCAGCCTTTTTGTTTTGGTCCAAAGAACGGAGTGCAGCCTTTTTGTTTTGGTCCAAAGAACGGAGTGCAGCCTTTTTGTTTTGGTCCAAAGAACGGAGTGCAGCCTTTTTGTTTTGGTCCAAAGAACGGAGTGCAGCCTTTTTGTTTTGGTCCAAAGAACGGAGTGCAGCCTTTTTGTTTTGGTCCAAAGAACGGAGTGCAGCCTTTTTGTTTTGGTCCAAAGAACGGAGTGCAGCCTTTTTGTTTTGGTCCAAAGAACGGAGTGCAGCCTTTTTGTTTTGGTCCAAAGAACGGAGTGCAGCCTTTTTGTTTTGGTCCAAAGAACGGAGTGCAGCCTTTTTGTTTTGGTCCAAAGAACGGAGTGCAGCCTTTTTGTTTTGGTCCAAAGAACGGAGTGCAGCCTTTTTGTTTTGGTCCAAAGAACGGAGTGCAGCCTTTTTGTTTTGGTCCAAAGAACGGAGTGCAGCCTTTTTGTTTTGGTCCAAAGAACGGAGTGCAGCCTTTTTGTTTTGGTCCAAAGAACGGAGTGCAGCCTTTTTGTTTTGGTCCAAAGAACGGAGTGCAGCCTTTTTGTTTTGGTCCAAAGAACGGAGTGCAGCCTTTTTGTTTTGGTCCAAAGAACGGAGTGCAGCCTTTTTGTTTTGGTCCAAAGAACGGAGTGCAGCCTTTTTGTTTTGGTCCAAAGAACGGAGTGCAGCCTTTTTGTTTTGGTCCAAAGAACGGAGTGCAGCCTTTTTGTTTTGGTCCAAAGAACGGAGTGCAGCCTTTTTGTTTTGGTCCAAAGAACGGAGTGCAGCCTTTTTGTTTTGGTCCAAAGAACGGAGTGGAGCCTTTTTGTTTTGGTCCAAAGAACGGAGTGGAGCCTTTTTGTTTTGGTCCAAAGAACGGAGTGGAGCCTTTTTGTTTTGGTCCAAAGAACGGAGTGGAGCCTTTTTGTTTTGGTCCAAAGA
This sequence comes from Bacillus rossius redtenbacheri, assembly GCF_032445375.1. Classification (NCBI taxonomy): domain Eukaryota; kingdom Metazoa; phylum Arthropoda; class Insecta; order Phasmatodea; family Bacillidae; genus Bacillus; species Bacillus rossius. The sequence goes on from NC_086331.1 coordinate 29,871,609, forward strand.
ACGGAGTGGAGCCTTTTTGTTTTGGTCCAAAGAACGGAGTGGAGCCTTTTTGTTTTGGTCCAAAGAACGGAGTGGAGCCTTTTTGTTTTGGTCCAAAGAACGGAGTGGAGCCTTTTTGTTTTGGTCCAAAGAACGGAGTGGAGCCTTTTTGTTTTGGTCCAAAGAACGGAGTGGAGCCTTTTTGTTTTGGTCCAAAGAACGGAGTGGAGCCTTTTTGTTTTGGTCCAAAGAACGGAGTGGAGCCTTTTTGTTTTGGTCCAAAGAACGGAGTGGAGCCTTTTTGTTTTGGTCCAAAGAACGGAGTGGAGCCTTTTTGTTTTGGTCCAAAGAACGGAGTGGAGCCTTTTTGTTTTGGTCCAAAGAACGGAGTGGAGCCTTTTTGTTTTGGTCCAAAGAACGGAGTGGAGCCTTTTTGTTTTGGTCCAAAGAACGGAGTGGAGCCTTTTTGTTTTGGTCCAAAGAACGGAGTGGAGCCTTTTTGTTTTGGTCCAAAGAACGGAGTGGAGCCTTTTTGTTTTGGTCCAAAGAACGGAGTGGAGCCTTTTTGTTTTGGTCCAAAGAACGGAGTGGAGCCTTTTTGTTTTGGTCCAAAGAACGGAGTGGAGCCTTTTTGTTTTGGTCCAAAGAACGGAGTGGAGCCTTTTTGTTTTGGTCCAAAGAACGGAGTGGAGCCTTTTTGTTTTGGTCCAAAGAACGGAGTGGAGCCTTTTTGTTTTGGTCCAAAGAACGGAGTGGAGCCTTTTTGTTTTGGTCCAAAGAACGGAGTGGAGCCTTTTTGTTTTGGTCCAAAGAACGGAGTGGAGCCTTTTTGTTTTGGTCCAAAGAACGGAGTGGAGCCTTTTTTGTTTTGGTCCAAAGAACGGAGTGGAGCCTTTTTTGTTTTGGTCCAAAGAACGGAGTGGAGCCTTTTTTGTTTTGGCCCAAAGAACGGAGTGGAGCCCTTTTTGTTTTGGCCCAAAGAACGGAGTGGAGCCCTTTTTGTTTTGGCCCAAAGAACGGAGTGGAGCCTTTTTTGTTTTGGCCCAAAGAACGGAGTGGAGCCTTTTTGTTTTGGCCCAAAGAACGGAGTGGAGCCTTTTTGTTTTGGCCCAAAGAACGGAGTGGAGCCTTTTTGTTTTGGCCCAAAGAACGGAGTGGAGCCTTTTTGTTTTGGCCCAAAGAACGGAGTGGAGCCTTTTTGTTTTGGCCCAAAGAACGGAGTGGAGCCTTTTTGTTTTGGCCCAAAGAACGGAGTGGAGCCTTTTTGTTTTGGCCCAAAGAACGGAGTGGAGCCTTTTTGTTTTGGCCCAAAGAACGGAGTGGAGCCTTTTTGTTTTGGCCCAAAGAACGGAGTGGAGCCTTTTTGTTTTGGCCCAAAGAACGGAGTGGAGCCTTTTTGTTTTGGCCCAAAGAACGGAGTGGAGCCTTTTTGTTTTGGCCCAAAGAACGGAGTGGAGCCTTTTTGTTTTGGCCCAAAGAACGGAGTGGAGCCTTTTTGTTTTGGCCCAAAGAACGGAGTGGAGCCTTTTTGTTTTGGCCCAAAGAACGGAGTGGAGCCTTTTTGTTTTGGCCCAAAGAACGGAGTGGAGCCTTTTTGTTTTGGCCCAAAGAACGGAGTGGAGCCTTTTTGTTTTGGCCCAAAGAACGGAGTGGAGCCTTTTTGTTTTGGCCCAAAGAACGGAGTGGAGCCTTTTTGTTTTGGTCCAAAGAACGGAGTGGAGCCTTTTTGTTTTGGTCCAAAGAACGGAGTGGAGCCTTTTTGTTTTGGTCCAAAGAACGGAGTGGAGCCTTTTTGTTTTGGTCCAAAGAACGGAGTGGAGCCTTTTTGTTTTGGTCCAAAGAACGGAGTGGAGCCTTTTTGTTTTGGTCCAAAGAACGGAGGGGAGCCTTTTTGTTTTGGTCCAAAGAACGGAGGGGAACCTTTTTGTTTTGGTCCAAAGAACGGAGGGGAACCTTTTTGTTTTGGTCCAAAGAACGGAGGGGAACCTTTTTGTTTTGGTCCAAAGAACGGAGGGGAACCTTTTTGTTTTGGTCCAAAGAACGGAGGGGAACCTTTTTGTTTTGGTCCAAAGAACGGAGGGGAACCTTTTTGTTTTGGTCCAAAGAACGGAGGGGAACCTTTTTGTTTTGGTCCAAAGAACGGAGGGGAACCTTTTTGTTTTGGTCCAAAGAACGGAGGGGAACCTTTTTGTTTTGGTCCAAAGAACGGAGGGGAACCTTTTTGTTTTGGTCCAAAGAACGGAGGGGAACCTTTTTGTTTTGGTCCAAAAAACGGAGGGGAACCTTTTTGTTTTGGTCCAAAAAACGGAGGGGAACCTTTTTGTTTTGGTCCAAAAAACGGAGGGGAACCTTTTTGTTTTGGTCCAAAAAACGGAGGGGAACCTTTTTGTTTTGGTCCAAAAAACGGAGGGGAACCTTTTTGTTTTGGTCCAAAAAACGGAGGGGAACCTTTTTGTTTTGGTCCAAAAAACGGAGGGGAACCTTTTTGTTTTGGTCCAAAAAACGGAGGGGAACCTTTTTGTTTTGGTCCAAAAAACGGAGGGGAACCTTTTTGTTTTGGTCCAAAAAACGGAGGGGAACCTTTTTGTTTTGGTCCAAAAAACGGAGGGGAACCTTTTTGTTTTGGTCCAAAAAACGGAGGGGAACCTTTTTGTTTTGGTCCAAAAAACGGAGGGGAACCTTTTTGTTTTGGTCCAAAAAACGGAGGGGAACCTTTTTGTTTTGGTCCAAAAAACGGAGGGGAACCTTTTTGTTTTGGTCCAAAAAACGGAGGGGAACCTTTTTGTTTTGGTCCAAAAAACGGAGGGGAACCTTTTTGTTTTGGTCCAAAAAACGGAGGGGAACCTTTTTGTTTTGGTCCAAAAAACGGAGGGGAACCTTTTTGTTTTGGTCCAAAAAACGGAGGGGAACCTTTTTGTTTTGGTCCAAAAAACGGAGGGGAACCTTTTTGTTTTGGTCCAAAAAACGGAGGGGAACCTTTTTGTTTTGGTCCAAAAAACGGAGGGGAACCTTTTTGTTTTGGTCCAAAAAACGGAGGGGAACCTTTTTGTTTTGGTCCAAAAAACGGAGGGGAACCTTTTTGTTTTGGTCCAAAAAACGGAGGGGAACCTTTTTGTTTTGGTCCAAAAAACGGAGGGGAACCTTTTTGTTTTGGTCCAAAAAACGGAGGGGAACCTTTTTGTTTTGGTCCAAAAAACGGAGGGGAACCTTTTTGTTTTGGTCCAAAAAACGGAGGGGAACCTTTTTGTTTTGGTCCAAAAAACGGAGGGGAACCTTTTTGTTTTGGTCCAAAAAACGGAGGGGAACCTTTTTGTTTTGGTCCAAAAAACGGAGGGGAACCTTTTTGTTTTGGTCCAAAAAACGGAGGGGAACCTTTTTGTTTTGGTCCAAAAAACGGAGGGGAACCTTTTTGTTTTGGTCCAAAAAACGGAGGGGAACCTTTTTGTTTTGGTCCAAAAAACGGAGGGGAACCTTTTTGTTTTGGTCCAAAAAACGGAGGGGAACCTTTTTGTTTTGGTCCAAAAAACGGAGGGGAACCTTTTTGTTTTGGTCCAAAAAACGGAGGGGAACCTTTTTGTTTTGGTCCAAAAAACGGAGGGGAACCTTTTTGTTTTGGTCCAAAAAACGGAGGGGAACCTTTTTGTTTTGGTCCAAAAAACGGAGGGGAACCTTTTTGTTTTGGTCCAAAAAACGGAGGGGAACCTTTTTTGCAAACCATTTTCCTCCCATCGAATTTCAAGGAATATGTAAGAGTAGTTTGTTGGTTGTGCTTGATACCTATTCTTCCATGACATTTCCTTTTGCAAATTGTTTCTGAGATTGATACACATTTAGCCAAAATCTGATTTTGTTCTACTTTAGAGTACTAAAAAAATTGTTTTCCGTGGAAAGCTCTTTGCGTTTCTTCATTCTTTCACAACATATTTTACACAAACAGTTACCACCTGGCTGAAATACTTTCTTCGTAATAACTTTTATCTTCTCATCTTTGTCTCTTTCCTTCTTTGCTTATGTTGCTTTTGTGTAGTGTTTGTTTTTTCCATGCACAATCTGCTTCAATGATATTTGCTGTTCCTTCTTCATCTAATTTTTTTTTTTATGCTGGGGTGTCTCCTGCCTACACACAAACTTCGAGAACATTGTTTTGGTAGTCTATTGCTACCAAATCATACAAAACTGACAGGGAGTTTTATCAATACAGACTGTTTTTTCTCATGACTCAGTACTAATGGATGTAAAGTTCTCTGCAAGAAAAAAAATTTTAAAACATAGTAACTGCTTGTAATAATGGTATCATTTACGTGTTGTTGGGACAATGTTTTGTCTATGGTATTATGAGCAGTTATACAAGTAATTTTACCTGCTGTTTTTGCCTCTAAAAATGGGGATGAAGCCTTCAATGACAAATCTTTGTGACAGTAACATTTATGCCATCCTGTTCATCCTGATCCTCCTGTGCAGATACAGTTCTATGTCGTTATCTTTTACACTCTTATTGCTAGAGAGAAACAAATACCAGTTATTATTAGAAATATATGCTATGGAAGTAAAGATTAAAGAATAACCTTGAATATAATAGGAAGTAGCCTTCAATTACAGCATTTCAATTGCATTCAGTTCATTGTTCACAAAATCTGTTAGCATAAGCTGGATTAAAAAATAACCAACCACGTGGTTGACAATTCATAAAGATAATCAACATTTGTCAAATCCAAAAAGAAATTCACTACTTTTTTCTAAAACAATCATATAGCTTGCTTGGTGTACTTAACCCAATATCATTTTGAGAAGCCTGGTGCTCAGACTATTTCCATCCATTTAACAAAGATGTGGAAGGCACACCATGATACAAAATCATTTCGAAAACATGTACACAAAAAATCCATTAAGCTGCATATGCACAGTTTGCTTATGCCCCTCAAGCATTGACACTATGTCCGGGTATGATAGGTTGAGAAAGAGCCATAACCCATAAGTCAGACATTAGATTTCACAAATACTTGCTGGTTGCAAAATTGCAAAAAATATGCCAGAACCAGGTACATCTAAGATAGTGGGTTTCACCATCTATCAATTACAAAGAAATGAACAATCTGAATACTTTTTAGTTAAAAAAACTTTTAGTTCATTTTTTCACATTGGGTATTTGCCATCTTAAACTTTACTACAATAGAAACACATTTACACTGAAAGTACATAGGAGATTTTTGTTTTAGTACCACATTTTTATGTTATGAATTCATTTAAAATCATGAGTAAAGACATTAATTTATAGAAACACAGTTATTAAGGATATTACCCCCTTAAGGAAGCCTTTTGCTTATAAATCTAAAATTCCCTGTCAAATAAGATAACCTACAGGTAGATTTTTGCAGTGATGAATAACAAATTGATCTGTGGGAGTGCAGGTTTTTGGTCAGTCAATATGTTAGATATAGTTTGGTTTTCTTCTTGCTATTAATTATGTGTGTTTTTTGTTTTGTTTTAGCTGTTATTGGTGGTGCAGTTGTGGGGCTGCTGTGTGCCATTTTGGTGGTGATGTTCATAGTGTATAGAATGAGAAAGAAGGATGAAGGATCTTACGCTCTTGATGAACCCAAGAGATCACCAACTGCCAACTCGTACACAAAGAACTCAAATCGTGAATTTTATGCCTGAAGTAAACATTGATTTTTGTTAATATAAAACAGAACACACATACTTTAGAACAAAACAAATTCAAGAATATCGCATTTACAAAGATCACGTATTTCTTACTTATTGGCCTGGGGGGAGGGGGGGGTGTCAAAGAATCTTTCTCTTACCACAGAATCTGAGAAATGAACTCTAGTACATTTCCCATACTGAGAGAAATATATATAAATGAGTCAATGCCATTCATGAAGCAGGTATCAGTAGAGCAGTGGTAATAAAATTGCTAAGGTAGATGAAACATGATAGCCAAGTTGGAAAGCAAAGCAAGTACTGCCTGTTAGGTCTAAGACTGTTCCAAATTGTGAAGGAAGTTTTGTTTTTCCTTTAGTTATTAATTTGGTTTATAGAATAGAAAGATGTAGCATTTTGTATTATTTGTTCAAACCTAAATTTGAGCTTGGTAAAATAATTCCATATTGACAATTACTTATATTTGACCTTCAAATCAGTCATTATAACAAGTGTAATTTGTTTTATTTAATATATTACAGGAATTTGCTTCTTGAATCACTAGTCTTATCATGATTGATTCATGTAAAGTTTATCTGTTAATGTAGGCATTTAATAATAATGTCATTGAATTTGTCTATTAAGATAATACAGTTTTAAGAGTGCTTCTATAACAAAATACATTTATTATATATTCCTGGTAATTAAATGACACATGTTACAAACACAAATAATTTACACATACCACTGATAATGAATAATAGTGTGTTACAGCTGAATGTGAATCATAGAAAGGTTTGGATGAAACATATATTGCCATCACATTAAGGTGGTTTGTGTTTATGCTTGTGTTTCTTTCATGTTCATTGTGACAGGAACATGTAGTGAATAGTCTTCAAGAAAATTTATATTTAAAAATGTATTGTTTGTAATTCAGAGTAGTAATATAATCAGAGAAGACTGTAATACTTGTTAACTGTAAAAAATAACTGTGGAAATTGTTTAAAAGGTTTTTTTAATAATCTAAACATAATGTGCAGCTATCAATTATGCACTTGTGAAAAAGTTTAATTTTTCTAATGCCAGTATCTTAATGCTCTTTTCATTTGTATTAAATACAAATGTTAATGCTGCCATTGAAACCTGTAGAATGATTCATATTTTAATTTGCAGATTCCTTGTTCTCAACTAGCATATTTAAATGGGAAATAAAACAGTTCTAAAAATCGGTCAAAAGAAATTTGCACTCTGCATGATATATTGTCATGTTTTAACAACAGTTTATTTTATTACTTTCATTTGATAATGTAAATTTGAGTTGTTGTTAACCTAACTAACAACATTTATGTTTCTGTGGTCTGTTAGACAGACGAAAGTGCCGGTTGTGAGTTAAACGATGAGACACTTACTTTTTTCCTTTAAATTGTGTACCTGATTACAGCACATCCATTCACATTTTTGTGCTGCACTTCAAGAGCAATGATCTGTGACTTCAAGTACTTGATGTGCCCTCATGAAGATTCTTTCTACCTGAAAAGTATTAGATTTTATAACATGCTGGTTTGATCCATGGTCATAACAAATATGTTTTGGTTTCAATTTTGTGAAAAAATTTTAGTTGCATCTTGCACAGAATGATACTTTAGAATATATGAAAATTTTTAAGACTTAGTTCACTAATATTATTAAATTAATTGCTTTCCATCCATATGTGTATAATAGAGTACATACCAAAAATACATATACCCATGTTATGTATAAATGTATGTATATAATTTATAACATATATTGTATATTATACATTTAATATATAACAAATAACATATCACTCTTGGGACATAGTGCAAACCTTTGTTTTAAAATCAAATATTTTGAAGGTTATAACTACATTCATGTCTAAAACAAAGCTTATAGCTACATACACACATAAAATTAAGCTTGTAACTGTATACATGTCTGAAACAAAGCATGTTTCTATATAGATATTTGAACGAGAGGATGTAGCTACAATAATGCTCTGAAATGAACCTTGTAGTTACATCTGTGTTTGGAACTATGCATATAACAAACTGCTTCAGGAAAATTTGTCAAAAATTTTCATTTGCAAAAAAAAACTTTTTTGTTGTTTTTAAGTGTTTTATGTATATAAATGGTTGTACATTTGTGTGTGGGCATGCAGTTGTGTGTGCAATTGTCAGTTGAAAATGTGAAGTCCTCGCCATTGTTTATAGTATATATAAATGAAAGCACTAACCAGGACTGCCATTTCAGCACTGGTGATACTCTAGTTAAAAATAAAAACATTGCTCTGAACACACACATTAATGTTTATTTTAAGCTGTTGTGTAGTAGCATGCATGGCATTTTTGTGTGAATGTTAACTCTTACTTCATAGCAGCCAAGAAGATCATAAAATGTGGTATGAAAACAGATTGTTGTTTTCAGGTGAGGTTCAGCACAAAATATGGACAAAAAACATATTTAATGGTGTAATATTAAGTGCATGTTTACACTACACAAAAACCTAGGTGCAGAGTTTCAAACACTGCTTTGTAAAGCACTGTTAACTTTTGTATTGTGAATATAGCCAGCAATAATCAGTCACACAAGTGATTGCTGCAAAAAGTTATTAAAAAAAATTTACACTATAAATATTCATTATTATTAACTCATTAAAAATCTTATGTTTTGGCACTTTGCCGGTGCAACTAAACACTCCGCTAGCTACCTATATTATTTTGTTATACATTATACTATTTCATGTTAATGTTTAGTTTCAGATAGTTGTAATTTATTTGTTATTAATATACATGTCATAACAGGATTACTTTAAACTGTATGTGGTACAATTATTTTTACAATGTATTTAGATGTATGTAATGTGCCATTTGCAGTGTTAAATAAATTACTTCTTTATATACATTTATCACTTTTATTTTTCAGGGCCTAGTTTCACAAATTATTCTTAAATCTGTTAATGCAGAAGCTGCCAAATTTTGTGCAGAATTCAGGAATGACAAGAGTAATTGTGACTTTTGTTTCTGCAGAGTTAATTTTCTTGTTTAATAGCATAGTATAAAATACTGGTTCACGTTTATAGTCCATTAAAGAATGGCCAAGGAATAAGCTTTTCGATGAGCTATGAAAACACTGGAATTGGAGGAATGAATTATTACTGAGGCAAGACTTTATGGTTTTATTTTTATAAATTAATATTCATATAATGTAAAGTTAAACCAATATAACACTAAATTGTTTAATACCTGCTTATTTCACACAAATAGTGAAGTTATAACTAGGGTGCTACATTTTTACAGTCAAATAATTTGTACTAAGCATGTATGGGTGGCAAAAACTCTGAGCAATAGAAAAATTTGTCCATGTATCAACATCGATGATGCAAGAATTTGGTAAAAGATTTAAAATTAAAGTAAAATTAATTTTATCTTTTCCATTTGGTCCATGCCATATATTTTGGAACTTCATTCTAAATACAGTAGAACCCTGTTGTAATGAATCTGAAGGGAGTTCACTATAGAGGGGAAACTTTATATCTCGTAAAACTGTTATATTGGCAATACATACTCAAAGGCAAAATCTTAACTACACATAGGTCTAAGCCAAGAAAAGAACGAATGAAAATACTCAAAGCAACAGTTTTATGAGCAAATACAGATATTATTTCTAATGCCCTACACATGTACAAACGTTTGTTTGAAATTTCATATGTACTTGAATTTAAATGGAATAAGTACATGTATATACTGTATGTATGTATATTTCTGAATAACGTAGTTGCATTTACAGATCAAAAATTAATTGAAAATTTTCACGTTTATTGTGTAACATGTTCATCATTCTTTTTTTTTATTTTTAAAGTCACCTATTTTCTTCTGTTTGGCAGTTTTCAATGACTGTGAAAACAGAAACTGCTCCAATTTGAAAATACTTTTCCACACATGATCTGGAACATCACTAGCTGCCTCTATATAACTTTGGACAATCCCCAAACTATCCAGAGCATTTGCACTTGTTGGTCATGGTGTTTCTTGCTCTTCTTCATCCTCTTACTCTTCTGCTTCACTTTGGTTCTTCTGTCCATCACACAGCTCTTCAACTGTCTGCTCGTCACATGCCAAAAGATTATCATCAACTGCCACAAGCCTGGAAGCTGCAAGCAAAAATCAAATGTTTTCTTGCAATCTATTCCATGCGACAGTATGATCACCGTCTTCTCCATCAGCATCATCACCGTCTTCTCCATCAGCATCATCATTATCATCATCCTCATCATCCTCATTGTCACCATCAGGTTCACTTACAGGCGAAGAAACTATGTGAAAGCCAGCCTTCCTAAAACAATTAGCAATTGTTGCTTGTTCAATGGAATTCCAGCCAGCGACTATATAGTGCATTGCATCAAGTATTGACAGTTTGTACAGAGAGGAGCCAGGTTTCATCTTTAGAATTACTTTGAATACGAGCCTTTTGCGATATCGTTGCTTCAACACTTTAATGATCCCCTGGTCCATTGGTTGAAGAACTGATGTTGAGTTTGCTGGAAGAAACTGAACTGTAACTTTTCGCAATCCAGGAACTGATGCTAGGTGGGCAGGGCAGTGGTTCATGAACAAAAAATTTTTTCTATTCTTGCACCCCATTTTCGCATAGAGAGATCGCAAGTACTGTTCAAAAATAGCACACGTCATTCAGGCAGTCTTGTTACTTTCATACTTGCATGGCAAGGCTCCTGTATTTTTGAAGCACCTTGGACTCTTTGGTTTACCAATGATCAGGAGTGGCAACTTCTCAGAACCATCCATGTTGGCTCCAGCCAAAACAGTTTATCGCTCTTTGCTCCTTTTCCCGCCATGGCTGATTTCTCCTTTAAAAGCAAAAGTCTTGTCTGGGAGTAGATTGTAAGACAAGCCAAATTCATTGACATTAAAATGTCTTTCTGCTCATAGTCTGAACGTAGGCCTGGTAGTAACTTTTTCCACACATCAACCTCTTCCTGCCTTACACTTTCTGCCTCGCCACTTATTGTTTTGTACACAATATTGAACCTGTTTTTAAAGCGATCAAGCCAGCCATTAGAAGGACAAAAGTCAATGTTGAGTCTCAGTGCGATTTGTTGCGCAGCCTTATCAATAATATCATTACACTTTCAGTCCATGGAAATATGGGAAACACTCAATATGGATCCTCTTCTTGCACTCATTGCATTGGTACTTCGTATTGGATTTACAATGAGCACATCTTCCCTGTGATGCCGAAATCAAGTAATGCCCATCTGATTTTTGTTGAGAAGGAGGTATACGAGGCTTTGGCCCAACTCTAGGCCCCTCCTTTCGAGGAGAAATTCGCAGGAGGGCCATTGTAATCTGAACAATAAAACTTTTGATTAGATAAATGTAAAGTAAAAAAAAATTGAAAAAAACGAAACGTACCTGTCGCCGGAAGGAAAGATGGTCCAGATGTAAAGACGATGGTTTTGGAGTGAAGCTCTTTGTGAACAATCCAGGCAGCATCAACAGACATGTTGAGCGCGTTGGAGAACAAGTTCCACCACCACTTTTTTGAACGCAATTTTGGCGGGTAAGATCCCAACAATCTATCCATAACATCAACTCCACCCATGCCATAGTTATATTGTCTCAGGAGACGAGGTTGATCAATGGCAACTCTTGTTCTTTTTTCTTTGGAATATCTATGGAAAAAAAATTATCAGGTGAAAAAATAATGTTATGAGTAAATGTACAAACAAAAAGGGGGAAAAAAAAACCTGCATAAACTTACCTCTTAGCACTTTGCAAAGGCAGATGAGTTTCATGATTTGAAGCTATGGTCACGACTGAATTGTCGTTCTATCGACAGACATAAACTTTTCCGTCACTCAAGTAATCATATGTACCTCTCTTGGTTTTTGACATTTCTTTTGCTGGAATTAGAGGAAATTTTGCAATCCTATTTTCTCTGACTGTCCCTGTAGCTTTTATTTTTTTGCTTCTAAGTTCTGCCAATAAGTCATAAGAAGTAAAAAAGTTGTCAAAATATACTGCTATTTCTAAGGGATTCAAAACAGCAGCCAGCAAATGGTTCACCACTCGTTTCCCGAGGGGGGTACTCAAGTCAATTTTTCCTGAATATATATCCATACTATAGGGAAAGCCATTTGAGGAACACAGCATCCAAATTTTGTAGACAAATCTAATTGGCTTCCCCCTGATGAACATTTTGCATGAATGGTAGCCATAATAAGGTACCATAGATTCATCAATGCTAAGAGTATTGTGAAAGATTCCAAATTTCATGAACTGTTTGTTTAGTTCATCATATAGTGGTCTAATTATGGCTAACTTGTCACCTAAATTTATGGTTGAATTGTCCATTACATGAAAATCAGCCTTTATTTCCCTGAATCGATTTCTTGACATAACAGTAGAGACAATGGAAACTTCAATATCCTCTGCTGTGCTCCAGTAAAAGTCTTCTATGGGCACAAAATGGTAACCACTAAGGAGCAGTAATCCGAAAAACTGAGCTATGTCTTTCCATTCGAATTGAAAATAACTACCATGTTGTGCTGCATAGAGAGTAGTCATTTCTGCCAAATAGGTAAGATTATCAATGTTCAAGAACTCAAAAAAACAGGTTAATAGGCTCAAGGTATATCAATTTAGGAAATTTATCACAGAGTTTCACTTGATTTTCAGAAGGAAGTACATAACTGAAGCTTGTAGTTTTTTGCCAATTTGGTTTTTCCGGGATATTTTTACCTTTCACTCCAGGTTTTGGATTAGCTTTTCTTTTACAATTCTGTTTAGGAGCAGGCAACTCTTTACTAGTTGAAGGAAATGATTCTTGCTGCGTTTGATTGGACACAGATGCACATGATTTTATAAATAAACTTACTTGTCCACATATGTCAGTAGGCTCCACTTCTCCCAAATTGTTGTCATCAATGTCTTCATTATCCATCAATCGTTCATTTTCTTCTGGAGGTAACTGACACAAGTCGTATTCTTCATCGGAATTGTCAGTGATGTCAGAATCATTCAAAGAATTCAAGTAGTCAAGTGCGTCATTCACTGTACGAAACACTTTCACTCGCCATAAAAGCCCTCACGCACAGAGGTAACCTAAAAATACTGCAATGACAGCAAATGATTTTATAACACAACTCTTAGACAGTTGAAAGAAAACTAAGTAAGAGCAGACTGAGTTCCGCTGCAGGTAGTAACTCGCATGAAAGGCATGTGATGACTTGTACGGTTTGTGGCTGCGCTGAGGCGCAAGTAGAAACATGCGCAGTAGGCGTGCGGTGACGCATATAAGTAAAGTGGTCCGCAATAACCAGAACCTGCTAATGTTCCACTTCTGGAACATCTAAACGTCTGGAACACCAGTGAGATAAGTAAAAATTAAAATTGAATACTCGTACGTGGAATTATTTCTTTTACTCTTCCTAAGGCACCCTAAGCTTTCTAATTAGATAATTTATTTTTATTATAGCAAAATAAAAATAAAAACAGTAAAGAGTGCGCACCGCATCTGATTTTGCCATTTTGAAAATTTGCTCACCTTCATGAAATACATCATATGTCACTAAAAAAAAATCTTTAAATTGAAAATGGACTTTGTTTAACAAGGAAAAAATTATGTCCTGAAATATTTTAATTTTTGTTGTAGAAAAAAAATTCTCAAAATCATGTTCCATAAGTGGAACAATGGCAGGTAAAAGGTTAATCAGGGTTCCCAACGACAGGGAAAACAGGGAAAATTCAGGGAAATTGAAATGGGTCAAAAACACAGGGAAAACTCAGGGAAATTAGTTGTGCGGCAATCACAGTGTGTGTGTGTATATATTTAAATATATTGATTAATACATGTATCACAAGCACATTTTTTTCTTAAAAACAATCGGAAAGTTGGGGTGCGGGTCGTACATGTAAATCAAAGTAATAGATAAGCCACGAGTCCCAGGAAAGTTTGGTTCACCATACAGCTGTGACGTGCCGAATTTCATGCTAGGCGGCCCCGGACCGTGCTGAGCTGCGCCAAGTCAGTTGTAGAAAATGGTGGCATTATAGTTTGTATACGTTTGGCCGTTTGTGTCATAACTTTGAAGTATCCGGTACGCTGGAAATTTTTGAAGATTGTTTAGTGAACGTATTTTCATTTATTTAGATGTATTTTTTCAAAAGTGCTGCAGCTGTGGTGGTGTTCTTGTATCACTGTAATTTGTGTAGTTGGTAGTATTATGGTTTCATGACGAGATTTTTGCCTATCAAACACATCAAAAACACCGCGAAAATAGTTACACATTGTGTTATTCTGAGTCAAGAGTTCTACAGAAGCAGTTAAATTAAATATATTTGAAATTTTTTAGTCAATTGTGAGAAGTGTTTTTTTTTTTTCAGAAAAAATCAACGGCGGTCCTCTTATTATTGTCTCATTAGAAATATAGGTTACGTTCACGGGTGTGTGCTAGCACAGTTTCCTTAATTGTGCAATGAAAACACTGTGAAACTTGTGAGACTAAAGGCCCGTCTACAATAGTCCGAACCTGTGCGTGGTCCGTGTCCTTATCCGAATGTGAGTGACGTCACATTGTCTCACCGAAAACTGCCCTGTCCACAATTGCGATGTCCGATGTCCGAATGTATTGATTTCTAAAGTTGCTACCAGAGCGCAGTAAATGTGCCAAACAAAATGTTTTTTTTTATTGTTTTGATGCTTTGTAGTTTGAGATTCAACTTTTGAAAGTTGTGGGAGTTCAATTTTATGTATTTATTCAGTAAGGCAAAGTGGCAAATGTAAATGCTAAAAAATGAACTCATATCACTGCAATCGAGCAGCACTAATTTTAATGTCGTCTTGCTCTTCTTGAATTACAACACCTTACATTTCCTTTAATAACAAAAACAAATACCACGTTTTCAAACGGGAACCGGAAATTCAAATATAGTGAGTGTTCTGTTCTTTTTCTGTGTCCGAAGTACACAGGTTGGGACAAAAAGTTCAAATTGACGAATGTGTTTGGACCAGGTAGTTTCGGACCTTCGCCAACTTAACGCATGACGTCAGAGGCTCACGTGGACCAATCAGCGACAAGTGTCCTTCGGACACAGTTTAGGACATTGCTATTGTAGATGGGCCTTAAGCGATTCAGTATCGAATGTCTTTTGCTACTCTATATTAGGCCTAGGCCTATTCTTGATAGTCTGAGTGGATAATTGTGTGACATTCACGATGTCTAAATTCAATCCTGCTTGGCTAGATGGATCACTGTTTCCTGACTGGAAATGTGGCTACGTCGTGTTGAGGGTGATAATAGTGCAAAGTGTATTTTGTGTAAAAAGGTATTTTCTTTGAGTAGTATGGGTAGGCAGTCTGTGAAGAACCATCAAGAAGGGAAATTTCACAAACAGTTGGTTACTGCGAGCAGTATTTCTGCATCTATGTCAGCATACTTAACAAAGCCTTTAAATCACCAACAAACGAAGGGATCAATTATTTCAAGTGTTTCCACAGCACCAAATTCTGAATTAGCATCCAGCACACCAGCATCCTCTTCATTGTTAACTGGATCATCATCATTCAGTGCTCTCAAAGAGGCATCTTCAGGTATGGTAAATAAAATACATTTTCAGGGAGACAGTAATGTCAAAAAGTCAGAAATATTGTGGGCATTACATGTCGTTATGAAAAAAGACAGTTTTAATAGCCAACAAGGAATAAGCAATTTGTTTGCTAAAATGTTTCTAGATAGTTCCATTGCACAAGAAATGCAGCTTATTAGTACCAAGACTGCATACTTAGTTACTTATGGACTTGCCCCATATTTTTTTCACAAACTTGCAGATGAAATCAGATCCACAAAATACATTGTTGCGTGCTTTGATGAATCCTTCAATAGGGTATCAAAGGTACAACAAATGGACATAGCTGTACGTATATGGGACGTCAACAAAAATCAAGTAATGACCAGGTACTGGAATTCTTAATTTTTAGGCCATTCTACAGCTGATGATCTCTTAGAAGGGTTTCAACAGGGACTAAAGGATGTGGAACTATCCAAAATTGTACAAGTATCCATGGTTGGGCCGAATGTCAATTGGTTGTTCATGAAAAAATTGAAGGCAAAAACTAAGGTGTGCGAAGAAGATCCAGATATATTAGACTTGCGATCTTGTGGTCTCCATGTTGTTCATGGTGCCTTTCAAATGGGTTTTAGAAAGACCGGGTGGGATGTTGTTCAATTTTTAAGGGCCATATCTTCTGTGTTCAAAGACTCACCTGCTCTACGATCAGACTTCAGACAAGTTACAAGTTGCAGTGTTCTTCCGATCAAATTTTGTGATTGTCGGTGGTTGGAAAATGTCCCAATGTGTGAGAGCAATACAGATTTTTCCTCACTTGAAAATTTTTTTTAAGACCAGTAAATTACCTGCTACATATTCTGTTGAGAAAGTGAAGGATTGTTTGAGGGATCCTTTGTTGCTAGCTAAGCTGAGTTTTTTTTCCTGACAATGGCTTTTTCACTTGAACCATTTTTAAAGAAGTTCCAAACATCGAAACCAATGTTACCATTTGTGCATAAGTAATTGGAGGACTTGCTAAGAGAGTTGCTGGGACGTTTCATTAAGATGGAAATTTTGAAAGCCAAGACAACTGCATATCAGCTTATTCGTATTAATTTGGACAATGTAAGTCTGGGACTTCCACTCTCAAAGTTGAAAATTGGATTTGCTGCTCTAATTATTCTGTGTGTGGCCAACTGTACAAAATTATTGTTCTTGTGGGGTTTTGGCGCCTATTCTCTCCGCAGTAGATCTCGGGAACGCTGCTGCTGTATCGATTACCCAGACTGCTAAACCAGCTGCACGTCACTGCATTGTATTACTGGCTGGAGAGTAATTATTAAAAATAAATTAGGTAGTGTTGTGTGACTAGTGGAAATTTGCATTACCTATGACCAGGTCTGTTTTATACGTAACTGACATTTACTGTAAATGAAATAGTAATAGCTGGAAAACATACGATTTTAATGGGTTCTTTGATATTGACGTGAAGTTACTGTTAACATGTAATTCAGCGAGAGGAACAACCAAAATAATTCACTGTGTATGTTATCATTTTGTTCAGACCTAGGTGTCGGTAAGTAGATGTAAATGACGTCACAGGAACACATCGACTACCATGCCGGGTCTAGCTATAAGCTGTCGGAGGCTTGAGGCTCTCTTCTTAGGACCTCCAGGTGGTCTGCTGCGACGCTGGAACACTGGACGCTGGAAGCTGTAATTGGCGAACTACAGAAGATCTGAAGTAGCCGGGTGTCTGGCTGAAGAATCTACTTCCCTCTCGTCCTAAAAAGTCTGTTTTAATTTGGATCGGTCTCACCAAACGTCGTGGCAGATCGTAGCTGGCGCTGACATCAGTCGTCCGGAACCACTACGGGAACCAACGGGACCGACGCGGAAGTGAGCACTAGATGTCGCCGATACTCCCTATCTTAGACTTATACAGTCCAGAACTATTCTCACAAATAATAGTATGGAGAATTCTAGATAGCACACGACCGCGGATGACGCGAATCTTCGATTCCTCGGGTGGCAACCAAGGCTTTGGTTCGCCCCAGCCCGAGAAACGTCTTCCCGCTGCAAGATGGCGATGGTGTCTCTTCTTTCTTCTTCCTTCTAACTATTTATTTTCCATCCCTAGCAACCAAGGAGCTATGGAAAAAATCAGCAAACCAAATTAATTGCATAGTGAAATAAAACTTGGATATAAGCGTGTAAGAGTGCTGAACTAAAGCAAATGAATAAAGTTTCCAAAGAATAATGCTTAGATGATCCTGAAGTTAAAAGTGTGTTGTCTCTGGCAATTAGATGTGTTATATAGGTAAACTTTGGTTGTCCTCTTTACAATAAAATTATTAAATACATAAGATCTGCTCATGAAATATACAATTACTGTTACAATAATAATCAAAATAATAATAATATAACTGTAAACAGTCGTACTGGTTACACTGCAAAGCATGGGTTAGGTGTGGTCGATGTAAAAGAACTTCAGAAACAAAGGTTCCTAACAGAATGCAAAACATGCATGGTTCAGATTGCCAAGAAACTTGTTTAATGTAGCCCAATAAAATACAAAATGGTTAAAGCTGCTTCTTGTTTGGACCCTAGAAAATTGTTGGACAAACAGAAAGAGTGTAGGACAAGCATGGATACATTTTTGCAAATTCTTGTGTCTGCCAAGCACCTAACTGCTCTTCAATCTGATAGAGCTAGTGTTCAGTTTACCAAATTTGTTACTAATATCAATTCTGACAAACTTGCATCATTTCATGTACACAATAACAGATTGGACACTTTTTTTTGCAGATATGTTGAGTGGAAAAGAACAGTTTAAAGATATATGGCTTGCAGTGAAAATTATATTAATTCTCTCACATGGTAATGCTTTTGTGGAATCTGGATTCTCCATCAATAAGCAGATGCTTGTTGAAAATCTCCATGAGGAATCTTTGATTGGCCTGCGACGAGTTTGGGATGGAGTTAGTAATGCTGGTGGTGAAAATTGTATTCAAGTAGATCAGGAAATGATAAAATATGCCAGAGGAGCAGCTTCAAGGTACAAAGCCGCCCTGGAGCGAAAACGTCAAAATGAAGAAGAGGACAAGAAGTTGGACAGATATTGTAAGGAAGAAAAAAAATGCAAGACTAGAAATTCAAGAGCTGCTAAATAAAAAACTGGAAATAGAGAATCAAAAAGAGCATTTAGAAATGAAAATTTAAAAAATTAAGAAAAATATGTAATGGGTTTAAAGAATAACCAGTACATATTTGTAATATTTTGTGAATGTACATTGAATATGCAAGATACCTAAACATTTTTTTCCTATGCAGCAGAAGTAGTATAGTAACATTAGGCCTATGTATGTCTAAATGTTCACAGCAATTTAGCAGGTAATAAAATAGCTGATATAGGTACCTTTATGTTAGTAGCATAAGTATGCCTGTATATTATGTAAAATTGTTCTTATTGTGATTAGTTTATTGCATTACTTTTTATTTCAATTTAGCACAGGGAAAATATATTATAGGACAGGGAAAACGGAAAACTCAGGGAAATTTACTGAAACAAGTTGGTGGGAACCCTGTTAATACTCTGACGTATTCGCAGCTTGAGAAAGAAGTTTGTTCCGCTTGTTTAGTATTGTACTCAATGTGGATGTTGCAATTCCCAGTTCCTTTGCTATTAACACGTGCGGGACAGCGGGGTTGGAGTCTACCTTTTCAATAATGTCCAGTTTATCTCGCACAGATAATGCCTTATGTTTTTTACCACATTTTTCACCCATTTTTATGTACGTATTTCTTATTGAAGCACATTTGCAGCTTAAAATTCTTTTTTCCGTCAAAAGTAAATAAACGAAAAATAACGTCTGGCGCATCAAACATCACTACGTATCATTTAGTATCGCAGTTGCTAAAGCTGGAACGAAATTTTCTCACTTTCTATGGAAAAATTTAGCCCACAGAGTTCTATCTAGTGGTAGTCTTACGAACCTTATGTCCGAAACGTGAACGATAAGAATAAGACGTAAAAATATTGAATTTGCTGCTATAATGTACATACGTATTTGTGTGGCGATAATTTATGTTTAATTTTGATTACATATTAAATGTACACTCGTTCGGCCATTCTTTAACTATGCAGGGAAAACTATTTTTTATTTTCACCAAACTGATCACCATTTTTGGCTACACGTAGCCTACCGAGACCACTCGAATAAGACTTGTTTATAATATGAACAGTGGACAATCGAGTAGCGTATTGCGGAGAAAAACTTCAATGTGATCCAGAATAGACGTTTTGTGAAAAAACTTGTAATTATATGAAAATATTTGAGATAAATGTGCATTATGTCGGCATTATGTTCGTGGTACACTGGAAAACGTATCAACATTGACAAAAGTTGTGCGCTATATCCAATAAATTAATACATAACCTCACATCATTTTGCCGGGACTGAGACGGAAATTAACAATAAATGGGAATTCATTATAGGCGGGTTCACTATAAACGGGTTCTACTGTAAATTACATTCATTAAATTCAATTTACCAGAAGCTAAGTTTTGTTAAAATTTTGATTTGTTTCAAGCTGATATATGATGTATTAACTTGAAGTTCAGTGTCGTATGGTGTATAGACATGCTTTTTGGTGTTTCATTGCATAACACCATAAAATATTTTCCCTAAATTACATACTATCATCAGCAATGGTTGGGGACTTCACCATTGCCAGCAATTATCATACATATTTGTAAAATAAACTACAAAATGGTTAGCAGAGTAACCTATTGAGGGTGCTAAACTGGTCCTAAATGGGGCATACAAAAGAACATAAAATAGGTTTCCCAGCTTTTAAAGTAATAGAGAGAGGCAGAGACTTGCTCGAGCTGATTTGAGTGAATAGCTAAAGCTTAACTCTCCTCAAAAGTTGAGTTTATTTTAACTATCGGACAAGACTTTTGTCTTTTTGGTATAACTCTATACATTTTGACATGTGCAACAACCATTTCTCATGTGCCAGTTTTTTCTTTACAGCGTAATCTCTCATATTTAAATTCTCACATTTTTCTTAACATACAGTTAATTTTTCATAATTACATTTCTCAAAAAAAAAAAAAAAGTAAAATGTCCATTCCCCTTTATAAAGTTTCAAAATGCTAAAAATAGACGCCTTTTTGGAATGGCCTGTTTGACGTAATAGATTTGTAACCGCAAAGGGAAAAAAAAAAGAACAATTTTTAGAATAAATTTTTTAAAGGCTAAAGTGGAAATTTATAGTAATGCCATTTGGCACAACACTTTAGGGTCATTCCATGTCAAATCAACAGACTTTCAATAAATTTTTTACCTCACCATCTCAGATTTTGATGAAATTTTGCACAGATGTTACCTCCATACAGACTAACAAAAAAATAAAATTTTAGAATGATATATCTATCCGTTTTGAAAATATTGCTTTGTAAATTTTCGAAAAAAACACTCAAAAATGCACGACAGGCATATTTTAAAATTGCCATAACTCTTCTCCAAATTAAGTTAGAAAGGTGAGACAGGTGTAATTTTGCTGCATTTGGTATGGCCTTTCATGTTATATGTAACACAACAATGTCTAGAAAAAAAATAATTTTTGAATTTAAATTTAAATTTTTGGAAAAAGTGCATTTTTAATTTTTTTCAAAAAATTCTATAAAATTGTTTGTACAAATATTAAATTGTCTACAAAATTTTAAAAGTGGAGAGTTAATGGGTTCATAGTAAAATTAATTGGTAATTGTAACCATATTTATACTTGACCCAATTATATTTAACCATTCTTATAATTATAATAAGTTATGTTGAAAGTATAAACACATAAAATTGATTAAAAATAACTAATAACACAATTGTTATTAATTCTAGTGCTGCACTTTGCTTGTCTCTGATACAGGATTTCAAAGATTAGTTCAGACAAGCATCCAGCTACTGGGGATTCCCCTCAATTTGCTTTGGGATTTCCCTAGCTTTGGGATTCCCCTTACTTTGGGATTCCCCTTACTTTGGGATTCTCCTTGCATTGCCTTGGGATTCCCTTAGCTCTGTGATACCCTTGCTTTGCCCTGGGATTCCCCCCTAGCTCTTTCAGAGTACTGTACAGTAGTGGTTTCAGCTAGTTTATGCTAGGAGTCTGTATTGTTCTGATGTAGTATCAAAGTTGTTATTACAAGTATCAGTGCTACGCCTATATAAAAAGTGACCATTTGATTTATATTATTATTGGAGTTTATGCATTCTGAATTGAGAATGTTGATATTTATTTTTTAAAAGGTAATGTGTTCATCATGATAGTGACTGAAACCCTATGAAAAGGAGGGCAGTTTACGGTAAGAAATGGCCCTCAGTGAATCATTTTTGAAGTTACAGTGTTTTAATCCATTAAAAAAAAGCAATCACAACATTAGGGAAAAAAGAAAATTAAGGAATGTTACTAGTTGGATGTGCAGTTTGTTTTCTGGATTGCCAAAGGGAGCAAAAATTTGTGATAGCTGTAGAATAGAAATTACAACATTACAAACTGCTGCTGCTGCTGCTTCTTCTTCTTCTTCTTCTTCTTCTTCTTCTACTCATCAGGATAACGAATCAAGTTCAGATTCTGATAAAGATGCCAGTTTTTCTGCATCCTCAGAGGAGATTGGTTCATTAAATATTTCACTACAAGGGCTAGGAGAATCTCCTATTAATAGAAAAAAAATCAAATCAAAAAGTTATGCAACCAGAAAAATTAAAACAATTGACTCCACAATCAAAAAGAAACTTTTTGAGTTGCCAAATAATTTCTCTGAGGATGATGGTAAAGATTTAGAGGAATCAGTTTTGCAAAACCTCAAAGCCAATTTTTTGAGTTCTACTAGTAGAAGCAAGAAGTTAATGATATTAACCTGTTTACCACCAAATTGGGGAGTTAGAAAAATAATGTGAGAGTTTGATGCACCAAACTACATGGTACGACAATCAAAAAAACTCTTGGCTGAAAAAGGAATGTTAGAAAGTCCTAACCCCAAACCAGGCAAACACCTCTCAGAAGATGTAGTTGAAGATGTCCATTTATTTTATGAAAATGATGAAGTCAGTAGAGCGATGGACTGCGTAACAGTCACTGAACCTAATAAAAATAAATCAAAAATATCAAAAATTCCAAATATTAAAATAGGTTTTTCAAAATTTACGGAGCTTCGTCTAAAGCATTGTATTTTAGCGGGTTCTAGTGGGACACATGCAGTGTGTGTATGTACAATCCATCAAAATGTCAAATTGATGATTGAAAATGCAAGATTATGTGATTTAACAAATAATTCAAAACCTACAAACATTGCCTACCAAAAATGGTATGCAATCCACCAACAATATATTGCAATATTGGACATTGTACATATTGTCCTGGTACTGCAGCAATACGGACCATCTTTGAGAAGTCATTTGAAGAGCACCTAATACGAAAGATCACATTTCGGCAGTGGATTTCAGTTGACCGTTGCAATTTAGAGACACTGCAGAAATCATCAGCAGATTTCATAGATTTACTCTGTGACAAGCTGTCACTCTTAGTCTGCCACGACTTTATTGCGAAACAACAGACCTCTTTCATGAATCACTTAAAGGAAAATTTAAAAGAATCTGAATTTGCCATCACACTCGACTTTTCAGAAAACTACAGTATGGTTGTACAAGATGAAGCCCAGACTTATCACTGGACTAAGGGACATGCCACAGTTCACCCGTTTGTGATATATTATAAAGGAGAAAAAAGAATTGAACATTTGAACTACGTTGTAATTTCTGACTGCCTAGAGCACACAATACAGTTGCTGTTTACACATTTCAAAGAAATTTGGTTGCTTTTTTGATTACAAAATTTAAAAACGTTCCTCATAAGTTCTTTTACTTTTCAGATGGGTCTGCTGCCCAATATAAAAATAAGAAAAATTTCATCAATTTGTGTTTTCACAAGCAAGACTTCAACATATCAGCTGAATGGCATTTTTCAGCCACAGCTCACGGTAAAGGGCCTTGCGATGGAGTTGGAGGTACGGTTAAGAGATTAGCAGCTAAAGCTAGCTTGCAACGGCCCTACGAAAACCAGATTTTGACCCCTTTCCAGCTTTATGAATGGGCAGTAGAAAATATTTCTGGTATTAATTTTACTTTCACTACACAAGAGGATTATATAGAGTCAGAAATATTTTTAAAAGATCGTTTCAATTAGGCAATTACCATCCAAGGAACTTAGCAATATCATGCATTTATACCTGTTGACTCAAGCACATCAAAAATTACTGTGAAAATATTTTCTGGAGCTACACATTCATCACAAGTAACTGTTACAAGATCACTAGACAAACCGCAAATAGGAGATGTAAAGAGCTATACTGCAGTTATATATGACAAGAACTGGTGGCTAGCTTATGTTATGGAGAAAAACGAAGAAATTGATGAAGTGAAAGTAACATTTCTCCACCCTGCTGGACCATCACCATCCTTTTCTTATCCAGGGAAACCAGATGTATTATGGATTCCTCTCACATGTGTTATGTACAGTAAATCCTGTGACACCAACTGGAAGAATTTATGTGCTATCTAAAAATGACACTTTAAAAACCAATGAGGAATTTTTCAATTACTGTAATTGAAAATTGCAATCAAACATGTGAGTGCTAATTTCCTTTCTTCAATTTATTTCTCATTTTAAATTATTGTGCAGGGGAATCTTGCATATATTGTACTTCAGCATAAAGTATTTCTCATTTTAAATTAAATTCCCTGTAAAAGTTAATTAAAAAATTGTTCAGTTTAATATAATTTCAGTGTACAGAATATAATTATCTGATTTTTTTTGTGTATTTTACAACAAGATTTTACTGTATTCTGTTATGCTTTCCTTTGCTGCCAACATTTAACATGAGGTTTGATAAAAAAAAAAAGACCTTTGCTTTCAATTAATTTTACTATGAACCCATTAACTCTCCACTTTGAAACTTTGTAGACGATTTAATATTTGTACAAACAATTTTATAGAATTTTTTGAAAAAAATTAAAAATGCACTTTTTTCCAAAATTTTATATTTCAAAAATTATTTTGAAAATTAATTTTTTTCTAGAAATTATTGTGTTAGATATAACATGAAAGGCCATACCAAATGCTGCAAAATGACACCTGTCTCACCTTTCTAACTTAATTTGGAGAACAGTTATGGTAATTTTAAAATATGCCTGTCGTGCGATTTTGAGTGTTTTTTTTTTTTTTTCGAAAATTTACAAAGCAATATTTTCAAAACGGATGGATATATCATTCTAAAATTTTATATTTTTGTTAGTCTGTATGGAGGTGACATCTGTGCAAAATTTCATCAAAACCTGAGATGGTGAGGTAAAATTGGTGTGTTGATTTGACATGCAATGACCCTTTAGTGATACAGCTTGTATGATTATATTGTTACTAAACTGGGGGTCGAAAGATTAGCTTAAATAATAAGTGTGTCTATTAACTACACTAATTCACTTATATTTACAGCTACCTCTTGATTATTGTGCAATCCAATGTTCACCTGCCCAATTTAAAAGCCCCTACGAACTCATCTTGTCTTCTGTGCCCACGCACTGCTGTTCCCATTAATCGCTCGTGCTGCGACTCTTTTTCACCTCGCTGATGTCACTTCGGGGTTCACAGCAACTCTTTGCCGAAGAACTCTCCTAGCGGAACTCGCTGGTATCACAATCAACCAGAACTGCTAGACAGTTGTCGGCTAGTCCTTGTATACCCACCGCCAAGACCCACCAAACTCTCTTGTAGCCAGAATTACACAAGGACGATGGCCTGCCTCTTCTAGACCTCTTGATGCCAAATGCAATGACTGTGCTTACACACATCTCAGACAAGGTAATGGCCAGAAGGCCACACCTCCAATTGTGGTTTGGCCAGGGTATGTGCATGCACCACATTCTGAAGATCACATGGTGGTCAGCCCAAACCCTTCCAGGTTATGGAAAAGCTTGGAAGGGGGAGGGGACATACAGGATGTATACATGCAGACCGACCGTCCCTGCTTGCTTCTCAACACTGACCCCTCTTAAACAGGTTGGTCTTGAACAGGTATTGTCTCTTACAGAGTATTCCCAACACTTAGTATGGGCCTTTCCATGCTACTGGAAATTTAGGGCACCTGCCTTTGTTTTGCTAGGGGTTGTAGAGCCACCTCAGTACTCCCTCTCTGAATCCAGTCTAGTTTGCCTTCATGTCGTAGCTCTTCTTTATCTGGTTAGTAGCAGGTCACAGTTTCTTTGAGCTTCATCATGTAAAAGAGCCATCCGCTCTTAAATGGCAGGCATAGTCGTTGGTGCTCGAGGAGAGCTGAACTTAGTATCACACAGCAGCCTTAGGTCCTACCCAAATTAAATTCTTGCAGGTGTCTGTTCAGTTGACCCATGATTGGCAGCCCTTTATGCCATCAGGAATAATGTGATCTGTTGATGCCATTCTTATTAATCAGCTTCAACCTTTGTCAAGGTGTTCCTTTTTTGGGTCCTGTTGAACCTTTTCATCGTGACATCTAATGTTTGTGAAAGGTTGTATCCTATTCTCAGCAACTGGCACATTTCCTGGAATACAGTTGACTCGAACTAACTGCCTTGATCAGAATGCAGCTCCTTTGGAACCCCAAATCTGCAAATGAAGTTGTTGTTGAGTGCATTTGCTGTGGTGGTAGCTTCCTGGTTGGGTAGAGCATAAGCCTCTGGCCACTTCATGGCCATCAGAATGTACCACTGGTTACCATCTTATGTCTTCGGGAATGGTCCGGTGATGTTTATTTCAGTTCTCTCAAATGAGGCTCAATGTTGTTTGCCTTTATTCAGTTACATACTGAGGCCCTTTTATATGACGTCGTCCCAAGTGTTCCCTTCGCTCGCACAGGTAGTTATGTCCCCTCATCGCCTCACCAGGGTGGGGGTGTAATTCGCGGCTGGATGAGTCCTGCTGCGCTTGAGACGTTTTTGCGGGAAGCCGGCTCCGGGTGACGCGCAGCGATGCGGAGTGCGGCAGTCGAGCTTCAGACCTGGACCAGGCAAGTTGTGTGTCGCGCCTCGCGAGTGAACAGTTCCGCCAGTAATTGAGCAGCTTCGCCCGCAACGGGCCATCACCTCTACCGATCCAGCTCCCTGCCAGCCATGTGGCGACGTCACGACCTCGAAGATCTCCGCTCTACCTGTGAACTGGCCCGCAGGGTCTAAACTTAGGCTAGTTGGCGCCTTCAGCGACGGCAACATCGAAGCAGGGACTGGTAGGGCGACAAATGGCGCCCACCTAGTGTGGCAACGTAACAACGCCGCAAACGCCATCCGAATCGCAGAAAGTCCAGCAGAGTTATGCGTAGGAACAGCACAAAGGGAAGAGAAAGCGCGCGCAGACGTGCAGGTGCTGCGGAACGGGACGCGCCGGGGTAATCAGGCCACACAACCTCCCTCCCGCCCACAGATCGTTCGCTCACTCCCTCCCACATTCCACGGTTCCACACCACCCCCCTCCCGCTCGCAGATCGTTCGCTCACCCCCTCCCGCAATCCACGGTCCTACCAAACCCCTCGCGGGAGAGTGGACTGCCCCGAACGACCACAGGCCAAGGACAACGAGCGCGCCCGAAGATCACCGAACCGCCAGAGTACGTAACCAGCCGCGGCCACGTAAACAACCGCGAGGCGCGTGTGTGTGGGCAAGACCGCTCGGTCGTAAATGCAAGGGGGTGCCCGCCACCCATGCTTCAACCCGATGCTCGGGTCGGACAGCCGCGGATAACCCATGGACAAGAGACCAAACATAGCCATCACCATGGAGAGCTATTGCGCCGGGTGCGGCAAGCCGCACACCACCAGCCACAGCACCTGTGAGTACCCCCACCTGTACTGCACCTGCGAAACGGTACACGTCAAGACGGAGGGGCAGCCCAGAACCCAAGCGGGTCCCCAGTGCGCCGCTGTCCACTGTCCCGGTTACCGAGGCGAGGTAGCGAAATGCCAGCAGTGCGGAACAATTATACACCGCGCACGCACAGACGCGCTGGAGTTCGTAAATTTCCGGGACGGACTTTTTCTGTGTGGGGTTGCGAGCGACGCGCACGAGGGCACCCAGGGGGTCAGCTGGCTACCACGTCCCGCCCCCCCCCCCCCACCGGGCCTATTACCCTCCCGGAGTTCGCAGGCCACAACCACGAGGATCTGCGCGTGTTTTTGCGAGCATGCGAGGCGAGGCTCGTGCGGCACCAGATACCGCAGGAAGAGCGGGCGGAACGCATGAGCGTGCAGCTGCGCGGGGAGGCGCGTGAGTGGTGGGCCCAGGTGGGCAGCTACGACGCAGACTGGTAGGACTTCACCTGCCAGCTGGAGGCGCGCTTCAATGACACCTGAGCCCTGAACAAATGTCGGAGTGAGATGTTCAGCTGTTGCCAAGGGGACGAGGAGGCGGTGGAGATGTTTGTTTACAACAAGCTCAAACTATACCGCCGCCTAACACCTGGGGGTCAAACTAGTGACATACTTCCCTTCATAGTGGAGCTAGTGTCCCCCGAACTTCGTCCATTCTTGCGCGAAGCAGTGACTTGTGGGCTGGATGTTTTCCTCGCACGAGCACGAGCTGTAGAGCATGACCTCAAATCATCTCGCAGCGCCAAGGGCGTCGCGACACCCTGGTCAGCCCCTACCACCAAGCTGCGGGGGCCTCACCCACCTGGCGCGGGTGGGGGCGGCCCGCCTCACCCGTTCGCGGCCTGCCCCAGGTCGCCGGCGAGCGGCGCCGCCCACCTGGCATCGGCGCCACCCCAGCACGCTGCTGCTGGCGCCACCCAGGGGTGTCGGCCCAGGCTGGGCCGTGTGGGGCCCGAGGCGGTTGCGCTGATTCGCATCCCGGTGGAGCTGAACGGCCAGCCCATCACCGCGCTGGTGGACACAGCGGCCACACATACCTACGTCGTTGCCCACCTCATCCCTGAGGCGGACCTGGTGCGGGAGGTCGACATCGTCCAGCTGGCCACCACTGGAGCCAGCACGTTCACAAAGGGGCGTGCCCAGGTAAGGGTTGGCATAAGGGATTTTGTGAGTAGCACCGGTGCCCTAGTGGTGCACGACCTCCGCGACGACCTGATCCTGAGGCTGCCCTGGTTGGAACAGGTCGAGGTCCGGGGGAAGCGGGTCAATGTGGGGACCAGGGGCCGATGGACGGTACATGGACTCAACCACAGGTCCCCGCCAGCGCGGGGCGAGCCTCTCCACCTGGTGGACCTCCGCCATGGTGTACCCCCCGTACATGTGCCCATGTTTGATGCGGTCTTGGGGCAGCAGCCCCAGGTGTTTGCCCCCGCGGACCTACTGCGCAACACCACGATCACAGAACATTGCATACCAACCATACCACACCGGCCCCCTTTCGAGAAGCCATTTGGGTTTGGACCTCGCGAGCGGCTCGCTATCAGGGACCAAATCACGGAGATGTTAGAGGATGTGTCATCGAGCCAACAGAATCCCCATACAACTGCCGGATCGTCATGGCTGGCAAAAAGGATGGATCTCTCCGTTTTTGCATTAACTGCAAGCCCGTCAACGACATCACCATCCCAGCACCACCACCCCTCATTAACATCACTGAGGCACTCACCGGGCTGGGGGACGCCCGCATATTTTCGTCTCTCGACCTCAAGTCGGGGTACTGGCAAGTCCCAGTATGTCCCGAGGACCACCCCAAGACAGCATTCACAGCCCTCGATGGGCGGCGCTTCCAGTTCTGTGCGATGCCGTTCGGGCTGATGGACACCCCCACGATGTTCCAGACCATGATGGTCCATGTCCTGGACGGGTACATCAGCGAGTTTGCCACCGCGTACCTGGACGATGTGATCATCTGGTCACGGACGTGGGAGGACCATGCCCACCATCTCGCGCTGGTCCTCGAGCGGCTCGCCACACACGGACTCACGTGCTCGCCGCCCTTAGTGTCACATCGGTGCCGCTGAGCTGGAGTTCTTGGGGCATATTGTCAGCGCCGAGGGATGCCGGCCCATTCCCGCCCAGCTGGACCTCATCGATGGCAAACAGGCACCCCGCACCAAAAAGCAGCTCCAGAAACTGATGGGGCTGCTCAACTGGTTGCGGTCATTCATACCCCATTTCGCCACAATCACCGCACCCATGACGGACCTTCTCTCCCCGAAAACAAAGTTCCGGTGGACGGAAGCCGCGGACCAATCTATCATCCAAGTGAAGCAACAGTTCCGTGAGTGCCACAACCTGTCACGCCTGGCCCCAGACAAGCCCATCGGTATGGGCGCGGTTCTCTACCAGGTGGGTGATGATGGGGAGCGGCGGTTAGCAGAGTATGCAAATGCCAAGCTCAGCCCCGCAGAACGACGCTATCACGTCAACGAGCAAGAGTGTCTCGCGGTGGTGTGGGCCCTCAAACGCTACCAGCACCACCTTGAGGGGAGACCATTCACCCTTCGCACGGATAGTCAGTGTCTGCGGTGGCTGGACTCTGCCCAGGGACAAAAATCAAAGTTCACCCGCTGGGCACTCATGCTCCAGGGTTTAACATTCCGTGTCGAACACGTCCCTGGGCGAGAGAACCAGCTGGCAGATGAGCTGTCCCATCACCCAGACCCCAATACCATCTTCCAAGACACTTAAGGGTGGGATGACCTGATGCCACCGTCCCACCAGCCAGATACTGGTCAAGCAGCATTACTTCAAACGGCACTCTACATCATCGGACGAGTGGATCCCACGGTCCAAGCAGAGGCATCGCCCACCCTAGCCACTCTGGTAGATCACGTGAAACTGGCCCAGCAGGATGACCCAGACACACAGCACAACCTGGCAGCATGCGGTGAATGCGCCCTCCCACACCAGCGCAACCTGGACGGGGTCCTGCAGAGCAGGGTGCCGGGTGACATGGACACCTGGCAGACCCATGTACCCCCCACTGCACGACAGCTGGTTCTGTAGTATTTCCACAACCATGACCTAGCAGGCCACCCTGGAGCATATCAGACCCAACGGGAGATCAGGAAGCTGTTCCATTGGCCGGGCATAGCACGGGATGTCCGGGAATACATGCACAACTGCCAGCTCTGCCAGCAGCGCAAGACCCGCCGGGCCGATGGGATTTAGCAACAGCACCCCAGGCGGCCGGAGGAACCATTCCACACTGTAGCCCTCGACGTCATGGGCCCCTACCTACGCACGTCGCGGGCAAGCGGTTCCTCGTCGTGGTCACGGATGTGTTCACATGTTGGTCGGAGGCATTTGCCGTATCCAACGTACGAGCAGGGACAGTAGCAGCCCTACTGGACAATGAGGTCTTTCCCCGTTATGGGTATCCGAGAGTATTACTAATGGACAATGGGACACGGTTCGCAGGGCGGCGGTGGAAGACCGACTGCCGCAGGTGGGATGTAGAGCACCACACTACCCGGACTTACCACCCCAGGGCGAACCCGACGGAGCGTCGCAACTAGTACATAAAAATCCAGTTGCGCCTCCGTCTGGGGGAAGACCATTCCAAATGGGACCTCCACCTGCCCAAGCTGCTCTATTGCCTGCGGCGGCGGATCAATGTGGTCACGGGTCAAACCCCTGCTGAACTGCTTCATGGGCAGAGTCTCTCCCTACCAGGGGAGCTCCGGGTCGCAGAAGCAGCAGGAATTGTCACCCATTCCCCTGTCACTGACTTCAGAGAAGAGGCATGGCAACACCAGGCTCGATTCCTAGCCACGCACACTCCACAATCACCAAATCCACCGACACCATTGGAGCCCGGGCAAATGCTGTATGCCCAGTGTTACCATCTGTCGTCTAGCAGCAAGAGCTATTGCACAGGTCTGAGCCCCAGATGGGCCACCCTCCGGGAGGTACTGCGACTTCTAGGGCCAACTTCTTACTTGATCCGACTCCCGAACGGTAGGTCGACAAAGATCCACCGGGATGATTTGTGTCTCGTCCCACCCACAGGCGCCCCAATTGTTCCAGCGGGGGACAGGGACAGTGGAAATGACCAGCATACATCCACTGCTCACCCCATGTCCCCAGCAGCTCAACACCCAAACACTTCTTTTTCCACATCCCCACCAGACCAACACCCAACAACCATTCATCCCACATCACCATTATATCAACACTTAACCACCCCTTGTCCCACGTCCCCACCAGCTCAACACCTAACCACCACTCATACCAATGCCCCATCAGACCAACACCCATCTACTGCTCATCCCATGTCCCGTTCGAGTGGCGCAACTTTGCTCGACCTCGAGAGCCTGATGGATTGTCCGTAGAACTTTACGATGGGGACGACCCAACCCTGCTCAACCCCGTGTCGGATCTGCAGATCACATTCCCTGATGAAATAGACGATGACTCCCGATCCAGTTCGCCAGGATGGCCCGGCTGGGATCAACCACGCTGGCCATTGGACGCGAGCCATGGCAGTTCAATGTTCACGATGAACATGGAGGGGCCAGAGCAATCCGAAGCCGGACCATCTCAGGAAGGGCGTCCATGCAATACGCAGCGAGTCTTGGTGGAACAGGGCTGTGAGAACAGCCCCAGGGCAATGGCAGTTACACCCAGCGGCCTAACGGGAGACAGGTATGAAGTCGAACTGCAACGGGAGAGTCAAGAGGAGTCCAGTATCCTGGGGGAAGCCCGACATGAGGGACTGAGGCACTCTACCCGAGCCCGTGTAGCCACACGATACCTGGTGGACTACGAGTGGGAGCACCCACATGAGGAGACCAACTGAGCGCCACACCTCGATGCACCCCGCCTTCATGTAATGACCCTCCTCCCTTTGGATGCCCGGTCCATTCTCCCCATCATTGCCAGCCAAACCCCGAGCACAGAACCTTCCAGGTACATTCCGAACATGGGTGGGGAACAGGCCCCGAGGCAATGTGTGTGGCATGGGGCTTCGAGGGGCATAACGGCCTCAGTGAAGGGGGGGGCATTTGACGTCGTTCCAAGTGCTCCCTTCGCTCGCACAGGTCGTTATGTCCCCTCATCGCCTCACCAGGCTGGGGGGTGTAATTAGCGGCTGGAGGAGTCCTGCTGCGCTTGAGACGTTTTTGCGGGAAGCCGGCTCCGGGTGATGCGCAGCGATGCGGAGCGTGGCAGTCGAGCTTCAGACCTGGACCAGGCAAGTTGTGTGTCGCGCCTCGCGAGTGAACGGTTCCGCTGGTAATTGAGCAGCTCCGCCCGCACCGGGCCACCACCTCTACCGATCCAGCTCCCTGCCAGCCACGTGGCGACGTCAACGCCCGAGGATCTCCGCTCTACCTGTGAACTGGCTCGCAGGGTCTAAACTTAGGCTAGTTGGCACCCTCAGCGTTGGCAACATAGAAGCTAGGACCGGTAGGGCGACATATAGATGAGCATATTTCACACTGTCTTCACCAAGTTTCTACATCCTGGTGGCATTTTAACCAGTAGTAATGCTGATGAACCAAACTAGTGCTTTGTTTACATCCTGGTGACCACCAGAAGTACCATCATATATTTCCTTTATCAACTCTAGCACTAGGATCTTGAGAACAAGTTGCATGGTGACAACTTTCTAATTGCTCTCCCATGCCCTCTTAAACAACCTATCTACCATCCTTAGGGAATCCCATTGCCCCAAAAAGCTTTCATGGCCCTTTGATCAGTGATAATTTCATTTCATAATGGACCTCCAGTCCATCTTTCTTACCAGTCTATAATGGATCTTGACGGGGTCTTGTTGCTACGCTACTTCCAAGCTGGCCCTCCCCATTTCTCTTCACTGTTGATAGTTGTGCATCATATGTCTTTGGTTCCTTTATTCTCCTCTGCCTTTCTGCAGTGCTTAAAATCTAAATTTCATGGTCGTCGAGAGAGAGCATCTTCATTACTTTTAACTCAAATCTGGCAATTGTTTGTTCGATCCACCTGGCAAGTTGCCCCTCTGGGTTCTTGAACAACTACCTTAATGCAGCATGGTCAGTATGCAAAATGAAATTCGTCTGTGTAAATACTTATGGAAAAGTAGCAATGATTTCAGTACAGCCAAGAGTTCTTTTCTTGCGACACAATAATTATGTTCCAGTCTAGATAAAAATTTGCTGTAGTAATCTATAACACGTTCATGTCCATCTTGAACTTGAGAAAGTAAAGCACCAAACCCACCTTCACTTGCATCATTAGCAAGGATATACTTTCCATGCTGATGGTACTAGAAAACAGTGCTTCTTGAATTTTTTGAAAGGGCACTTCACATATAAGAGTGAGTCCACTTAAATAGTCCCTTTTTCTCCATCAGCTGGTGCAGTGGCTTGGCAATAGCTGTGAATTCAGGAACAAACTACCTATAATAAGCATGGAAACCCAAGAAACACCTCACCTAATGCTTATTTTTTAGATTATGGTAATTCCTTGACAAACTGCATTTTCTCTGAGTCTGTTCGTACCCCAGCCTCTGATACATGACTTAGAAATGTCACTTCAGTCTGGAACAAAAAACACTTCTTGGGACTTAATTTTAGTTGCACATGCCAAAGCCTGTTAAAAACTTCCTGGAGATTTTGTAGATGCTCTCAGTATAATTCCACCACAAAAAGGTTATCCAGGTTTACAAGGTATGTTTTCAAAGTCGAACCATGCAACACTAGTTCCAGCAGTCTTTCAAAAGTTGCAGCTACATTACATAATTTGAATTGCACATAACAGTGAACTGAAACAATCCACTTCCTGTCTTTAAAGCAGTCTTTTCATCCTCTGGGTGAAGGTCCACTTGCCAGTAACTGCTTTTTTTTAAGTCCAGTGGCCCTATTCTTGATGCTGTCTGAATATTTTAATTTATATAGAGGAATGATTCAATAGTTACATTCCAGTTCTATTACAAGATTTTTAGGGACAATTTCAACCTCCACTTTGGGAGACCACAGATCGACACCTGTGGAGAATGTGAACAACTGAAGGTCAAGATAAAAATATCCTAATCTTAATGACTGTGCTAAGCGAGTTGCTATGGCCGAGCTGGCCATTCATGAAGGAAGGACTAAAAAGTTTTACACAAGTATGAAATACACAAAAAACATTTGCAAAACAAATGATAGTGTGTTAGGGTTAACATTTGATTATATGCAGAACATTTAACTGCCCTGCATTTCAGTACAAAATCTTTTCTACTACCGCCAACTTTCTGTTTTCCCCTATACCATACATAACCTGAAAACAGATGAGGCGAGTTCCTTTTGTATCACGAATGGCAGGAAAATAAAGGGCCAAATGAAACATGCTCTTTTCTCCAAAAATACATAAACGACAACGTACCTCCATGTGTTAAGAACTACACCTTTACAGTGATGCTTGCGGAGGGAAAAATAAGAACAATTGCATGGTAAGATTATTGTTATCACTTACTGACACCAACAGATTTGACATTATTATTCATCGGTTTCCGATACGTGGTCATTCATATCTTGCTTGCGATCGCGACTTTGCACTGGTGAAACATGTTCTTAAAAAGAGTGTTAGATATTATGTACCCATGGAAGTTTGCCAATTTATTACATCTGCAGGGGTTGCTGGAAAATTCACAGTCATCATGGTAACATCTGATGACATGTTGGACTTCAAGAATTGGTTGACGTCCCTCGGCCTAAGGTCCCTAATATCCTGTTTGCTAAAATGTCCTGTTTTGCCCATGTAGCTCTCGTTGGTGAGGAGTGAGTTCAGGCCAACGTGGCCGGGACCGGAAAATACGGGACCTGGAGGGAATTTTACGTGGGGAGGAGGAATGGTAGGTAGTTCCAAGGATAATTCGGTGATGTCCGTTTCCACGGGCCCCTTTTATTTCCGTATAGAGAACCTGCCGCAGCCTGGCCGACACATCGCGGAACGAGCGCCCACCCCGCCGCGACCCGGACTCCCGGAAAAATGTCTCGTCCTTAGAATACATCCCGACACGAATAGAGAAGGTAACCCCGTAGCTAATGGTTCGGGTTACGATTGTTCCGTATTGATGCACAGCGCATACGCGGCCCGTCACGTAAGAGGAATAAGGTCCTATGAGTGCTCGTACTGACTGAGAGGTTCGGCGGTCCGGAGAGGCACTTACACAGCCTATAACGTAGGCAGGAGAAGTCCCAGAAAAACTCGTAAAACTGAGTACGTCCAGCGATATAACGAATACAGTTCAGCTGCAGAGACGACCCGTGACGTTTCACTGTCGGCGAACTTCGAGATGAGAAACGCGTCTCCCGTGCAGCGCGGAGCGGAGCGCACGTCTGCTCGCTCTCGCGTCTCGTTCACCACTGCCGTCCCCCGCCTGCTAGCGGGCCGAGGCCTGCGGGCTGCGGAGGAGGGAAGGGAAATTCGGCCGGCGTGAGAGAGGCCCGCCTCGTGGTGCGCCAGGCTGCGATTACATTACTAACATAGCATAAGCACTTGAAAGAATCACAGAATTATTAAAACGACATGACAAGTAATTAATTAATAAAACGAAATACACATGAATTAATTAGTTACGAATAAATGACAAGTGAAGTATTTACACGATGTTTCAGACGTGAGAGTTTTGTTACGTTACAAAATATACGCAATTGTGGAGGCTCGTGACCACTTAAAAGTACATAATAAGCATAATTATTTACAACACAAAAAGAAGCCCACTGGCATGTAAGGGCGCACACTGGTTCGTCCCTGACCGTAGCACTTCACAGATGGTGCACTGGGGGAACAAACCTCACTTAGGACCACGTCGGTGGACAGGTACGGCCTCTGCGTCTGGGAGGGTACGACGACTGTCGTCATGGTGATCCAGCCATTATAAAAAAAACATGCTTGTCATTGGAAAGCCAGAGTATAGCAGTTCCGCGGAGCCAGAAGCAAGACTTTGCTGTATCAAAGTTTATCGAGTTCCAGTACAACAGTCGCCATAAAGGTACTGTAGTTGCTTCCGAATTCATTGACGGCCTTGTGTCACCATTGGCGTATCTGTGTTCATAAAGTTGGGGGGGACAAATAATGATTTTGATGTCATGTAAACCCATTCCCCTCTTACTAAGACGGGGGGTCCGGGGGTCCTCCACTGGAAAATTTTGATTTTAAAAGTGCAAAATAGCGCTTTTTAATCAGTTTTTGTATCTAACAATTGGATACATCGATGTTAAAATTATTATTGTTTCCTTAAGATAAAATTTGAGAGTGAAGAAATTACAAATAAAGTCTGGCAGAATAATATTATAAAATAAAAATATCACGGTCTAGAAAGTTGGGGGGGACA
This sequence comes from Bacillus rossius redtenbacheri, assembly GCF_032445375.1. Taxonomy (NCBI): domain Eukaryota; kingdom Metazoa; phylum Arthropoda; class Insecta; order Phasmatodea; family Bacillidae; genus Bacillus; species Bacillus rossius. The sequence goes on from NC_086331.1 coordinate 29,908,132, forward strand.
GTCCCCTCCACCCAAAAAGTTCAGGGGGACACGTCCCCCCTGTCCCCCCCCCCCACAGGTTCCTACGCCCCTGTGTGTCACATACTTTCGTGCTGCATCAAACATCCAATGAAGGTTTGAATCCTACTGTTCCTGTTCAAAAGGCGTATCCTGCGATAAAAGTGCCAATTAATGCAAACAAGATTACTGACTTAAAGAAGGTTCTCCGTTTATGTTCCAGTTGAGCACAAAGACTTCTATGATGAGATTATACAGTGGCCGACCAAGCAAACAGACAGAGCTACCATGTCACTGTAACAGGCATTGTTACATTAGAACATATAAAGTGAGAAGTTATTAAAACCTTTTGTACATGTTTTCAAAACAATGTTTAGACTTACATCACTGTTGTTTAAAGTGGAATGATGCTTTATTACATAACTTTTGTAGTGTTGTGTAAAAAGGTTATGCCTGTGATGTTATGCATTATTAGGTCAGCGAAAATGCTTTAAAGTGTTCAATACCATGGTGTACATGTTTTCCAAACTATATGTAGGTTGAATTTGACGCCGTTCCCGTTGCCTGATCTGAATTTTATGTGAATTTAAACTGTTTAATTAATGTTGGGTCTCAAGGGCGGGGTTCCTGGCCTCGTGGCTGCAGGCAGGGACGCGTCGACAAGGGCCCCCCGGGCTGTTATGGCCTCCCAGGACGCCTTATTAATAAAACACACACGTACTTTTAGCTGTTTTATTCTGTCGCACAATCTACACGTTACACGCTCACGTAACTGGCCGCTTCATCGTCGACCTAAGCTCCGCGCACGATGAACATATTCCGGCTTATGTGGAAGTACGTGGACGCAACGTGAAATGCGTGGACGATAGGTCCCGCAAAATTACTTAAGATAACACACTACACTATAATCCCTGTGATTAGTCCCGCACAGATGGATATACAAAGGCGGCTACTCCGCGTGGTGGCGAGGGCCACGTTACGCTGGGTACGGACACGGTGGAATCTTGCAGGATATCACACACGTGGCCGTGGCACGTCCCAGTTAATGACTCGTCTGAAAGTTTGGTATCGCGTTTGGCGCAGTGCCGCCCTGCGTGGACGATGAACTATGTCCCGATGTGGGACTTTACAGCGTGAGGCGCAGGTGCCACTATGGGCCACCTAGTCAATTACGTATTATACTAAAAGTCCTGTGTTGGACTGCACATTTTATTAAAGGACCACGCGGGGTCTCGAACGGTCGATTCGGGCCGACTGGGGAGCTGAATTAAAACGATTTGGCTATAATTACCTATTGTAGTTACTGGATGTTGGCGCGAAAGTTGAGGGCTCCCCGTGCGTAGGCTGCCGGCCCGGGCGAGTGCTGGATGGCGACTGCCTAACCTCCCTGGCCGCCGGGGCCAGGGAGGGGGGAAATTCCGCGGGAAAACTGCGGAGCGCGGGAAGATGACTTCGGCCAGTTTTGTGAATGATAACCCTTTATAAAATGATTATTAAATTAACATAATTATTAATGGTTTTAGACTTATTAGTTTCTGTTTATCTTATCAAATGCATGAATAAATAATACCCTTGCGCAGTGCCACACCCGGCCGGGCGCTTTGCACACGTAGGAGGACGTGACTGACGTCACGCCGTTCAGGGCACTGCACTATGTTGCGCGCGCGGGCGCGTTCGAGGCGCGGCACTGATCGGGTGTTGAGGACACATAACGGCCTGTGCTCTCAGAGGGAGCACTGACGGCGGCGTCAAATGCCCCCCCCTCGACGAGGCCGCTATGTGCCTCAACACCTTTACACACGGTGGATCGCAGCACTCTGACGTTGCACTGGTTCGCACACGGGTTCGACTAAGCTATGCGTATGGTACCGGGGTGAGGTGTGGTCCCTCCAGGTGAATAGGGGTCCCCCCTTGTGGATGTTGGGTGCTCCTGGCTGTGTGCCCCCGGTGAGTGACGTGATTGTCCCCAGAAAGTAGTCCCGGAGGTGGGTTGGGGCATGGCGAGTGCGGCCTAGAAGGCCGCGGGGGCCTGAGGGCTCAGTTTCGGGCCGGTGGGCACGAGTGGGGGCCCCGGTCTCCCGGTTGCTATTTGCCTCCCTGTCGGCCTGGTTGCTGGTGACGTAGTCACCCAGGTGCGAAGGGGCCCGTCAGTCTCTCTGGGGCCGGGCCGTCCCTGTGTCTGCCTGCTCGTCTAGGTTCCTCGTGTCCCTTACTGCCCTAGCTTGTGGGCCAGCTGCCCCGTCTCCTCCCCCCTACCAACGGCTATCCTGTACAGCATGTGGGTCGTACCAGACGCCGCATACGGCGTGGATACCTCCTATCCGCTATCTCCTCTTCCCCTGCCTCGGCCGCCGGTTCCTCAATCACTACTCGGAATGTTGATGTGCTCAGGTTTAGGTCTAGTGGCCACCACGGCTCGTCCTCCTCGTCCGCTTCCGGCACGTAAGTCTCGTCGTCCGGGTGACTAACGATGGGTGCAGTCTCGCCCAAGCCGGTAGGTTCCATAGCGGGATGGTTACGGGAATACGTCGTCGCCCCTGTCCCGTCTGGTTGGCCGTCAGTGAGTGCGGAGACTGGACTCGTCGGGAGGTTGACGTCAGTGGGTGCGTTGACATCGGAGTCCTTCGTGCGTCGTTCCCTTGCCCCTCCGGTCGGTGTGCCGGGGAGGGTGGTTACTAGTCTTAAATCGTCCCGATGTACCTTGGCCGGTCGCCCGCTCGGGGTGCGCACGGCGTAGGTGGACGGCCCCGTCTTCCACAGCAACTGCCGCGGCGGGGACCACTTCGGGGCCAGCCCGGCGCAGAAGTTCTTTGCCCCCGCCGAAAGGTGGTGTTGGCGGACGTAGACCCACTGTCCGGGTGTGAGTGGGACAGGGGCGTGTGTGGTGGTGGGCGTTTTGTGGGCGAGGAACTGGGCCTGTCTCTCCCGCGCCTGCTCCCGCATGGCCTTGATTTGGGGCCGCAACTCCTCCCCCCACCAGTCCTCGGTGGCTGTGTTGGCTACTCGACACTCCCCCGGGAGTGCCAGGTTTTGCCCCTGCACGAGCTCCGCGGGAGAGTGGCCGGTCACGGCGTTGACGCGCCGCCTCAGGCAGTACAAAATCTTTGGCAAGTGAACGTCTCATTTAGTGTGGTCATCCCCCAGGCGTAGCCGGAGCTGGGCCTTGATGTCCTGATTTCTCCTCTCTGTGGGGTTGGCGCGGGGATGGTACGTGGGGGTAGTATGGTGGGTGATGCCCCAACGACCACAGTCTGCCCGCCATTGCTTGCCCATGAACTGACTTCCGTTGTCCGTCAGGAGGACCTTCGGGAAGCCATAACGGGAGTAGACCTCCCCCTCCAACAGGTTGGTGATCGTCCGAGCCCGGACGTTAGACACCGGAAACACTTCCACCCATCGCGTGAAGAGGTCGGTGAAGACCACGAGGAAGCGCTTCCCCCTGGGTGTCCTTGGGTACGGGCCCATGACGTCTAGCGCCAGCGTGTGGAAGGGTGCCTGCGGCCTGTGGGGCTGTTGTTGTTCTACCCCGTCGGCCCTCCGGGCCTTGCGTTGTTGGCATGGCTGACAGCCCCTGACGTACTCCCGTACGTCCCGCGCTACCCCGGGCCAGTGAAAGGTGTGCCGCAGCGCCCCCTGGGTTTGTTCCGCCCCGGGATGCCCCGCCAAGTCGTGGTCGTGATAGAAGTGCATTATCGCCGGACAGGCAGCGGCGGGCACGTACGTGCGCCAGCTCTCCATATCACCGGGGGCACGTGTCTGCAGCTCACCGTCCGGACACCGCTGGAAGGAGCGGTGCCCGGCCGCGCACGCGGCCACATCGGCGAGCGCCGTCGCGTCCGTCAGTTCTGCGTGACGCACGACCTGAACGAGGCTGGCCAGATTGTCGGGCCGGTGGGTTTCCGGTGTAGCGGTGTTTTGGGTGGCGTACAGGGTGGCTGTCTCCCCCCCCCCTCGGGCTGGTCATGGGAAGTTCCAGGCGGCGGCAACAACTCATCCCACGTTCCCTCGTCCTGGGTCGGGGTGGCGTGACAACTCGTCGGCCAGTTGATTCTCCCGACCCGGCACGTGCTCTACGTGGAAGTCAAAGGTCTGTAAGGTGAGAGCCCACCGGGTGAACTTGGATTTCCGTCCCTGCACCGAATCCAGCCACTTCAGGCACTGGCTGTCAGTCCGAAGTGTAAAGGGCCGACCCTCGAGGTGGTGACGGTAGCGTCCCACGGCCCACACGACCGCCAGACACTCCTGCTCGTTCACGTGGTAGCGGCGTGCCGCCGGCCCAAACTTGGAACTGGCATATTCTACGACGCGCCGCTCCCCGTCGGGACCCAGCTGATACAGGACCGCGCCCATGCCCTCCTGGCTGGCGTCGGTCTGCAGGTATATGTGCTCTGAGGGTTGTATGCGAGCAAGGGTGTGACGTTCCCGAAACAGGCATTTGACGGCGTTCAGGGCGTGGTCGGCCTCCGGGGTCCACCGGAACCGGTACTTCGGCGACAGAAGGTCGGTCAGGGGGGCGGTGACGACGGCAAAGTCGGGTATGAAGCTCCTGAGCCAGTTGAGCAGCCCCACCAGCTGTTGCAACTGCTTCCGGGTACGTGGGGGAGGTTTGGCCTCGATCAGATCGAGCTGGGCGGGCAGAGGCCGGCACCCGTCCGCGCTAACCATGTGTCCCAGGTAGGCCAGCTCCACCGCGCCGACATGGCACTTGCGGGGCGCGCAGGTCAGGCCGTGGCGGGCCAGCCGTTCGAAGACCATGGCAAGGTGGTGCGCATGGTCCTCCCACGTCCTCGACCAGATGATGATGTCATCCAGGTAGCCCGCGGCAAACTTGCCCACGAACCCGTCCAGGACGCGCACCATCATGGTCTGAAAAGTCGTGGGGGCGTCCATCAGCCCGAACGGCATGGCGCAGAACTGGAACATGCGGCCATCGGGCGCGGTAAAGGCCGTCTTCGGCCGGTCCTCGGGGCGGACGGGTACCTGCCAGTACCCTGACTTGAGGTCCAGTGAGGTGAATATGCCTGCCTCCCCCAACCCGGCTAGGGCGTCCGTGATGTTGATGATCGGTGGAGGGGCGGGGATGGTGACTGCGTTAATGGGCTTGAAGTTTACGCAGAACCGGAGTGAGCCGTCCTTCTTCTTGGCCATCACTACCAAGCAGTTGTATGGCGACTCACTCGGTTCGATTACCCCGTCCCGCAACATCTCCGCGATCTGGGCCTGAATCGCCTCCCGCTCCCTGGGTCCGAAGCCGAAGGGCTTAACAAATCGGGGCTCGTGGGGTCGTGTCGGGATGGTGTGTTGGGTGACTGTGGTCCGCCGCAGCATGTCCGCGGCGGCGAACACCTGCGCTTGTTGGGCCAGTACCTCGTTGAACATGTTCCTGTACTCAGGGGGCACCTCATTCTGCAGGTCCGCTAGGGTGATGGTGGGGGTTGGCGGGGCTGCCCCCCTCTGGTTGACACTGTACAGCGTCCTCCTCCCCTGACGTCCGACGTGAATTCTACCCTCACCTACGTCGATGGCGGCGTCCTCCTGTACGAGCCACGGTAGTCCCAGGATCAGGTCGTCCCTCAGCTCCGGCACCACCAGGGCTGTTGTCCGACTGCACATATCCCTGACGGCGATCCTTACCTGGGCGCGCCCCGTCGTGAGCGCGCTAGCTCCCCAGGTAGCCAGCTGGACGCCTCCCTCCTGCTGCTCCAGGTCCGCCTCGGGCACCAGGTGGGCCGCGACGTAGGTGTGGCTCGCCGCGGTGTCCACCAGGGCGTGGACGGGCTGGCCATTCAGCAGGACGGGCACCCGCATCAGCTTGTCCGTGGTGTTCCCCCCTCGCCCCAGCGGTGCCTGGTCAGGTATCCCAGGTGATGCCGGGTGCGTCGGGGGCGCCAGTGACGCGGCGCCGCTCGCCGACGACCTGGGGCGGGACGTTGACGGGTGCTGGGGCACATCTCCGCCTGGTCCGACTGGCGGCGATGGTGCCTGGTCAGGTCCCGCAGGTGGTGCCGGGTGCGTCGGGGGCGCCAGTGACGCGGCGCCGCTCGCCGACGACTTGGGGTGGGACGTTGACGGGTGCTGGGGCACACCACCGCCTGGTCCGACTGGCGGCGATTGTGCCTGGTCAGGTCCCGCAGGCGGTGCCGGGTGTGTCGGGGGCGCCAGTGACGCGGCGCCGCTCGCCGACGACCTGGGGCGTGATGTTGACGGGTGCTGGGGCACACCACCGCCTGGTCTGAAGAGCGGCGATGGTGTCCGGTCAGGTCCCACAGGTGGTGCCGGGTGCGTCGGGAGCGCCAGTGACGTGGCGCCGCTCGCCGATGACCTGGGGCGGGACGTTGACGGGTGCTGGGGCACACCATCGCCTGGTCTGACGGGCGGCGATGGTGCCTGGTCAGGTCCCGCAGGTGGTGCCGGGTGCATCGGGGGCGCCAGTGACGCGGTGCTGCTCGCCGACGACCTGGGGCGGGGCGTTGACGGGTGTTGGGGTTCACCGCCGCCCGGTCTGACGGGCAGCGATGTGGCTGTGCGGACTGGCCCCGTGGCTGATGCAGTGGCCGTGATCCAGGAACAGTAGCCCGCCGGTATCCTGTTCCCTAGCGGGCGTTTCCCGACTGTGTTGCCCCGGGCCGGCGGTCCTGCCCTAGCGTGGCCCGAGTGGGGCACACCTCGTGCCAGTGGTAGGCCTCCCCCCTGCAGTAGCAGCACCGTGGGGGCCGGTCTCGCTGTCCCTCGGCCCGTGGGTTAGCGCGCGCGGCCCGCGGTGTGGTGGTGTTGGCCGCGGGCGCGGCGGGTTGCGTCGTGGTTCCTCTCTCCCTCACTTCGCCCCCCCGGCAGGTGGCGCCGGGAGGGGGAGGGGGGTTCACGTACGGTACTACCGCCCACTCGTCCTCCGGGGCCGTCGTGGGCGACGGGGACGCCCCTCGGCGGCGGGCTGCTGTGTCCCGCGGGCGCGGTGACAGGCGTAGGTCCCGCTCGATTTCTTTCGCCAGCTGGACGAAGTCCTCGAGCTCCCTGTCCACGGCCCCCCGCAGGTGCGGGCGCAGCTCCCTCTTCATCAGCTCTACCGTCACGTCAACCGCCGCGTTGACTGGTCCGCCGGCGTCTAGACGCCGGTGTATTCTCATCTTGGACCGGATGAAGGTTTCCACGTCCTCGTCTGCCCTTTGCGGTTCGCAGAACAGGGCGCGCTGGCACTGGGCGCGTGCGCGGGCAGCATTGAACCGGGGGGCCCTTTGTCGACGCGTCCCTGCCTGCAGCCACGAGGCCAGGAACCCTGCCCTTGAGACTAAATTCACTTCATGTAAATTTAATTAACCAAATTTCAGGACAGGCAGCGGGGACGGCGTCAAATTGTCGCCCAACTTTTGTGGCTAAAACATCAACAAACTTTTTCGACAGACAATCCGCGGAAAACTAAACAAAAAATTCGCAGACAAAGGGCTTGAGTAGGGACCAGTGCAACAGCGCGCAACGTGGCAACACCACGCGACGGAGCGGCGACGCGCCAGCAAGATAAGCCGGGCCGAGACCAGACAACACCTCTCCTCCGCTCTCCACCCACGCTGTTCACTCGCCTTCCACCCCCGCTCGTCACTCCCGCCATCCACCCCCGCTCGTCACTTCCGCCATTCACACCGCCCTTCACCCCTCTTCTCCACTCACCCCCCGCTCACCACCCCTCATCTCCACCCCGCTCTCCACCCCTCATCTCTTCGCTCTTCACCCCTCATCAAACAGCTCTCCACCCTCGCTCTCCAGCCCCGCTTCCCCACCCCGCGCTACTCCCCGCTTCACCGACACGTCAGCTGGCGACGGATACGTCACGCAGCCATGCCGCCACGGGCTCCCGCGAGGCAGGAAGCGAGCGAGCATGGCAATGAACTCGGTTGGTAAGGGGAGGCGACCCCCCCTACCTGCTCGCGCCCTGCCATCGACGCCCAGAAGCGGATCCAGGGTAGGGGTACAGGGGCACGTGCCCCCCCTCAGAAGGTTAAAAGATGCACTGGATAAATTAGTGCATGAAATAAATTTTTATGTAATTGAATGAAAATACGTTCATGTAGTTTACATTTCACGGCACTTATTCATTAGAGCCGCACATCGAAGTTACTTCTAATAATCTATATTCTCGATTCAAGGCAGTACAAGTAGTTCCAGCTAACACCACCAAGGATTGCTAGGAACTGTTGGGAACGGCCAAGAATTTTCCAGGATCCAGGCAGAAGGGATAGTATCTATAACCTAGGGCAGGTTATGTGGCTTAGTGAGTTACCATCTCGCCCAACAGCATTATAGTATTTTTATTTATGCGTTAGTTTATATTTAGTGTTTTTAATTCAGTGCTGTCAAGATAAATAGTAAGAAAAAGAGGAGACAACTGGGCTTGCATTGTTTTTTCTGCAAAAAATCGAATGTAAGTAAATCCCAAAATTATGTAGGGCTGTGTACGTACTTATTTTCATTTTGAGACTTTGCAATAACAATAATTACTATCTAAGTTCATACCCGCGAAACGTAATCACTATGATGAACGGAAAATTAATTCCAAAATACACAAGCCCCTCGAAGTAACGCGGTTTGATTAGCGCTGTTTTAAAGTAACGATGCCAATTAATTAGGGCATGATTTTAAGTAGCTGAACTATAGATTCAAAGTAGCGCTGTTTTCTTTTATGATAATGTTTGTTTCTGTGCGCCCAAAATAGCAAAATCATTTGTGTAGTTAATAAAATGCAACGAATAAATGTGACGAATCAACTAACAATATTTTGATCTTTCCTTTATAGCTATTCGCTTCCTTTATTTTCATTCCATGTTCAGCCAATGATGTTTACAGTACGCCACACCATCTACCACATCAGTAACAGCTCTCGTGAGAAAAAAAAAGAAGCTTTCAGCGCTATTTTACCTCACACTACCAGATCGCGCTGGTGTGTCATTTCATTTCAGATACACATTTAGAAAGCAGATGCGGGAATTACATTAACAGGTGTATTAATTAAAAAAAGTAAACAGAAGTACATTAATAAAGCAATTATTTTTTACTTTTTATTGCTCTTTATTAAAAAATGTTATTTTAAATTCGGTTATTTTTTTGTTAAAACATTATTTATTTTGCGCCTACTTAGGAATGTTGGCCCAAAACCCAAGTGGCCCAAGCCGGTATTATGTGAACAATGGGGTACGCAAATGTTTTTAAATTAAATTTCTAGCTATTCAAAATTTAATTTAATGTACTTAACATGTCTTTCGATATAAATTAGTTTTGTAAATTTATTTAAACAAGGAAAAGTGTTTTGATTTAAATGGTAGTCTGTTATCATTTACCTAATAGAAAAACGAATAATTTGATTAACATGCACTCTTATGGGAAAACATATTTGATTAGAGCTGTTTTAATGAGCGCTCTGTTTTCTTGAAATGGATATGAATTAGAGCGTTACTTCGAGAGGCGGTTGTATACAAAAATCAAGCCATTTCATTGAAACATTTTGTAAACTGTGGTTAGCCTTAAAATGCTTTGTACCACATTTTGATTCTTGGTTCAAAACTAAACTTGAATTTCATTGTTGTGTTTTTTTTTTAGGGCATAGTAGAAGAATCAGAGAAGCACGAAGTACTGGCAGAACCAATTTTCTCCAAACCCTCGAATAAACAGGATGAGATTAAGCCTACAACTTCCTCTTCGTTGTCTACTAGTTCTCAATCTACTTTAAGTAAAACAGACCTGATAAGTAATGAGGTGCCGGTGCCAGCAATTTCGTGGCTAGATCGTGACTTTGGATATCTTTTGGACAGTCAAAGTGTTTCAATTTCACTATCAAATGAAGACATATACCAATGGATGAAGAACTCGTGGGTACCTCCAACTGACTACAACTTTCCTTTGATTCTTGAGGGAAAAAAGAATAGGTCGTTTCAGTATAACTGTTTGAAACTCTATCCATGGCTCGCGTATAGCAAAAAGCTTAACGGAGGATTGTGTAAAAGTTGCGTACTCTTTGGACGATCTGAGGGTGGTACGAATGATGTTCATTTAAGTAAACTGGTTGTAGAGCCTTTAAGTACTTTCAAAAAGGCAACAGAAACTTTAAAACATCATTCGAACACAAATACCATAAAGCAAATGTAGTATCAAGCCAAAATTTTGTAATGGTTATGGAGGGAAAATCTCATGATGTGATTTGTCAAATCAGAAGTGCAGAAAAGGCTCTTGTCGAAGAAAACAAAAATAAATTTATATCTATCATAAAAATGGTAATTTTTTGTGGTGTCCAAAATATTCCACTTAAGGACACAGGGATGATGGAGACTTAAAAAACAGATCAGTCGTCCTATGGAGAAGGGAATTTTAGGGCTTTATTGAAGTTTCGAGTAAATGCTGGAGACAAGGACCTATTGTCACATATAGAGTCATGTAGCAAAAATAGCACGTATATAAGCAAGACCACTCAAAACGATATAATCCAGAGTTGTGATGAGGTAATAACAAACAAAATTGCAGCTAACATCAAGAATGCAGTATATTTTAGCTTGATTGTTGATGAAACAACAGATAATTCTATTAAGGAACACGTGTCTGTCTGTATTCGCTATTACGACCTTGCTACTTATTCCATTAAAGAAGATTTTATAAGGTTTGTTGACGTTGTAGACCTCACTGGCGAAAACATTTGCCGTACAGTATTAGGAGAACTGGCCAAATTGAACCTGGACATTCGTAACTGTCGTGGACAAGCATTTGACGGCGGGTCAAATATGAGTGGAAAGTTTAAAGGCGTTCAGGCTAGAATAATGCAGCTAGAGCCGCTGGCCCTCTACACTCACTGTGCTAATCACAGACTTAATTTGGCTGTAAGTAAAGCTTGTACGGTGTCCAGCATAAGGAATGCTGTAAGGGTGATTTCTTCAGTAGCAAACTTTTTTCGTGAATCCGCTGGGAGAATTCATGCATTAGACCAAGAAATGGGAGACAGGATGAAGAAAGGGAAACATACTCTCAAGGAACTGTGTGAAACAAGATGGATTGAACGGCATGATGCTGTACTTACCTTTCTAGAGGATCTCCCTGTCCTACCCTCAGTACTACAAGCAATAGTTAAAAAGTCATCTCAAGGGAGCAATGCATTTGCATTGTTACATTGCATGCTATCATCGGAGTTTATCATCTCTGTTGTTGTTCTAGGCGATATTTTAGGGAACAATTTACCCCTGTCTCGAAAGTTACAGGCTGAGTACATGGACGTATTCAGAGCAATGCAACTAGTCAATGACACAATATCAAGCATCCAAGAGCACCGACATCACAGCAACAAAAAGTTTAAAACTATCTTCGAAAAATGTGAAGATCTATTTCATGATCTAGGAACTAATATTAAAAAGCCAAGGGTAGTGAAATTGCAAAGAAACCGATCAAATGTTGAGGCAGAGTCTGATGAAGAGTATTTTCGAATCAGTATTTACGTACCATACTAAGATTATCTAATCTGCGAACTCTCTTCCAGATTTCCAAAATCATAATTGACGCGAATTTCCGAACTAAACAAACGTATGTCACCAGACTTTGGAGAGGACTTCGAAGATTCTGTTCTGCATGGAGTTCAGCTTTACCTGGATGATTTACCTTGTTTTTCTGCTGTGAAGGGAGAGCTGAATATTTGGAAACAAATGTGGTTATCTAAGCCCGATGATATGCCAAAAATCCTGCTCAAGCATACAAACTGGCAACAGATTTGCCAAATCTAAGAGTACTTTTTCAGATCATCTGCACTCTCCCAGTCACATCCAGTACAGCAGAACGTTCATTCTCAACACTAAGACGACTTAACACTTACCTAAGAGCCACAATGACTGAAGAGAGGTTAAATGGACTGGCACTACTACACATACACTAAGATCTTGTATCTTTGAAAACAGCTGAGGAAGTTCTTGAGGCGTTTGCCAGAAAGCATAAAAGAAAACTATCCCTAAGACTAGATTAAATTACTATGTAAGAATTAAACTACTCTTGTATAATTTATTGATGTCCTTATCATTTTATTAAACACATAAGTTTTATAAAACTGTAAATGGTATTTATATGGCTACCCGTTAACATTAAAAGAAAATTCTGTTGGAGTTTCACCGGTCGCCGTTTTTTTGGGGGGGAGGGGCAATCCAGACTCCCAGTGCCCCCCCCCCCTGAAGTCAATCCTGTATCCGCCCCTGTCGACGCCCCCACCTGCCGCTCGGGTAGGATAGCCGCGAGCTAAGCACGGTGGAGCAACAAGGTCGTAAGTCACCACGAGTCTCTAAAGATGAACGACTTCCAGGAGGCCTACGAGGCATGGGCAAGCGAGGGCTACCCATGCCCAGGGTACAACTGGGAGTACGAAGAACAGGACGAGTGGGAGGATTACAACACCGCAGAGTACACAGAGGGGCCTGGAGTAAACTGGTTGCCGCTACGACCGTACCACATGACACAGCACGCATCACCGCTGCCAGACGCGGCCAAACACCACGCCGCTGTTACGGCTGTAATGTCGCCCGCGTCACAAACAACCGAAACGCCCGTCCACAACTCGTCGCCGCCCCCGACGCCGTCGCCGCCCCGGACGCCGACGCCGCCACCACCAACCACTGTCAGCCAGTCATATGCCACCATCGGCGTGACGCAGCCCCCGCCATATGGGGCGGAGACGATATCACCACAGGCGGAGGAAGGCACGCCCGTCCAGCCCCTGTGGTACAATTGGCACGCGGGGATCGGGTGGACACATCAGGCCGACACGGACGCGCCGCCTCCGACGCCGCCCCCTGTCATCGCGCAGGTGGAAATCGAGCCAGCGGACACAGCCACAGGGAGATACAGTACGGCAGACCACCAGGTGGCGGATCACACGCAGCGCCACTGCGGATCCCGAACACCACCTCCGGCACCATGGAAGACGCCGCCCCCAGCCACCGAGGGCGCAGCTGGTGGAGCCGCGCGTCGCAAAACCACCACATCGCGACATAGTACGGCGAACCACCAGGTGGCGGATCACATGCAGCGCCACTGCGGATCCCAAAGACCACCTCCGGCACCACCGACGACACCGCCCCCAGCCACAGAGAGCGCAGCTGGCGGGGCCGCGTTTCGCAAAACTGCCACATCGCGACCTAGTTCGGCAGATCACCAGGTGGCAGATCACACGCAGCGCCACTGCAGATCCCAAACACCACCTCCGGCACCACCGACGACACCGCCCCCAGCCACCGAGAGCGCAGCTGGCGGGGCCGCGTGTCGCAAAACTGCCACATCGCGACCTAGTCTGGCAGATCACCAGGTGGCGGATCACACGCAGCACCACTGCGATCCCGAACCCCACCTCCGGCACCACCGACGACGCCGCCCCAAGCCACCGAGAAAGCACCTGGCGCGGCCGCTCGTCTCAAAAGCGCCACATTTCGACCTAGTCTGGCAGACCACCAGGTTGTCGACGCCGTGCCACAAGGCACCAAAGCGGACTTGACAGCCACGACGTCGCCACTGCCCCCGACGCCGCCCCCAACTGCCGTAAGGACTCACGGGGGTGGGCGCGGTGCAAACCGGCCGTGCTGCCACTCGCGCCACAGAAGGCGCCATACAACCACCTACCACGCGCGCCACCTTGGGCGCGCCGCCGCCTGCCGCGGAGGGTGCCACCACGTGCGCCACCTTGGGCGTGCCACCGCCTGCCGCTGAGGGCGCCACCACGCGCGCCACCTTGGGCGTGCCACTGCCTGCCGCTGAAGGCGCCACCACGCGCGCCACCTTGGGCATGCCGCTGCCTGCTGCTGAAGGCGCCACCACGCGTGCCACCTTGGGTGCGCCGCCGCCTGCCGCTGAGGGCGCCACCACGCATGCCACCTTGGGCGCGCTGCTGCCTGCCGCTGAAGGTGCCGCGATGCCGCCCGCCGCGTGCGCCACCTTGGGCACACCACCTGCCACGCCTACCACCGTGTCCGCGCCGCCTGCCTCTGAAGGCGCCGCGACGCCGCCCACCTCGGCCGCCGTTGACGCTGACCCACAGGTACTCGACGCCGCCCCATGGACAGCCGCCCCGGGTGTACCAGGTCAGTGTGCCGGCGTATTCTTAAGAGTGTGTGTGAAGGTGTTGAGGCACAGAACGGCCTCGTCGAGGGGGGGGGGGCATTTGACGCCGCCGTCGGTGCTCCCTCTGAGAGCACAGGCCGTTATGTGTCCTCAACACCTAAATCAGTGTCAGTGCGCCGAACACGCCCGCGCGTGTAGTTTAGCGCAGTGCCTCAAACGGCGTGACGTCAGTCATTGCCAGCTAAATGCTCAAAGCGCCCGGCCGGGTGTGGCAATGCGCAACAGGTATTCAGTGCACATGCAAATTATTTAACAAACAGAAACTAACAATTCTAATAAGCATAAAAATTGTCTTTAATTAATTAATGATATTGTAAATTTTTTCCGTTCACAAAACTGGCCGGCATCGCCTTCCCGTGCTCCGTCGTTTTCCCGCGCGTTTTCCTCCCCTCCCTGGCACGGGTTGCCAGGGAGAGTAGTCAGTCGCCATCCAGCACTCACCAGGGCCGGCAGCCCCACGCACGGGGAGCATCCAGTTTTCGCGCCAGTCTCCACGTTTAGCATCAATAGGTAATTATCTCCGAAACCACTTTCTACAGCTCCCCGGTCGGCCCTAACCGGCCGTACGACATGTCGTGCGGTCCTTAGATAAAGTGTGCAACCCGACCACGGGTTTTTCAGCATAATACGTAATTCTGTGTTTTTTGGCGGCCCGCCGAGGCGCCTGCGCCTCACGCTATAAAACCTTCCCACGGAGGATTGGAACTTTGCCCAAGCAGGGTGGCACTGCGCCAAATGCGGAACTGAATTTACGAACGCTTCAACCCCTGGGACGTGCCACGGACGTGAACGAGAGACCACGTCGGGTTCCGTCGCGCCCGTTCCCAGTTTAAACGTGGCCCACGCCACTACGAGAACCAGTCTCGCATCATGTGATCATTAGAAGTCTGGAGACCGTCCCCACTTCGAGCCCGGAACGTACTAATAATTATTCAGTGTTAATTACCATGTTTCAGATTAGTGTATGTCGTCATCATCATGTCCATGTATAAGTCAGTTTTAATTGTTAACTCGCCTAGAAAGTAATAGTTCCAGGTAGTAAGTGCATTATGAACTACCATGTGTTATGCACCAGACTTGCCGCGCCTCGAACCGTTATCACTGTAACTCAGGAAAGCCTGCACCCCTCGGTGGAGTAGTCCTCGGAACACAGTGAGACGTAATCAGTGCAACCATTCGAGGGCCGTGTAGGCGGAGTGAAGGGTGACGACCATACGGCCAGTCATGTGCCAGTGCCTCGTGTAACGTTCTGTAACGTGTGCTACGAATAAAACACTTAAAGTTGCGTGTGTATTTCACTTATTCGGCGTCCTGGGAGGCCATAACAGCCCGGGGGGCCCTTTGTCGACGTGTCCCTGCCTGCAGCCACGAGGCCAGGAACCCAGCCCTTGAGACTGAATTCACTTCATATAAATTTAATTAACCAAATTTCAGGACAGGCAGCGGGGATGGCGTCAAATAATCCTTAACTTTTTTAAGGGGGCTCATGAGTCCTCAATGGAGTGACCTGCCCCAGTATCGATTTCCATGGTAAGACGGCTCCTATCTAGTATTACACTCCTCAGTCATAACAGAGTAAACCTAAGTAATGTCATTATTTTGTTACACTTCACTCTCACTTTATTACTGGGGTAACTAGTGGATCTTTTAGTTTCAAAAGGCAAAATAATGATTTCGTCCAGGTATAGGTACTGTACCTCTTTTTTTATTTAACATTTGATTATTTTCATAATAAGATAAAATATGATAAATTGATTGACTTTTATATAATGATATTACATTGACATTGATTTAAAATTACATTATTAAAAGAATGGGCTGGCACTTATTAGACAATTTCATTGATCATCAACACAATTTCAATAAAATTCGCAACAATAAACAGGTTAAGTTCCTTTAACAATAAGCACACTTAGGGCCGGTTGCACCATTGAAGATCGCTGGTCGATCAAAGATCATACGAGGTAATGAACGAGGATCGACACACAAACGAATTGCACCATTCGAGTTCACCTTCTGACATAGGATTGAGGTGAACCTCTGTTTGAACCACCGAAATTGATGGTTCAGAACAGTTGGATCCGAGATCTTGTGTATTTTTCGTTGGTTTGTTGTGTTTTGTAGTCGTGTTCGCATAGATACTGGTTTGTTTACAATTGATATTTTGATGGGCTACAATAGTTTACAGGAAATTTAGGCCGATATATTTTTAGGTATGCCCGAAGTACGGTAATTGTCATCATAATGTTATTTAAAATATGATGCCAATTCTTGCCAATATTCTTCCTTCTGATTACAAAACACACCATCAGTTCTCTTACACTCTAAATAATCCAGTCTTTCTTGCACCAAATCGACAAGGATGATTTTTTCTTTTTCAGAGAAAAAAACCTTTTTTAAGTACTGAGATTTTCTTTTCCATCATCATGTGTACCCGCGTGTAACCCAGTCAACTCACAACCGACCACAAGTTTTTAAATCAATTGTGCCGTTTCAGTGCCACTTTCAGGCACAAATGTACGAATTTAAATTTAATTTTTAATTTTTAAAGAAGGAAACCAAATAATAAATTTGTAATTTTTATTTTATTAAATTTTGTTTCCATGACTGTACACTCCGACGTAATCTTGTGCTACCCAGTGCACCTGCGCTTGTTCGCAGGCTTCTATTAGATACTGGTTGCTGACGATTTGTGATCGCAGCATCTCGGGCGCAGTTCGCGACACGTTTGCCCCATGTAACAAAATGACGTTCGTGTTAGCGAACGCTACCCCAACCCCACTGCTAGCAACTTTCATTTCTCGGAGGCAAGCATAGGTAAGGGTTTTGCAAGCACACCTCTGGACCAAGCTACAGCCAGCGGCGAAGCATCGGGACGGTCCACATGACGCCTTTCCCAGGCGACTTAGCAAATTTAAACCCCCCTCCCCTCAACACCCACCTGTGGCTTCACGAGAAATCAAACCCGGAGCAACGACCCCCAGTGAACCCCGGGCGGAGACCTGGTCTCCCCAAGGACATTCCCACTTGTCTAACAGAGCCCTCAGCGAAGTCTAGCGGCGGGAAAAATCCCTAACCTTGCTCTGAGCGCTGGTCGCGAGTGCGCCCACTGCACTCTAGCGGACGTTTCTGTGACCCTCCAGACAGGTTCTCGTCTTGGCCACCAGAGCGCTATACTCATCCCTCCCATAAGAGAAGGCTTGTCACAATCGACCTTGACAGCAGTCGCAGTGCGATTGCGATTTTAGTTCGCCTACGACTCGCGTGAGAGCGCAGCGAACATGTTGCAGTCTGCTTCGTCCCTTCGGGCATCTCCGGACACCTTCGGGCAATCACCACCCCCCCCCCTTCTTTGGCTGGGGGCAGTTGCTTCCTTTAATTAGGCGCCCCGACGCCATTTTTTGAAGATTCGGTGGGCAGCATCTGGTCTGTGCGGACCACGCGTCGCGATCCGCGAGAGTCAATCTCTGTTGTTCGACCAAGACTCGACACTACGTCATGTAGTCGCCAACATCAAGGCATAGAGGCCTCAATTTTCTAATTTTTAAATTTTGCTGCCCGCAATAGTTTTTTTTTGTTAATCTAAATTTATTTCATTTTCTCTCAACATGTCTACCGCGACCATCCGTGCCGCGAGCTGCCTTCTCTGCTCCTGCAGCCAGCCTACATGACTTCACCCCGCTGTTTTGGGTAAGTGGTCGTCATCCTTCCCCCCCTATTTTTTTTACTTTTCCCTGGGCATATTTTTGCCCAGTCTTAGCCGCCTGTTAACCAGTCTAAGTAATTTGGGACTTTGGTTGCAGGCGGGGTCCAAGTTGAGGTTCAAAATCAGCCTCCAAAATCAGCCTCCAAAATTAGCTGCAAGCTCCAAAATTAGCTGCAAGCTCAACTCCGAGTTTATCTCCAAGTTTCTACTCAAAATGGTTTCTTCTGGACGTTAATCTGCCGAAACCTCCGGTGCCAGGACACAAGACATAATTAAATTTCAATGTAATTTTTTTTTTGAGCCTGCGAGCTTACTTAAAACCAGTATTAAATTCAAGAGGTATTATGGTGTTACTTATATATGTATTTTGTTGCCCCGGGGCTCCCTCCATTTTGTAATCAAGATGTTTTAATACCAATGTAATTAAAAGAAAAAAACATAAGTAAATTAGTTTAGTAAAAGGGCACTTATATAAATCAAACCACCAGTCTTGTTATTTCATTATTATTCATCCCCGATCCACATAGCCTACTAGAGTTGCTAGGAGGTTATAAATAAAATTCTTTTATACGACGTCTGGGCACCTCTGTGATTATTGTTGTTATTGTTTTGTTTTCTGGGCTGACGCTTCCAAGGCCTTAATTTAATTATTCACTTTTGAGTGTTTACCTGCAGCCCAGCGTTCGTTATAAAAAATGGTAGCAGAGCATGGTTTCTTACAAAAATGGTAGCAGTTAGCATGATTTGATCTTTGCTACAAGTTGGTAGCATAGAGCAATTTTCTGCTTCATGTTGGATGTTGGTAGTATTTAACGTGGTTTGGTTTATATGCATACCCAAATAATAATTTTAATTTTTAATTTGAAATTTCAATTTTAAATTTGAAACATAATGTATTATATAACTTAATGGTTTTTCGAGTTTATTTAGACTCAGATTGTATGACATATTGTTGTAAGTCCTAAAACTGGCACCCAACCTGATTCACCCAAAGTGAGTTAAATTAAAATTTTGTCGTATTTTACGTCCCGCTGTGACTGTTTGCGCGCGGTGAGACGCCGCGCGGCCCCGTCGCGTCGGTGCGACGTCCCTCGGGCAGCGTGCCTTATCAGGCGCGCGTGTTATTCTCCCTGTCACCACTTCACCCCTTCCCTTCACGCCTCACCGGCTGGAGGAGGCAAGGTCATGTCGTTGACCCCGTGTCCGGCAGCGAAACAATTCGTTGCAATCTAGTTTGTTCCTCACGGCCGACAGTGCCCTGAGTTTGTCTAAATTCCGCCTTTTATCTGTGTTTTTTTTATAACACATCCGCCGGCAAACCAGGCAATCTTTGTGAAAAACAGATAATAGAATTCCTTTCGGACATCGTGGTATTTTGTTTTGTCTCTCGGCGCCTTTCGCGCGCCGACATGTTATCTCTCCACATGACAGGCCCGCCAACTGCGCGGAACTCTTCTCTACTCCACCCACGTACCACGTGTTTTATAAACAAACTACCCATACTTTGTATGTCCTAATAATATAATTTTTATGTCACAAAACAAGCACTATAAATAATCTATACTACCTTAAATCTAGCAGCAAAGTATTTTCTTAATCTAGGGAAACATAAATTATATCATAATATATTTATATAACTTATAATAATATTAAAAATACAAATAATATGATAATATAAACTTCTGTTTAGGCTCAGGTTAAGAAACTTCCATTGTTTACTATTTCTAAGTATCTTAAAATTAACGATTAAGTATTTTAATAAGACATAAAATAAATCTAAAAAAGGGTCCATTCATTAAGTAACATAAAATAAGAATATGCTCATAAGTAATTTTAACAAGTACTCTAATCCTATTGCATCGTTCACAAGCAAAGTGAATATACTACGACGTACCATTTCATTGTGTCACCATACACACCCATGTGCCTAGCTTTTGTTTAGATTTATTTCGTGATCACCCAAAGAGAGGTGCAATCACTCATGCCTTTAAGAAAAGGCCTGAATTAAATGGTTTATATACACGGGTTGAATCCCCAATACTTTTTACGCTAGCCATGAGGTGAGGAATTTATTGTAAGATAGAGTACTATACCTTTTTTTTAACGTCGAGTTTTCTATAAGCAATTTACCAATTAATCTAAGAATGCAAGGTAAAGGATAAATAATATTTTTGTAATTATGAATTTTGAGTAAACAATTTTTAACTTTTATATTTTTTTGGATCGGTGTTAATTTCCTTTATAAAATGTTGTACAGCTATGTATTTAAAACATCTAAATTTTTTTCATTATCCATTTTTCATCCAAATTTGTTGATCTTTCGGGTTTCAAACCCGAACTAACTCATGGGTGAAATTCCCTCGTAGGTCTCTCTGCTTCAGCCTGATGGTCTGATCAACCGTCGGAGCTTGAACATATTGAGCCTATGTGAGTTAATAAATGTAGGTATCCGGGACCGAGGTGTACTTCGCTTTTTAAGCAAGTCATAAATTCATATATTTCGTCTGATCCATCGTCAGATTGTGCAGAGCTATGACTCAATGCCTTCGACCAGGGCCGCAACTAGAGTCTCTGGCACCCGGGGCATGAATGGATTTATGCGCCCCCCCCCCCACCCCCCTCTTCTTTTTTGCACATCGTCGTTGCCACGACAATATCTTTTATGTGTACAAAAGCAAATTTTATAATGGAGTCAAAAAACTGATTTGTAACTATAAAATATAATGTATTAAGTAATTTATGTTAGTAAGAGCAATACCTTATTCATAGAAAACCAAAATTTAATGATAATTAATTATAATTTATAGAAATAAACACAGGGATTAAGAAATATATGTACCTCATTCACATAGAAGAAATTAATGGTCACCAAAACTCACATGGGAGCAATTGCACTCACATAGGAGTAATTACTGTTCACAAATAAATCACATGGGATATATATTTTATCATTATTTATCTGAAGTATTATCTATTCAATCATCTTAAAATCCATCACACGTAACTTACTTTAGTATAATTGCACCCTTAAACACAAGATTCAACAAACCTTATAGCACTGACACACAACACAATGTTTTGTGAAAATATGTTTTTGGAAAGTAGCACGCTCGCTATCTTCTATAATACACTTCTTACCTCCAAAAATTTGCCCGTAAAAGACTAATCCGAAAATAGTGTCATTTCGAATAACATAAATAACATAAATAACTTCATTTTGTCTTTGATTCTTGAGTAGTACCTACTTGCTTGCTTCCATTTTATTCTCTGACTGATTTATTTGCATAGCTTTTTGTTCTTCTTCTGCGAAAGAAGTCCTCCATCAGTACTCGTTTCTCGATTATTCTCTGAACCACTAGTTGTAGCGATACATTTGCGTTTATTTGATTCTGGCTTGTATGGTAGATTATCGTAGAAATTGTGGTAATCCCGATCCATGATGCATTTTAGTGATTGTAAATCTTTGAACTTTGACTCAGTTATTGGTAACTGAGAGGTGTACAAATATTCCAACCCTTTAAAGGTTTCAAGTCTCGGACGTCTATGAGGCAAGCATTCCCAATCCTGAGTAAAGTTTGTTTTGATTAATATTTCACCACCATTGCAGTACTTAATTTTACAGATGTCTGTGACAACTCTGTCACCTACTTTGTGTCCTGGTCTAATAGATGGCAAAACAGAGTCAATTCTAGAATAGTTTTTGAAGAAGTCATAATGGACCACTTTAACCTCATAGGGTTGTTCATGCCTTGCCAAGTGCATACGAGAAACATAGTCAGATGGTGTAAAAATTGGAGGTTTAAAGTAATGTTCCAGGGTTGCATGTACATTGTCAGCCTCCATCATCGTATGCCCTTTTTGCAAGTATAGCTGCTCAATTGTTATATTTTTATACCTTGCAGCATCAGACAGAGCAGTGGAAAGTACTTTATTCCGATTCTGACTACAGCAGCCATCGGAAATAAATACCATGGAATTAACTGTGCTGGGTTGACCAAGAATATAATCGACGAGACATGATGTGAACTCATTTGCTCCCACTCCTCCGTCAGCTTCATGCCACACGTAGAGTCTAACATGCTTACTTCCAAGTTCATACAAGGTGAAATTGTGAACTGTCATCTTCTGTTTATAATACATAGATGATGCCAGACTTATTGGACAAAGTAATTTACTTTGAAGGTCCATAGTTACAACCTTTTTGGATTCACTTGCACTTTCCTTTAGTGAATTTTTTTCAATACGTGCCTGATCTTTCCTTAAAATGTGTGCATTGTAATCATCCTGTGACAGATTTCCTTGTTCATAACTTATGCAGGTATCACATTGATCCTTTCTGGGCTTGTGAATAGATATATTTTCTGCTTTTAAAGTGTCACAAAAAATTGTTCGAATAGCTGAACTTCTGTTGTTATCTTGACACCACTGTGTGTACACTTTATGCATGTGACGTTTTGAATGAAAAATTGGCTCAACATAGGTTTTTTTTTGTTGACTGTCTGCAATAATGGCTGGGAACTTTCGGCAGTAAAGCTAGCCAAGCTATCACACTCTCAACATCAGTGTACTTTTTCTTCTGCCTGGATGTATTACTATTACTAGTTTTGTTTCCACCATTGTTGCCATGGCCATTGCAATGTGGAATGTTCGGCGTATTGGTTGCTGTCCACCTTTTGAAACTATCTTCTCCAATAGCCAAAGTGTTGATGAACATTTTACGGCAAACACGTACTCTTTCCCCATTATCAAGGTTCACAAATATATCATGGCCCACATTCTTCTTGTTTTCATCCTCACCATCCTTTCCTTTGCGTCGTCTACGAATGGAACGAGTATTCACTAGACCTTTCACAAATCCTCTTTTTTCTTCCCATGTTTTCATTGCCCAAAAGGTTTCAAATATTTGCTTCCTGTCATCGTTTGTAACCATCGCGCAACAGAACGTTCTAGGACCCTTTTTCTTGACAATTTGATGATTACATCGATTTTTCACAGCTCTTCCTTCTTTAGGCGCATTTTGGGATACTTTTTTGCCGATTACTTTGTAACCCATATAGGGGCAACCTGTTACTCTTTTCTTTCGTGCCTCTTCTTTATTCTTTTCTTTTTAACCGACTTCAAAAAAAAGAGGAGGTTATCAATTCGACTGTATGTTTTTTTTTATGTTTGTTACCGCAGTACGTTCGACTGGGTGAACCGATTTTGATGATTCTTTTTTCATTTGAAAGCTGGTGCTTCCCGTGTGGTCCCATTTAAATTTGGTCCAGTTCTGACAATGGCATCCATGAGAAAACCATATAAGTCTTAAATTTTCATTAAATGTGTGCGCGACAAAAGGACGAATAACTCAATATCATGCCAACCGATTTCGATAATTTTTTTTATTGGAAAAGACGTACTTCAAGGGTATTTTAATGAGAGTTTGGTTAGGTTCTGATCATGGGATCCATGACAAAGTAACGGAACTCTTCAATTCTTAGGAGCCTGCCATGGCGCTAATTAGCAATAGCAACATTTTTTTTTAAGTTTGTTATTTTAATTTCATTTAATTTGGTTAAACGTGACTTCAAGAGGTAGTTTAAAAAACATTTCATACCTGTTTTTATATTTACGAACTTAAATTAAAAAGTATAAAATAAATAATACTTCAGAGTCCCTAAAAATGAAAAAAATAAACAAAAAAACCGACTTCAAAATAAACAATTCCAACACAAAATAATATGCACTAAAAAGTAAAAAAATTGTGTATTCTTCTACAACTTAATAATCAAATTACTTTTTCTACTCATCAATATGTATGTACGATCTATGTGTTTACCACGCAAGAAGGTAGGTAGTTACAATTATTGTTATTTTTGGAGTCGGTGTCAGCCAAGGAAACAAATAAACTAGCATACTTGGCTGACACCGACTCCAAAAATAACAATAATTGTAACTACATTATATTATCGTAATAATTTGATTGACTTTTAAGTAGTCTAATATTTTTCATTTCATTTTACTTAGGAGAACTCTATAAAACAATTTGATCATTGTTTGTTATTCATAGGTATGTGTTGAGTTATATTTGAAGTGGGTTGGTACCTACCTACCTTCTTGCGTGGTAAACACATAGATCGTACATACATATTGATGAGTAGAAAAAGTAATTTGATTATTAAGTTGTAGAAGAATACACAATTATATTTTTACTTTTTAGTGCATATTATTTTGTGTTGGAATTGTTTATTTTGAAGTCGGTTTTTTTTTGTTAAAATGTTTGTTTATACACTAACAATTCCTTCAACTTTTCCCTGTAGGCTAGATTCTTCTTCACTGTGACAGTCTAGATTACTATCTGTTACTGGATTTTCTCCTCCAGAAACTGAATTTTCTTGTGAATGATCTTGTGGGATTACCACATTGTTGCACAAACTTTCTTGTTCATTAAACTGTACATCAACTGTATGTAAAGGAATAACTTCAGCATTTTGACAGTCTTGCACTCCTAAGCTACACTCTTGTAATCTAATATATTCTATTTCAGAAGGTACAACAAGTTCAGTTTCATTTACTCCAGTGATGTTTGCCATGCTTACTTCTACCACTTCTCCAATGTTTTCCACAGTACTCTCTATATAACAATTATCAATACTGTCAATATTTACAACATTAAATACATTTTCCTGATTCGTATTACTAGCTTCTGGCTCTAAATTATGGATGGTGTGACCATCCATGTTAGTACATGAATTAATGTCTTCCCCGACAAGGACTGATTGAGGGGGCTTAGAGATTTGTTTGCAAGAAACGAGAGAACCTACAGTTTCATGTAATGTGCATATAGCACCAGTTTCAGCACTATCAAATTCCATTGTTTCAGCATCACAACATTCCACAGTTTCAGCATTATCACATTCCACAGTTTCGACACCATTACTTTCTGCAGTTTCTACGATTCTTACAGCAGACGAATTGCTGGCTTCATTAATAACATCAAGAAGCTCACCATCCGGTATTAATGTGAATTTCTGCTGCAAAACCAGATCTACAATTTTCCTTCCACGGCTAACCATTGTGCACTGAAAGAAAACAAACCAGATCTGCTTAAGAATTGCTGGTATATAATAACTTCAATAATAAATACACAAATAAATAAAATAAGCTTTGTTAAAAAAATTAGCTTGGCTATTAAAATCAGTTTTTGCCTGTTTTGGTTAAGGTTATTGCAAGTTGCTAACCCAAATAATGTTACATGAAATTCCTTAACATTCTGTGTTTAAAAGCCACATTGTCAAAAACAAAATGTTATAATAGTTACATCATTGCATTAAAAAAATTATATATTTTAATTCACTTACCTAGAAGTTTAGAACAATAATTGCCAGAAACATTATGTTCAGCTTGCTCTCTCATCAGAAAATAACACAGCTATAAACAAACATAGAGAAAACAAGACCTCCTATGTGACGATATTCAAGTAACAGCACCATAGATAATACAGTCAAAATCTCTTATGTGCACAAGCAGTACATATGAGGTTTTTTGATGGCCATTATATCCAACCTTACACATAGGAGATATGAGTTTATGGTTCCCAAATCTTTGGTTATAAAAATACAGACAGGTGGTTTCGTTCAGGTTATAGAACATTCAAACCTGTTTCCATCGACACCAAAACCTCAAAATTGACATTTGCAACACATAGGAGGTATTGTCGTGACAACGACGACATACCACACCAATAAAGCGGGGGGTTCGGGGGCCCTCCCACGGAAAAATGGTGCTATTTAAGCATTTTCCATACCTACATGTAACAGTTTCTGTGCTACTGTACTTTCCATGCATGAACCCACTATGTCCATAAAGTAGTCCGTATAATCACTAGACTTGTTCATTAAATATGTTGAGACGTTATATTGTAAATCATATTAGACATTCCTGGCATGCAAGTTAAAAAACTTTTTACCAGTTACCAGTTGTAGTAGGAATTACAATGCAAGCGATTTCGGCGCCCCCAAAGCTTTGCGCCCGGGGCGTATGCCCCGCTTGCTCCCCCCTAGTTGCGGCCCTGCCTTCGACTTCTTATGGACAGCGAAACAATTATGTACAGGGGTTATATTCCCAAATTAAGTTTGTAAGTTACGGGTTACCATACCCATTTACAGGGGTTACAGTCCCCATTAGTCACTGAGTGCTCAAGGATGCATTTCCCTTGTTTCGGCCTCAGTGCTTTTCGGCCTCCCTCATAGCGCCCATTTTGTGTTCCTACACGATATCCAAAATCTGAGATCAACGGGATGATTTTCATTTCATTATTATAACAACGGATAAATAGTTGTAAGCTTACAGGTACTTTAAGGTTAAGCTTTAAATTAAATTTTTTATTTATTAAATGAATTTAAGGATTTATTTTAAATAATTCAAACAAGTTTAGATGGACTCTATTTAATTATCAATCTTGTCTTGGACTTATAAAGTGTTACAGTCAAAGGTCATGGAATTAATTCTGCTTTATTACAAGTAGTAGGGCAGCAGACATATTTTTTTTATCTTTTCTTTTAGCTCATTAATAATCATAAAATCAAGCATATCAAAATACGTATTCCCCCGAAATTAAGCTGCTACGAGGTAACTAGTCTCATTTTAATATTTATGGTAATCACCGAGAGTGGTGAAATACTTTCAACCCCCAACGAGAGGTCCACTCAATTAATTTGGGCATGTTTAAGCATCCTGTTTCTAGGTTAGCACAAGCTAGGTAATTTAAGATATTTTAATTTTTAATTTTTACATACGTAAGTTCAGTCTTTAACAAGCTACTTGACAGAAATAGTTTTAATTTTTT
Source organism: Bacillus rossius redtenbacheri (assembly GCF_032445375.1). Classification (NCBI taxonomy): domain Eukaryota; kingdom Metazoa; phylum Arthropoda; class Insecta; order Phasmatodea; family Bacillidae; genus Bacillus; species Bacillus rossius. The sequence continues at coordinate 29,934,780 of NC_086331.1, forward strand.
TTACTCAGAAATACCTCTCTGATATTTTTTGATTCTTCATGAATCTTGTTCCACGATTTCATATATTTAATTTCTGATTACGTTCCTTTTTTTTAATAACCATAATTCTTAAAGTAAGCTAGAATAATGTTTGTAGTGTTTTTTGTACTGATTTTGCGTTAATACTTGTACATGTTTATTTCTTTATTTTCCCTTGCACGTAAATGTGATGTACAGTGACGTACATAGAGTCTGAGCACTGAAGCTGTCACATCTAGCCATTTTTCTTTTTTCTTTTGCATTCTAACCCAAAGTTGTATTTCTTTTACATCGTTATCGATGATATTGCTTTATTTAAGTAAGAGCTACGTGACTTCCAGACAGCAAACTGGTTTCTTTTATGTGTTTTTCTAAAATAGGAGCTAGGCCAAGCTAGCCAACGAGCGGCGCAAAAGTTAGGGTCCTCTAAACCAACGAGCCATGACCAGGTCCTCTGAGTGAAAAATCTCATGACCATTTTCGAGTGTTCTTTCGGTTACATTCCTACCACTCATCTTTGGACGGCCTATGTTCAAACCCCCTCTCAGGCAGTGCGAAGCCTATCAGCAGTCATGGAAGATCTAACCGCTCCATTATAATTTATCCCTTTTTGATTTATAATGGTTGGTTTATTGCATTTTGCATTTCTTTAAATAATTTATATTTGAGTGCGAAGAGTCGTTAATTTATCGTTTTGTTTACATAATTCTTTTAAATAATAAATATTAGTTAATTATATTAAATACCAGAGTGGTATTCGCTGAAATTTATTAATTTATAGAATCTTTAAAATATTTTTAAATTCATTGATTACTACGGATTGTTGATCTTTTCGGGGTTTTCAACCCCAATCATTTAAAATTCCGCCAAGGGAATTCCACCCTTAGGTCCTGTGTCACTCTGGGACTGAGGCTCTGTTTCACCTTCGAGCAAGCAGCAAATTCGACCGTCTTCTCCATCGCCTGACTGTGCAGGGCTAAGTCCCAATGCCTTCGGCTTATTATGGAAAGACTATTGTACAGGGGTTTAAATTCCCACTTTCATTATTTTCAGGGGTACACAAATCCCCATCTTTCATAACTGGCTCCCGGCGGACCAAGTTCCGGTTCCAGCCCAGCATTTTCGGCCCGCCTCACAGCGCCCATGTTTAGAGTTTTTGTCACGTGACACCATTCCCAACATCTGAGATCAACTTTCCTCATGACATCATTCACCGTTAAGGGTAATTTAATTAATTATAATACACATTCGAATTGACCGTAAATTTCTTTTATAAGTAGTAGGATACAGGCGAACCTGGTTACTCGCCCAACCAAAGAATATCATCGTTGCAGTTATTTTATCCTATATGCTCCGCATTCAAGCGGGGGAGTATGTGCCGTTTCAGTGCCACTTTCAGGCACAAATGTACGAATTTAAATTTAATTTTTAATCTTTAAAGAAGGAAACCAAATAATAAATTTGTAATTTTTATTTTATTAAATTTTGTTTCCATGACTGTACACTCCGACGTAATCTTGTGCTACCCAGTGCACCTGAGCTTGTTCGCAGGCTTCTATTAGATACTGGTTGCTGACGATTTGTGATCGCAGCATCTCGGCCGCGGTTCGCGACACATTTGCTCCATGTAACAAAATGACGTTCGTGTTAGCGAACGCTACCCCAACCCCACTGCTAGCAACTTTCATTTCTCGGAGGCAAGCATAGGTAAGGGTTTTGCAAGCACACCTCTGGACCAAGTTACAGCCAGCGGCGAAGCCTCGGGACGGTTCACATGACGCCTTTCCCAGGCGACTTAGCAAATTTAAACCCCCCTCCCCTCAACACCCACCTGTGGCTTCACGAGAACTCAAACCCGGAGCAACGACCCCCAGTGAACCCCGGGCGGAGACCTGGTCTCCCCAAGGACATTCCCACTTGTCTAACAGAGCCCTCAGCGAAGTCTAGCGGCGGGAAAAATCCCTAACCTTGCTCTGAGCGCTGGTCGTGAGTGCGCCCACTGTACTCTAGCGGACGTTTCTGTGACCCTCCAGACAGGTTCTCGTCTTGGCCACCAGAGCGCTATACTCATCCCTCCCATAAGAGAAGGCTTGTCACAATCGACCTTGACAGCAGTCGCAGTGCGATTGCGATTTTAGTTCGCCTACGACTCGCGTGAGAGCGCAGCGAACATGTTGCAGTCTGCTTCGTCCCTTCGGGCATCTCCGGACACCTTCGGGCAATCACCACCCCCCCCCCTTCTTTGGCTGGGGGCAGTTGCTTCCTTTAATTAGGCGCCCCGACGCCATTTTTTGAAGATTCGGCGGGCAGCATCTGGTCTGTGCGGACCACGCGTCGCGATCCGCGAGAGTCAATCTCTGTTGTTCGACCAAGACTCGACACTACGTCATGTAGTCGCCAACGTCAAGGCATAGAGGCCTCAATTTTCTAATTTTTAAATTTTGCTGCCCGCAATAGTTTTTTTTTGTTAATCTAAATTTATTTAATTTTCTCTCAACATGTCTACCGCGACCATCCGTGCCGCGAGCTGCCTTCTCTGCTCCTGCAGCCAGCCTACATTACTTCACCCCGCTGTTTTGGGTAAGTGGTCGTCATCCTTCCCCCCCTATTTTTTTTACTTTTCCCTGGGCATATTTTTGCCCAGTCTTAGCCGCCTGTTAACCAGTCTAAGTAATTTGGGACTTTGGTTGCAGGCGGGGTCCAAGTTGAGGTTCAAAATCAGCCTCCAAAATCAGCCTCCAAAATTAGCTGCAAGCTCCAAAATTAGCTGCAAGCTCAACTCCGAGTTTATCTCCAAGTTTCTACTCAAAATGGTTTCTTCTGGACGTTAATCTGCCGAAACCTCCGGTGCCAGGACACAAGACATAATTAAATTTCAATGTAATTTTTTTTTTGAGCCTGCGAGCTTACTTAAAACCAGTATTAAATTCAAGAGGTATTATGGTGTTACTTATATATGTATTTTGTTGCCCCGGGGCTCCCTCCATTTTGTAATCAAGATGTTTTAATACCAATGTAATTAAAAGAAAAAAACATAAGTAAATTAGTTTAGTAAAAGGGCACTTATATAAATCAAACCAACAGTCTTGTTATTTCATTATTATTCATCCCCGATCCACATAGCCTACTAGAGTTGCTAGGAGGTTATAAATAAAATTCTTTTATACGACGTCTGGGCACCTCTGTGATTATTGTTGTTATTGTTTTGTTTTCTGGGCTGACGCTTCCAAGGCCTTAATTTAATTATTCACTTTTGAGTGTTTACCTGCAGCCCAGCGTTCGTTTTACAATAAACAAATAGGCTTGTATGTAAATATCACGATGCCAACATTTACAGCAAAAACTTCAAACATGCTAAAGAAAATTCTCTGTGACTAGACGGAATTCAGTAGCCAATAGAAAACTTGCTTTCATTTTACAATCGATCTTTATCAGCCTAAGCCTAGATCGTGAGATCGAATGTCTGAACTCGTAAGTTCACTTTGGTGCAACACATATACACTGGATCTCAGATTTGACTTGAGATCACACTGAAACGAATATCTTACGATCTCGGATCCGAACGGTTATTGGTGCAACCGGCCCTAAGAGATTTGGATCTGTTGGAGCTATATAGCTAACGCCGCCGTCGGTGCTCCCTCTGAGAGCACAGGCCGTTTTGTGTCCTCAACATCTGAATTAGGGCCAGTGTTACGAACACGCCCGCGCATGCAACATAGTGTAGAGAGGAGCAGTGCCTCGAACGGCGTGACGTAAGTCACGGCCGGCTGTGTATACGAAGCGCCCGGCCGGGTGTGGCAATGCGCAAAAGGGGATTCAGTGCATATGCAATTTAAATTACAAACATTAACCAAAACTTTTAATATGTCAAATATTCCTTAATAATTAATTAATGTAATTGTAAACACTTTTGGTTCACAAAACTGGCCGGCAATATCTTCCCGCGCTCCGTAGCTTCCCACGGATTTTCCTCCCCTCCCTGGCCGGGTTGCCAGGGAGAGTCGTCAGTAGCCTTCCAGCACTCACCAGGGCCGGCAGCTCCTCGCACGAGGAGCCTTCACTTCTCGCGCCAGAAACAGCATGTAGCTTCAATAGGTAATATTTCCAAATCCGTTTTCATCTGCTCCACGGCCGGCCCTAAATCGGCTGTATGACATGTCGTACGGTCCGTCAGTAAAGATGTGTGACTCGACTACGAGTCGTTTTAGTGTTCTACGTAATTTATAGTGTTTTTGGGCAGCCCGCCGAGGTTCCTGCGCTTCACGCCTTTATCGCTCCATCCGGAGAAATTGAACTTTGCCCACGCAGGGCGGCATTGCGCCTAAAGCGAACTCTGACCTTATAACGCATCAATTCCTGGGACGTGCCGCGGTCGCGGGTGAGTTACCACGCCAGGTATACCGCGCCGATTACCCAGCTTAATGTGGCCCTCGCCACGACAAGGACGAACACTCATTCATCACGTAATTTCCCTGAACGGGAGAGACCAGTGTCATCCCGAGCTCCAGGACATTCTTATAGTAAACGTTATTACCGGATTTAAGTTTTAGTGTTAGTTTTCGCCATCAGCCATGTGTAAACGTCAATTTCAGTGTTTTGTCTAATTCCTTAATCAGTGACTAGTGAACTATCTTTGTAACTCACCGTCCTGGCTACCACTGCCTAGCAACTAAATTCGCCACGTGCCTTAATCGTCGTCACCGTCGCTCTCAGGATAGCCTGCGTCCCTTGGTGTGGTAGTCTCCCGAAATTCCGCCAGATGCTAATCAGTACCGCCAATCGAGGGCCATGTGAGCGGTGATGAGAAGGTAGACGATGATACGGCCAGTCACGTGAAGATGTACTGTACAAGGTGAAGTACTGTACCGTGTGACGCAGCAATAAAACCAGTTACGTTTGCGTGTGTTTATCAATAGCTACGGCGTCCTGGGTGGCCAAAACAGCCCGTGGGGCCCTTTTAAGATGCTTCCCTGCCTGCAGCCACGAGGCATAGAACCCCGCCCTCGAGTCAAAATTCCCTTTAACGTAATTTAAATATAATAATTTTAAGACAGGCAGCGGATACGGCATCATAGCTTTGGAGCTTTTGGAGCATTGGAGCATTTGGAGCTGTTGGAGCTGTAAGATCTTTGTAGCTGTTGGAGCTTTGGAGCTTTTGGAGCTTTGGAGTTTTGGAGCCTTTGGAGCTGTTGGAGCTTTGGTGCTGTTGGAGCGTTGGCGCTGTTGGAGAATTTGCAGCTGATTCAGCATTTGGAGCTGATTCAGTATTTGGAGACGATTGAGCTTTTGGAGCCGAAGACATTTTTATTTTTCTTGATTTTATCATACATAACATAATCAATCAGCTTACTGCTGACGTAGCAACAAACGGACCTTTGAAATATAACTTGTGGTTGGACTGTATATATGGAAAGCCATATCCGTTCGTTGACAAAACTAAGAAGTGTGCATTCAAGACATCGACTGCAGTAATCTACAGTTCTGACGATGTGAAGCAAACTGTTAAACACGGTCTCCATAAACTCTGTCAAGGTTCTGGTTAGTCTCTGTCTAGTATAAACCGATTGGAGGTTAGAATTAGTCATTTAACGTCGATGCAGGACTAAATGTTTACAGGATTGTTAATTTTCTCAAGTGATCCTGTCGTAGAATAGAAATTATGTAATAAATTTAATGTTTGTAAAATAAATTCTGGTGTTTTATTTCTCGAACCTGACACTTTTCTGGTATTTTTAATTAAATTTATATTTAGCTGGTGGTCGTAATGGCTTATAGGATGATGGTTGACTTGGAAACTATGCTTATTTTTTTTGGACTTAGATCATGATTTATTGAAATTGATATTTTTCACATAAAATTAAAAAATATTGCATCGCTCAGGGATCGAACCGAAGATATGAACTGATCGAATCAATCACTACTTCCAATGAGTGAATTTTTGGATGAATTTTGGATTTTTTCCGGAATTTATAGCTTAATAAGTACAGATTTCCAAGATTGCGCCCAAATGTCAAGATGGCGGGTGTTACAGTAATAATAAATGATTGCTGCACTCTAGCGGGTAAAAATTACACTAACATCGCGTCAGCGCACTCTAGGATCCAAAAACAAGATGGTGTCCTCTAGCAGATGTAAACAAGATGATGGAAATGACATCATACCTGCTGATGATAGATATACCTTGGTATTGTTGGTAGGAGGTCAGTCTGAGGCATGGGGAGGAAACTGGAATAGGAAATCGTTGCACAGGCTTTTTTTTATGATGGACCCTTTTTTTTGTTAGTTCGTCATTCGCCATGATACAGGTGACCGCGCTAAATGCAATATCACACAATCACACTAAAGACTTCAACAAGTATAGCATAGCTACTTGTAGTTGTAACGAAGTTTCTACATCAATTTTTAAAATTATTCAGTATTATAATAAAAATAATTTGCTTTGAAAATACTCCGCTAAAATGAGTAGGATATTTATTTGACTCGCAAGGGTTGACTTGCTGGCGCCATGTTGTGTTTAGTGGTAAACAACAACTTGCATCTGGTAAATTAGAAATCATTTTAAAATATTTGGTTAGCAAGAAAACGTGAAAAGATAATAATGTCTGGACGATATGCCTATGAGCGAAAATGTGCAGTAAGATACTGTCGTTCAAAACCAGAAGAGCAAAGATTTGTTTCTAATGAGTTTAGTGAATATTTTTATAAAATAGTGCATAACCAACTCCGTGTTCATCAGATTATTAATAATAATGTGTACAATACAGCCTCCATTTCTTGCACAACCTATACATCGTCTTCTATTTTCATATTTCCTGTAACTAAAATTGAGTTATTGTCAGTAGTTCATAAATCAAAAGGTAAACGTTCATCAGGTTTAGATGCTGTACCTGATTTTATTATTAAAGACTGGTATTGATTATATAGTTGACCCATTGTTATATCTTTATAATGAATCTTTTATGCAAGGTTATTTTCCTACCTTATGGAAGTGTTCAAAAGTTATTCCCTTGCATAAAAAAAGGTCTTTGTGACGCCTGTCAGAATTACAGTCCAATATCTCTTCTGTCCTCATTCTCAAAAATATTAGAATTATTAATGTTTAATAGATTAATGTCATTTTTTGAGAAAAATATAATTTTAGTGGGCAGTCAACATGGATTCAGGCGTTGTAAATCGATGATAACTGCACTTTATGAATTTATCAGCATTATAACTATGGACCTACACAGAAGGAATCATCCTGTTGGGCTATTTTGTGACCTAAGTAAGGCTTGTGATAGTGTTAACCATAAAATATTAATTAAAAAGTTAAGCACATATGGTGTAAGAGATACAGTGCTTAATTGGTTAACATCTTACTTGTCTCAGCGTTCACTAGTAGTCGTAGTACAACATATAGATCCCTTAACCAACATAAAATATAATGTTCATTCAGATAGGCAAAACATATCTGTTGGTGTTCCTTAGGGTTCTGTACTAGGACCTTTGCTTTTTCTTATATACGTTAACGATTTGCCTAAAAATGTTGTATTATATGCTGACGACACTAATATATCTATACATGGAGATAACCCTTTAAGTTTAATTGCAAATATTAAAATTTTAACTAGGGACATCATAGATTGGTTTAAGGCTAATGAATTAATTCTTAATAACACAAAAACGTGGCTGCATTTTAAACTTAATAACTTATACAATTTGCAAGACCCAACTGTATCGATTAATGGTTATAATATATCTCAATCAAATTCAACCAAAATACTAGGTAAATATATTGAGAAGAACCTAATTGGAAATCTCATATTGCTCATTTAACTAAAAAAATGAGCTCAATATTATTTGCTATGAGAACATTTTCAAAATGGACTAATCTAGATGCTTTAAAAATTATTTACTTTGGTTATGTTGAACCTCACGATATGGAATAATATTTTTGGGTAATTCCACGGACTCATCTAAAATTGTTCAAATACAGAAAATATTTGTACGTATAATAATGCATGTAAATAATCGTACCTCATGCAGACAACTTTTCAAAAGCTTAGGTGTCTTAACATTACCATTGTTATACATTTATGAATTACATATATTTGCTCATTCACAATTGAATGAACTGCAGAATTTCAATTTACATAATTATTCGACTAGATCAAAAAATAATTTTCATATATTACAACATCGTACAAAATGTTTTGCAAATAGTCCGAGATACTCTGCTATATGTTTTTACAATAAACTTCCACCACATTTTTAATCAGAAAACCAACTTTGTGTATTAAAAAAAAAAAAACATACTGAAAGATTTGCTGTTGAGTTCAGATTTTATTCTATTAATTATATTATGGAAGCAAAACTATGCTAAAAATGTATTATTATTATATAATGTACATTATTTGTTTTTTACTATTTAATTATTTACTTTTATGTGTATATGATTGTACTTAAATGTGTATTCATAATGTTTAATATTCTTGACGAGTCCTATACTACATGTACAATATAATTGTATATTTTTGTAGTCGACTTGGACATTTTAAAAAATAAATAAATAAAATAATAACTTTTCTTTTTCTCGCTGCTGAAGAGTGTAAACATTTCTTCATATAAGTATTGGTTGATTTTTTGCTCATCATGATATTTAATGTATAAAATTCACTTGTCCAATATATTTGTAGAAAATTGTACTCTGAAATGATCTGGCGGATGTAATAAACTAATTAGTAGAGTAAATTATGTTGTTTGACTCAGGTAAACTAGTAATACATATAAATAGCCTATTCAGGTTACCTTTGCATAAAATATATTCTGCATTTCAAAATAATCTGGCCCAAGTAGGTCATACCCTGACTTTGGAGCTTTCAGTATACCCTGTGACAGTTATGGCACTACAGCACCACAAAAGTGAGTGGGTGAAACCCTAACAACTGGAAAAATTACCTTGGTACATATTTACACTATTATACAGCATTAATTTGTTGTAACAGTGTTGTTTTTGATTGTTGAAATATAATTTTAACATTAATTTTGTAAATATAGGAAAACAAGACAACTATATTTACACATTTTATTGGCACCAGTAAACATGGGTTTAGGTTTTGTGTCTTGTGAACAGTGAACCTTTTAATTTGTTATCTTGAATGAAATTTAAATATATTGGTATAACATGTCTGAAGGTACATTTTTTTATTTACAGCAAATTCAATTTCCTCTTTCCTTTTTTCAGAAAGTATGGCACATAAATAAGACATTCATTAATTCATTCATTGAAATAGGTTTCATATCAAACATCAGAGTGATCATGGTTAACTGTTTTTGCCAACTTTTGGACAGTTGTTTTGACAGCTTGATCTACTAGGGCTCCCAGAAGCCAGATTTTTGCAAAACAGAGTACACAGCATTATTGATCCGTCTGGATAAATGTATGCTCATGACTTAGGCAAAAACTGCTATATTTAATTATTCTGCTTTAGTTTTATATATTCTGATTAAAAACCTGAATAGTTCAACAAATATTAACGGTGTTGATTATGGGTCAATGTTAGCCTACATTATATCCCAACCTTCAAGATGCTTCTTATTCTGCAAAAAAATATTCTGAGAAGTGGCGACTGGCAATGCAGTGCAACAGCGCAATTTCACTGAGTAGTTAGTAAAGTATAAACATGTTCTCGCTTCTCAATATGTTAATGTATAGTCTGTATGGCTATACTGCTGCTCCGCCTGAAAGATAGTTTACCTACCTAGCTACTGCTGCCTTGTGAGGACCTGCCAAGCAGGGGTTTGGTTGGGCTTGCAGTGTACAGAAAGATGTCATGGTCTGTAGGAATGCCACATAGTTTGTGGTGAAACTCTCCCTCCCACCTCCTTGTGAAGCCAGCTGTATGCGCTGGCCAACATTTAAGGCCCATTCTATAAGTGAGAATCTATTACAAAATGCAATTTTGGCCTATTTGTGTACCATGTAATTCAGCATTTTGAGGTAATATGTTATTAATGTTTAACTGTGTATAAAACCACTGAAGGGGGGGGGGGGGGTTGAAACTGTAAAACCAGTTGTGGTAAAATTGGTTTTAATGGTAACAAAGTAGGATTTAGTCAGGCCTACAGGAGAAAAAAAACTTTAGTAACGAACATGATAACTAGATTCATTTCATAACAGAACATTCCTGACCTATGTGTTAAAAAGTGTAATTAAATGTATTCACACCTGGGTTAGAAGTCTGTATGTTTTTAAAATATAGGTACGTTTTATACATGCGCATGGTAACTTAAACCAAACAAAATGCTCACGAAAGTGATTCCATTCTGGCAATATATTTATTATGGTTAACATGACAGATGTCGGGGTTTCATATGGTACAAACCAGATAATATCAGGCACCTTAACAAGACTATTAGCCTTTCTTTGCAATTTAAAGCTTAAAGAAGGTTAAGTATTTAACGAGTGTAACTTTTAGAAATAAACATGCAGAGATGCAATAGGTCCGAGTTACGCCTGTTTCGATTTAGTACATAATGATTGCCGAGAAAATTCATTACAAGTGTTTTATAAGGCAATATAAAAGTAATTGACCAATTTAGTTTAGAAAATAATATAAAGTAACATCCTTTGTGAAGAATGTTTTGCTTCTCTGCATCTTTGTTTACAAACAAATCGTTAATTTTCTGTATGGCGGGAAAAGCAAGCACGTGGCAGCTAAAAAAAAGGGCTCCTAATGAGCATGCGCCGCACGCTTGTTAGTTCAGGTTTTACCACGACACACATGGTATCGCTGCGGTCGCTCCATAGCAGTCTGCTTAATGTGACACGCATTTAACATGGAAGTTACCACTCTTTCCGTAGGAGTAATGCTCGTTGGTCTGAGGGCAGCTTCTGTGGAAGAAGGATTTATTGACTTTTTTTTGCCCTCACTGGGTTCGAACCTAGGACTCCGAGCTCCATGTCTTAGGAGTATGTTTTTAAAATCTTTCTATTAAAACTTTATTTATTGAATTTTTTCATAAATTTTAAAAAATTTTCATTTAAATTATATAATAAATAATGATTTTCAAGATGGCTGCCGTAATGGAAATTGCAATGGTGATGTCATATTCCATGATTATGTCAGAAGCTTATCGGAGGCTGTAGACATGGATGCTTAAGCCTCAATATAGACATTTCTAGCCGCAGGTATTTTAAAGGACTAAAAATGGTAAATTTTCTCTCGAAACGGGAAATTTTCCCTTGAAAATGGGAACTTTTTCCTTCGAAAACGGGAAATTTCGAGTCATTTTGTGTGATTTTTAAGGAATTTTAAGGAATTTTTTGAATCCAAGATGGCCACCGTGAAGTCAGAGCAATCGGTCATTGACCCGGGACCCGGCACCAGCGCCTGGCGCATGTCCCCGGACCGGCTATCCTACACTACTAACGTTCAACTTGCACAGGAAAGACAAAAGTATAGCAAGTTATTAATAGAAGGTGTGCATCTTTGTGGTTCAAAACACCTGTTTTTCCAGGTGTGATTCAAGAGTATTGAAATAATAAAAAATCTTCCTCACCTCAACATACAAACACACCTCAAATGCTGGGGTTTCAGTGCTCTGTGTGAAAAGTAGCAGAATATTTAACGAACGAGTCAAGTCGGCAAGGTTCGTATATGGTCGTTTCTTTTCGGCTGTCTTAAGCAATCGCTTCGTCAAACAAGCTGTTGCTTGAGCAAGGAGAATTCATGAAGCTGATCATGTTCCTGGACTATGAAACATGGTCATTGAAATCGCTGCCTTGAGAAACAAAATGGTCTGCACCAAAATTGACTCAAGGGATTGCTCATGACCCGACTATTAATACCAGCCTTATTGCTTGACATATTTTCTGCTGGTTCTTTTAGGGAGCCGTGCTATACTTCACATAGTCTACCAGTACTTTACTACATTAATGGTTTGTTTGGTTAGGTACAATACATGTAGCATAAAATTGTGAAAACAGTTGGTTAAGTTCTTTTAGCTAAATTAAAAATACTGTTTAATTGTGTGAACAGTTGGCTGGATTAGTAAGTTACATTCAAAGGAATTTAAAATAATGTGAAATGTTTTGGTCGTTATAGGTCACCTACAATAATCTAAAAGAAATCTAATAATAAGTTTTTTTGTGTGAAATTGTGAATTTTTAATCGTAATTATGATGGCTGCAAAAAACGTGGTCCTAAACTTTATCTGGCAACAGAATTACAGAAAATGAAACAAAATAACTATTTTTATATTTAAATTTCCTTGCATTCTCCATAACCTAGTCTGTTTTCTTGTTCTCGACGATTATCTAGTGTTTAAAGCACGATTTCTGTTAGGCTCTGACGTCGTCCTGACCATGGCCTCTAAGCCATGCTCCGCACCGCTAGTTCCAGATCCCGTTTTCGGAGTGCACCCCTAGCCCAGCGGGAATGAGTCAAGCGAGCACCTCGGGCGTGATCCCAATAGACTCAAATAAACTTAAGCGCACGAAACCCCGGGGGCTCGACCCCATAAAACAATTAAGGAACAAGACACTAGGACACAATTATTAATTCACAGGCATTAAACAAGTGCGTCATAACCACTCCGTGTGAGCACCGCACGTACGGAGCAGACAACGAACCTCATTAACAGTCACTGCGGCCACTGGCCTTAAATAAATTGCCTGTCACGATGTTCAAGTCAGATTAGGAGAAATCCCACTAGTACAGTTCACAGGGAGAAAATATGTTAATAAATTTACAGTGGCCAACTTGATGCCACAATTCAAATACTTAAATACTTTAAAACAATTGTTAAGCCTTAAGCACCTAATTACCAGGTGCTACCTTTTAATTGGGCACCTGGAATATGTTTTTAGCTTATAATAGAGCAAATTAAGTTAATGTAAGTTTTTGGCGCCGACTCCCAAAGGAGGTGAAAGTTTCCCTCCCTTGCGAGGCGGCCATGTTCGGCAGTCTCTAACCACTCCGCGCCGGGTCAAGATGTGTGTCCGTGAGCAGTCTTCAATTTTGTTCCACCGATTGTTTACTCTGTACTTCATTTAATATCCAAACCCTTTTACTTTATTGCTGCTCAGGTCGACTCAGTGTGTATTTCGAGGACCCGGGCTTATCTCGACCGTTTCCTTAGTGATTCCGCACCGCATCGCGGACCACGCAATTTACGGCGCTGTCCGACTTCAGCCAGCTCGCTTTCGCTAAGACCGCCGCGCATATGCCTGCCGGCTGCAACCTCATGTAAGTGTAAAGTGTAATTTAGGATCACGCTCACTGAGCCCCCTAAGACAGTTAACTTTCGGTGCTGGCCGTCTCCAGAACACTAGTAACTGCGCCCCTGCGAGACTGCCGCGACAAATTCACAGTGTTTTGTTAGTGTCGTGTTTTGTTCTGTAATCAGCGTGTGTTAATGTAACTGTACAACGGCTCAGATGCAGCATAGCGCATTCGCATAGTTTTTGTAGCGGTTCTGCCACCGCGTAGTGTATGTATAGGGAGTACAGCGTACCTATGAGTACCACCGGAGAAGTCCGTGGATTAAACGGCAATTTAACATAAACTGTGTCGCTTACGATTATTCCGCACCACTCCATCCTCCACACGGCCGAGCGGCCTCGCAACCAAGTAGGGAAGTTCAGGATGGATTTCAAGCCGCACACCTGGCGGGGCACGCAGAGGCAGAGTACCCACGACCCATCACCAACGGCCTAGTGTCCCACTAGCCTGGCGCCCCCCGGACAACAGCAGCACCGCAACGCCCATAGCGCCCGTCAGGTACTTCCCGGGCCTTCTACAGAGGCTGGGTAACGGCAGCTCAAATAGGTTAATTTAAGACAAAATAAACGGAACTAAGTCTCTACACTCAAAAATTAGATACAGAAAAAATATTTAAGTTACGGAAATACTTGTCCTACCATATTTTTTATTTAATAAACATTTCATGTATACCCTACCTCATGAAACTGCATGGCGATTTTAATTTCACTAGTGTGTGTTTTATTGGTGTGCCATTTTTATTTCAGTATCATCATTCACATATGTTACTTTTCATGACAGGAAGGTAGTGGTGGTTTGTAAAATATTGTGGGGGGGGGGGGGTGAGAGATATCCTTTAATTTCACATTTATTTGCAATCGGGCTAAATCATCCCATGTCTGGAGTTATTTGAAGTAAAATAGAATAACTTTATTAGATACTGCTGTTGGTTGGGGGGGGGGGGGTAAGAGACGCACCAAGTTACCTTAAATGATTCCAGCTGGATGGAACACACAGATGTTTCTGATATTGTGTTGAATCAGAACACAGGCAAATTTCATACATTTCATCCATTATAGATATTTATTATGTCTAACAATGAATATAATGTATAGGATGCATATATAAATTGTAAACACAATGGATATATTAAGTTTTATACAAACAAGTACAGATAGTATCATGTAACGCGCAATACAAGCTCCCAAGCATTTCATTAACATGCTTATATATATTTCTACGCAATTGCGTATGCTAACACTGACATTCCAGAAATTATACATTATAAGTAGTGCGACCTTGTTTCATAGGTGGGTCGGTTATAAGCACTCGCAGGTGCTATAAACACAAATTGGCTCATTAAAAAAATATTAATTAATACTGTAAATAAAAGGCAAAGGCTTTTAAACATTTCAACACGACGTCATGGGTTTGCACATTCATACGTGCCTGGTCGGCAGGGCTAACGGCGCACCTGTAAACTATGAGACTGTGAAGCAAGCAAAGGCGAACTTAAATAAGTAAAAGAGAAGAATGTTCAAAGATGTTTATAAAAATTACTTAAGGAAAATGTCTCATAACCGCAAGGCGACAAACAACAATAACTATTACTGCTCACCACAAATGGGTCAGGCAAAAGGGGGGGGGGGGGGCATTGCACCATTACATATTAAACTTGGCCGGTTACAAACCAAAAGGTTACTTTAAACATGGCCAAGCTTAAAAGAAACAAACGCCAGGTCATGGTAACGCAATCCCGGGGAAGGTACTAGGTTGTTCCCGACACAAGATAATATAAATACTTAACATTTAGCTCTAGAAATGATCGCAACAACAAGATCACAAACTTTATGGGGAACAGAACCGGTTACGGTACGTTTGCGATGCATGGTTGCAACGTGCACAAAATCAATAAGAAATCAAATACCTACCATGATGAAGCCCAGACGACCAGCACCCGCAGTAGGATGAAGGCAAGAGAACAGCGACAACTATGCGACAGACCCGAGGCTAAGTGCCTCGAACCCTTGTATAAAAAACATAGATGGCGCTACAGTCGCGGCGTTGCGAATACAGGTGGGAGAGCGCCGACATCACACAACCTGTAAGAGGGGATATCCGGAGGGGAAGTGGGAGAGGGAGGGAAATCAGTGCGCACGACCTCATGAAGACGGTGCAACCTCTTCATCCCCGCCCCCAAAGGTAGGCTATGACCAGCACAGAAAAAGTCAAGTTTCTATTTTGCCGAGAGCCATCCAAGCGTAAACATTTTTCACAGAAGCAGCACGCAGTTGCTAAGGGCGGTGCTCTTGAAGTGCGGCAACCAGCATGGCACCGCTGCCGAGCAGGAACTACGTCTTCCTGCGAGTGTCGAACGAATGGTGGCTCAGCGATGGAGTAAAGTTCATGACGAGTCAAGAACTGCCAGATGGTGGCAGCACGACAATGCAGCATCACGCGGAACTCACGACTGTCCCGGCAGGCCGCTCAACTCCACGGGAAACAGACTCCGAAGACGTCCAGCACAGCGTTAGTGGTATCGCATCTCAACCAGAGGGATCCATGCTTGGGAGACGCGAGCAGCACACAGTTCTCAGTCACCAGGGCAGGCGACAGAAGCAAAGAAGGGGCTCTCGGGCAGAGCGAAGTAGCGGGGCGTGGAGATGTCTCTTCGTGTGTCGTCGACTAGCAGCGCAGCAGACAAGGCGATGAAGGTCGAGGTCGCGTGCACACCCTGACTGATGAGGGGGGAATGAAAGGATCAACCCAGGCTGTGAACTAATATGAAGCCACCAAGCAACTGCCAAACAAAAACACACAAACGATCAATCAACCAACCAGTGCACTGTACATGAGAGTAGTACATAATAAAGCATATACATAAGTATGGCACTTATACGAGGCAAAACTTAAAATTTACGTTATACAACCAGCTGCGCACGTGCCAACCAGGAAACTAAAAATTAACAATTGGCTTGAAACATACTAATTCAACTTTTTAAATTTGCGCTTACAATTCAGGTCCTGCAACAGTGCAGTAATTTCAACTAAAAACTTAACAATGCAAAAGGGGCTGGAGTATGGCGGCAACAGTTTCGTGTTGAGCTGCGCTGCAAGAGAAGGTAAAACATGTGCCCGACACAAAACTTAGTCCTTAACAGCAAAGCTATGGGCTTTCCTGTTCTGATTGTAGACTTAAGCCACCGCGTTCTTAGACTTACTCAAATTACGGGCCACATCATCCAACACATGCTCTAACTCGGCCTCCGTCAAACTAGAGTTCAGGGGCAGCAGACCCCACTGGTTCAGGAGGGGATGAGACCATTCTCTACCCAGGAAGGGTACAGAGGGAGGAAAACCAGAGGCGGAATGGCTGGCCGAATTCAGGACAAGATTGATGAAATCAAGATCGGCGTCCCACTATGTCTGATCAGTCCGGTAGAAGGATGTCAAGCTGCTCTTCAGCACTTAGTTGATGCGCTCAGATTGGTTCTCCTGTGGGAAATAGGCAGAACTATAGATGGGTTTTATTGTCCACTGGAAACACATGTCTTTATACAAATTAGATTGAAAATACTTGGCATTATCAGACACGAGCATAGAATGAGCGCCAAAAAACTTCCAGACTTGGTCCCGCAAGGCCTTGACAATGGAAGTGGCCTTCATGTTCTTAAGCGGCAAGAGCATTACGAACTTCGTGAAGATGTCTACTAATACCAAAAGACAGACATTTCCTTTGCGCGAGCGCTTAAGAGGCCGAAATATATCCATATGGACCACATGCCATGGTGCCACTGGTGGGTGAGCACAATAAAGCCCAACCTTAGAGTTGTGGGGTGGCTTCGAGATCTTACAGTCGCGACAAGCTGTCACATACTGCCACACATCATAACGCAAAGTAGGTCAATACAAGTTGGCGGAAATCCTCCGAAAAGTTTTCTCAATGCCAAGATGGCCCCCAATCAATGAAGCATGGAAATAGGCGAGCACCATGGGTCTAAGTTTTAAGGGTACAACAATTTTGCGTGCTCTACCTGAATTGTCAGTGAAGAAAACTGTGCCACGCTCTTCTACAAATGGGACAGACCTGCCACTCAGTAAATCCTTACGAATTTGTACACAAAAATCATCCCCCCGCTGACACTCCTGGACATTGAGATAAGATTCAGGGAACACCCTACAAATGGAAACAAAGTCCTTGGTGCCGGACGAGTCGACATCGTCAACGTTAAATTCTTCAGGTTAAAACATGCACGGCAAGGTGTCCGTGATCACATTATCTCCACCCTTCACATGTTGGATGACAAACTGAAAGCGAGACAGCCTTAGTATCCATCTACCCAGCTTCCCAAGCTGCTCGGGATGGTTGCACAGCCAACTAAGTGCCTGATTATCCATGTACAAGTCGAATTCACGGCAATCAAGATATGATTCAAATTTTTCAAGCCCAAAAATACAAGCAAGAGCCTCCTTTTCATAAATCCCCAGCTGGCGTTCCGACTCAGAGAGGGTCCTGCTAGCGAAGGCAATAGGTCGATTCTTGCCCTCCTCCACGTGTCCCAGGACCGCGCCAAGGGCAATGGAGGACACATCAACATACTCGGCGAACCGCCTGTCGTAGTCCGGCAGCACCAAAACAGGCGGGGTTGCCATGCGCGATTTAAAAATCTCAAAGGCGGATTCTTGGGCTTCACCCCAGTCAGAGGTCGCACCTTTTTTGCGAAGGATGTTCAAGGGGGCACAGATGGCAGCAAAATCTGAGATGAAGCGAGAGAAATATCCCAGCATTCCTAAGAAACGCTGGAAGCCCTGAACATTTTTAGGCCGAGGAAAGGCGACAATAGGGGAGATGTTATCAGGGTCAATGAGTAAGCTACCCTGCGAAATTACATTTCCTAAAAATTTCACGTGATCCCTGGCCAAGGAAATTTTGTTGGGGTTGACTATCAACCCCGCAGCTCTGAGTCGACTGAACACTTCGGCAAGATGTTGCATATGCTCGTCAAACGAGTTACTGTAAACGATTATATCGTCTAAATAATTGAAAACAAAACGAAATTTCAAATCACTAAGTATATGCTCCAAAACACGACTCAGTGCCTGTCTCCCGAAACTCACGCCCATTGGATTACGATTGTATTCATAATGTCCAAAAGGGGTGGAAAAGGCTGTGAATCGACGGCAGTTCGGATCTAGGAGGCACTGATGGAATATCTGATTAAGGTCGATAACTGAAAAAATGCTAGCTTTGCCCAGGTGCTGGAGAGCACTCTCTACAGTCGGTAAGGGCCACAAATCTGGAATAATCTTTGAATTCAGTGGTTTATAGTTGTGGATAAAGCACCACTTGGAACTATTTTTTTTTTGAGACAAGAAAGGAAGGTGTACTGAAATCTGATTTGGATGGCGAAATCACTCCCGCAGACAAAAGATTCTGAATAATATCACGAAAGGCCTGCAATTTGGGTGGAGAACCTTTATGAAATTTTTTACTCCGCACAGGGACTTCATCTTTAATGTGAAACTTATAAGGAAGTAGGTCACATTTGCCCAATTTCCGGGTTGTCACATCTGAAAATTTATGCACTATATTCACAATGGCACGTTCATGCACCCCTTCCGAACGTTCAGCACTAAATAACACGATCGGCGCTCTAGACTCATGGCGCAAAATAATTTTGACTTTCGGAGCAAAACCAAAGCACAGCTCATGACGATAGAGGTCCAAGACGCAACATGTCTTACTTAGAAAATCCAGACCTAAAATTAAATTAGGCGAGAGCCCAGGAACTGTTAGAAAACACCTGTTTCACGAAAAACCATGAATTTTAATATGCAACACCACTGACAGCGAAGAGCGCATGATCTCGCCATTTGCCACACAAATATTGGCTTCAGGCTCTATGAGCACATGCACTACTGCAGCAGGATACTGGTCGAGCAGGGACCGAAAACAAGACTCGCTAATGATGGACCATGTGGCTTCAGTATCTACAAGTAAAGGATAAAACTTATCCTTAATTTGGACTGGCAAATAATGCAAGCAAGAAGACGGACAGGATTTTTTTAAAAAAACGACAGTGACGACCCCACCGACGCCCTGTCAATTTGCGTTTTCCGAACACTGATCTCTGTAGTGTCCAGTGTGCATACAGCGAAAACACCTGCATCGAAAAACATCCACTCTAGGGGCGCCACAGTTTGCCGTCACATGCCCAAAGGCACAGCAATTAGCGCATCTACCGGCGCTGCCACCGGAAGCAGGCAAGGCCTGGCCATGACCTTCGTTCAATGTCAAGGCCGGAGCACTGGCCGCTGCATTTTCATTGGCCGGGCGACCACCCGCAGTGGCTGAAAAGCCACTCCCAGCGCGGCACGCGGGTAACTGATCCCTGGCAGTGTAGACTGGTGCATGGTTCAAGGTTGCGCGCTGAGAGGGATGAGCGGGGGGAAGGCCGTAGACACCGGCGGCTGAGCCAGACCAGCTGTCAGTCAAGGTGTCAGATTGCGCGGCGTTCATGAAACACCGTTGCGAGGGCCGGCGTGTGTCCTGAGACTCGTGAAAACCTCGGCCGACCGCAACAAGTGGTTGCTATGGGAATTCGGTCTGATATTTATCCAAGGTCGCAAGCCTATTCTGGACCTCATTGCCCCATTCCCGCAGCTCTCTAAGCATCGTAGGCGTAGCTAACATAGCGCAATTTTGCAACACTCCAGGGGAAATATTACCTAGGATTAACTGCACAAATTCGACTTCTGGCATGCCAATGCCCAACAGGTCCGCATAGGCGGCGACAGAGTTCACATACTCAGGAACAAGTTTCTCTGGTTTCTGAAATCTGAATATTAAATCCCACTTACAAGCATCTAAAACTCTAGTGGGGCATTTCGAATGCACAAGCTGTTTTTTGAATGACTCGAAGTCCTGTCCTTGCATGATGACATCAGTCAAAAGCTGCTCATGATCACCGACACATTTACTAAGGCGTGCCTTCAAAAAGGCTTGAGAAGAAACTAAATTTAGCTGATAAAGCCGATCGGCTGCAATGATAAAATCAATGACTCCCTTGGCCACACTTCCGTCCAAAAGGGGTAGGGATTTCAAAGAAAAGAAAAATAATTTGTGACTAAACAGGGAGCCGTAAGGCTGACTCACTGACACCGGGGTCTGCCGCAGATGTTCTCCACTCGTGACGTCACACTCGTCTCGCAGGAACTGAACGAACCGCGCCCACAAAGCAATGACAGTGTCACCTGGGGAGACGGGCAAGCCGTTCTCCTGAAGGTGAGCTGCCAGCTCCACCTTCCTCAAACGATACATCCAAGCAGTCTCAGGAGAGCCCATGTCTCTGAAAAAAAATACACCACAGGAGAGAAACACTGACCAGCAGAGTGGCGCAGAACTTTGGTTTGGTGGGAGGGGGGGAAGACGAGACGCACCACGTTACATTAAATGATTCCAGCTGGATGGAACACACAGATGTTTCTGATATTGTGTTGAATCAGAACACAGGCAAATTTCATACATTTCATCCATTATAAATATTTATTACGTCTTACAATGAATATAATGTATAGGATGCATATAT
Source organism: Bacillus rossius redtenbacheri (assembly GCF_032445375.1). Lineage (NCBI taxonomy): Eukaryota > Metazoa > Arthropoda > Insecta > Phasmatodea > Bacillidae > Bacillus > Bacillus rossius. The sequence continues at coordinate 29,955,631 of NC_086331.1, forward strand.
AAATTGTATACACAATGGATATATGAAGTTTTAAACAAACAAGTACAGATAGTATCATGTAACGCGCAATACAAGCTCCCAAGCATTTCATTAACATGCTTATATATATTTCTACGCAATTGCGTATGCTAACACTGACATTCCATAAATTATACATTATAAGTAGTGCGACCTTGTTTCATAGGTGGGTCGGTTATAAGCACTCGCAGGTGCTATAAACACAAATTGGCTCATTAAAAAAATATTAATTAATACTGAAAATAAAGGCAAAGGCTTTTAAACATTTCAACACAACATCATGGGTTTGAACATTCATACGTGCCTGGTCGGCAGGGCTAACGGCGCACCTGCAAACTATGAGACTGTGAAGCAAGCAAAGGCGAACTTAAATAAGTAAAAGAGAATAATGTTCAAAGATGTTTATAAAAATTACTTAAGGAAAATGTCTCATAACGGCAAGGCGACAAACAACAATAACTATTACTGCTCACCACAAATGGGTCAGGCCAAAGGGGGGGGGGGGTGGGCATTGCGCCATTACATATTAAACTTGGCCGGTTGCAAACCAAAAGGTTACTTTAAACATGGCCAAGCTCAAAAGGAACAAACGCCAGGTCATGGTAACGTAATCCCGGGGAAGGTACTAGGTTGTTCCCGACACAAGATAATATAAATACTTAACATTTAGCTCTAGAAATGATCGCAACAACAAGAGCACAAACTTTACGGGGAACAGAACCGGTTACGGTACGTTTGCGATGCATGGTTGCAACGTGCACAAAATCAACATGAAATCAAATACCGACCATGATGAAGCCCAGACGACCAGCAACCGCAGTAGGATGAAGGCAAGAGAACAGCGACAACTATGCGACAGACCCGAGGCCAAGTGCCTCGAACCCTTATATAAAAATCATAGATGGCACTACAGTCGCGGCGTTGCGAATACAGGTGGGAGAGCGCCGACATCACGCAACCTGTAAGAGGGGATATCCGGAGGGGAAGTGGGAGAGGGAGGGAAATCTGTGCGCACGACCTAATGAAGATGGTGCAGCCTCTGCAAAACAAATATATATACACACATATATATTCTAACTAAAAGTTATTTTTATTTTGTTATTAAAAACTATTTCTCACGAAATTTTAAATTTTATGGGTTGGAATGATACTTGTTTTGCAATTTTTTGATGCAGTAAATTAACAATGATATCGTCCCACAGGTCGCAATTCCGCCTTGTGCCTCACTGCCTCACGGGAGCATGTGCGCTGCGGCAACAGTGCTACGAACGGCGAGTACAGTCTAGTACATCTATCCAAATGCCAACCACCATCTTAACATCGATTGTCGTCGGAGCGACAATCAACCAGAGCTACCTGTACATGTGAATGCACTGCGGTTGTCATTTATAGCCAGGGCTTCCTGCGATTGCCGCCGGATGAGTTCAGGCACGTCCGGGCCTTAATCGGCTGTATATCTGCCTGGCCGAGGTACAGCAGGTCGGAGGGTAGTCCGAGGAGACGAGGACATCCAGTGGAGTAACTCTGAAGAGTGACGGTTGGTTAGCTGCTGGCAAACGGTCTGCCGAATCGATGCCAAATTGGTAGTAGTACGGGAAGGATCCACTGAGTTTGAATGGTGCCCCACTGAGGTTTCCTCTAAGGCCCTGGATTCTGATTGGGTAGGCCTCGTACTTGCTAGTGGTGCTCCGATCGCTTGGAGCAGACTCCAAGGGTTCTCTAGCCCGATGCGGGGTCGACGTTGTGAGCGACGACACAGCTCCGGTATTAGCCTGGACAGCTAGTAGAGGTTGGATAGGCCTCCACCAGACCACGGGTTCACTGGGTTATTGAGGGGTCCCAGTGAGATGTGGGAGAACGGGGTAGGCACCAGTAATGTTGAATTCGTCTAAGAGCTTAGGACGCAGCCACTTGTCTGGTTAGCTGAGTGAGGCAGTGGGTAACGGTGGTGTTTATACTGGGATGGGTAGCCTCAGCCTCTGGTCATAGCCGAATCTCTAACACCTCTCCTGTTACGCATATACAGCATATCCGTATCAACACCCATGGGGGCCCCAGGCCGGCAGGGCCACACGGCTAAGAGGGCTGGGTTAACAAATAAAAGGGGAGCAATTCCTTTGGCATTCGTGTACTTGTAAATGAGATCAGTTCTGTAATCAGCCAAATGTCGACAGTTTTGTAATTTCATTAACTATATTTTAAATAAGGATCACTTTGTGAACAAGTGCGACTAGGTGGGAAGCATGGCTTTAACTTTAACTATTATTCTGCACAAGGCATGTTTCCACGCGAACCAGGCCTGGGGTGGCAGGCGAGAGCCATGTTCTCCTTAATTCGTCTTCGTACCTCTACAGGGTAAGCTGATTTTCACGGTACGGGGGCCTCAGCTTTGTTTGCAGCAGGTAGCCACAATAATGCTAAACAATTTCAATCACTTTCTTGCGGCTCTGCGGCACCCTTTGTTCGGCTCGAATTCGCTAATGTCTTAACTATGTATACTCTCGCTGAAGGTTTTTCAGTGTAATACGTAACTTGTACATGGGTTCTGTTCCACCATCTTGTGATGATTCCGTGTTATACGTAAGATCTCTCCATGCGACTGTGGTTCGCATCATTTCAGTTTCATTTCAATCGGGGTAGTGTCGAATCAATTCCTTATAATTAGATTTTATTTATTTCCATTGGTATCATTTAAGATTATTTCAGTTAATGCACATTTAAAGGTTCAAGTATATAACATTTCCACACATTTGTGTCCTTACCAATGATTTATTTCGTTTCAATTCATGCATTTAATCTTTTGATTTGATTCTATTCAAGTAAACTTATTTCGTTATAAATATCATTTAGGTTTATTTCGGTTAATTCTCATTTAAAGGTTTAAGTAGATAACATTTCCCCACATTCCTGTCCTTTCTAATGATTTTTTTTTAGTTTCTGTTAATGCATTAATTCATTGGAGTTTGTTTCTAACCAAGTAAACTTATTTCGTTATAAATAGGGTCTTATGAAGCTTTCTGACCTTTTTCTACTTCATATTACTTATTTAAGTGCATTTAAGTAAACATCATTTCATTCATATTGTACCGAGTGATTTTGTTTGATGTATTAAATTTTCCGACTAATGACATTATAATTGGATTTATTTCGTATTCATTGGAATTGTTTATGATTATTTTGGTTAATTCACATTAAATGGTACAAGTGGATAATATTTTCACACATTTGAGTCCTTTCCAATGGTTTATTATGTAGTGTTATGTATCATTAAGTACTTAGCGTGTAACCAAGTGTTCAGGAAATAGTCCCTCAGTCACATAACCACGCAAGAATTCTGTCCACAACTCAGGGCGGGTTGCAGTAAGTGCCCACATAGGTCTTGTTTGATATATGGCCAGAAAGCCATCAATTACCGCGGCCTCGTACAGGTATCGCTGGAACGTCCAGAGAGGCGTAACCCAAACATGTGCTGTGTAAAGTCATAGGATCCAATAATAGGGCAAGCCATGCATCATGTAGCATCGTGTACAATGTCCCCATGCAAATGAAGATGCAAATAAAGACAATCCTAGCAGAACCGGTTTCGCAATCATTTCGCGAGCTACCTTCACGTATCTTTGCCCCCTGTTCACCACGTGGTGGCATCATGCCACTGGAAGAGTCTCTGCTCTACTTGCGAAATGACCTGCAGGCTTCAGAATTTAGGCTAGTTGGCGCCCTTTAATGACCAACCGACCATCACCAACTATAGAAGAGAGCGACAGGATGACAACACATATTTTTAAGCCATCACATGTACATTATATTATATATATTTATTGGAATTAAATCAATTCAAATTTAATTCACGACTCAGCAATATGCCTACCCACATTATCACATCACATAATTTATAACAAAACTTCGATATATTAATAGAAGAATTTAGCATGCAGTATTGAATTTTTTCATCAAAACCTGCATTAAATTCCATTGGAAATTCCCAAATAGTCATCATCACTATCACTGTCAAGAATTAACCTCTCTGATATCTCGCTATTTTAATTTCTGATGCTCGTTAGCCTCAGGTTAAGCAGCTAGCCCTCAGTTCATGGTTAACTTTAACCAGAAGAATATCTCAGAGTCAGTCGTTAACCGACGGTCGTAAAACCAAAATAAGAGCTATCTGGAAGTTGAATTGTAGCCATTGGTTTAATTGAAGGTCATAAAATTGGCCATTAAATTGTCAGTGGTAAGTTGTAAAGGAAGATGAATGATGGAAAGCAGTAATTCATTTTATGTTCAAATCACTTCAAAAAACCTGTGTGTGCTGACTAGTTTTACCAGATGTACCAAAATTCGGGTACACATACCAAAATATCATAATAGGGACAATATGGGAAACTGGTAAGAAATATGTGAGAGAGGTGATTGCAGTGAACTTGGTGGCATGGAGTGTACCTTCGATTTTAAGTGCATAAAACTAGTAGTGACACTTAGCAGCATGGAGTATAAATTAGATAGAAAGCAATGCAGTAAAGTGTCTTCTGCTTCACCAATGCTTTTGACCATTTTTCTCTCCATATTCTTGTATTACGATATTTGACGTACCCAAATTACTATGTATGTACCGTTACCCAGAATATCTGCTCGGATATACAAATGTAGCCAAAACTAGGAAAAATAAAAGTTAATAGTGAAAAAATATTGAACAATGTTGTTTTTGAATGGAAAACTAATTAGGGTGGAAAACAATTTTTGCTTTAGTCGTGATGCACTGACGGTAAACATCCCTGCTTCTTTTAAAACTCCCTCGGCTATACTATATTCTTAAGGATCTCCGAAAATCACATGATCAGGTTATAGCTAATATCAAGTAAACAATAGGTTGGCGACAACAGTATCAGGTGTGTGTGTGTGTATATATATATCCCCCCTTGAAAACAATATTGGCTACACTATTAAAGGAAAACACGAATTTAAGTCGCCATATTTATATCACAGGTAATATTTATTATAATGTTACACCAAACTTTAACCTGAAAATACCATTTTCATATGTGGCTGGAATAGTAGTAGCTATTCAACATTTACATTTCCTCCCCCTACCACCCCCTCCTAAACCTTTCCAAAGACACATATTAAAATCCTATACATAGGCCTAAGCAGTAGAGCCAATATTGTATTTAAATTATAAAATTTAATGTTGTCATACTATATTGAGGTTTATCAAAACAGTGAATTTGATATTTGTACTAAAGAATACAAAAATATTTTGTCTTCATACTTTTTAGTTTATGTACCTGAATGATACCCGAACTGAGAACTTCTTGCACCCGAATGTACAGATGAGTGTACCCAAATTGTGTGTACTATAGCTGGCAAAACTGGTGCTGACACTCCCTGCTATGCACATGGAAGTGGTGTCCCTGGAACAACTTCAGTCCAAGTCGTGTCGTTGTTGGGGACAGACACTATAACATGGAGCTCCTACAATTATTTTTGGAAACACTGATTATAAGCGCAAATAGCGAACTTAATTTAAAACTCATTTACATAAAGATCCACGAGAGCTCCAACATTTTTGAGTCAGATACTTAATACCCCTTCTTGTACATACTTCAAAGCCTTGTGCCAAATTACACACGACCAGACGGTCTCATTTGGTACCAACCAGTTATTTTCATTTAATGATCACATCTGATCCTACGATTACATATAATTTTCAGACTTATGTGTTGTGCCAGGTAAATACTTCAAAATTGTTAGTGTTAATTGTTGGAATGTCAGTGTAGCAAACTTCTTGGTGCACAGAAACAACAATAAACCCGCAATTCCATCGTTCGAAGTGTGAGAATTATTTTATTGTAGCCCTAAATCCCTATTTGAGTTGTTGAGGAAGATGATTGCGGTGTGCAGAAAGTGTAAGGGCGTGTTCATACATCGAAAAACGTGAACCAACTCGTAGTGTTCTCTATTTCCCATCACCACTGGTCTCAGCATGAAGGCGATCTCCTATGGAATGCACAGACTGAACGGTCAAAAAATCTGCTTCTGCATAAAGAGCTGCTTTCTTGCAGGGCTGACACTAAAGAAATTGAACAACAACTACCTTCCAACTGAAGACATCTAACCATGTTTCACCTATATCTGGAAACAAGCCACGTCAAATAAAATATTTCAATAACTACACAAGGTGAAATATCAAAAGCATTATGCCACTATAGACTTCAACCACTCTATTATAAATTTAACGAGGCCAAACATTTTATTTGTGTGTCATAGCCATTGGCATGGGTAAAGTCGGTGTTGAAATGTTGTGAAAGTATGAATGAATGCAGAAAAGGAAGTTGTTGTTGAGTGCCAACCGGTAGAGATGAGTAGGAAAAGGCCATGCACCAGCTGCTCTCAACAGAGCACAAGTAAAACATTGGTTCAGGGGAAGGGGACTGCCGATAAGACAAAGGGATTTAGTTTGATGGACCTATGTGAAATGGACACGACTCCCGATTGTAGGCCACCGGAAACGCTTGGCTTTGGGCTGCCAGGCATGACGCATTTCAACACAATCACTGATGATAGGCACCTTGTTTATTGACAAATTCAAAGTACTCTTCGAAATCATTTCGTCATTGCCTGTATAAATAATATTAAAATTAAAACTTAAATACTGACTAACCAGACCACAAAGCCATTAAATTAAATATAATAGCAATGCAAACATGAACACACATACTAAATTGAAGTGATGAGGGAAGTGGAAGCTCCGGAGTGAAACATTTTTCTCCCGATGTGGCTATTGAATACCAAAATGCCAACCTGGCTGCTAGTATGTCAAACATGTGCATGAGTTTGTATTCTTACAAATAAACTCGCGCAAAAACACAACTTATATGAAGCAATGGTGTGTAACAGTTATCTTTTGGCTGGGTGGGTGTGACCATTGTTTCTGACATCACCAGATTTTAATGTGGAAGGAAGGGGATGGGGAATGAATGGGGAGTTGGTATGGGAAAGATTGGGATTCTATTGGAAATATTGGGATTGTACTGGGTGGGATTCTGTATTTCTGCACTTATCAATTAGGTACTGCCTTAGTCCGAGAATTCGGGAGGTACACTCAAATACTACTAAATGTTTGTTCGATTCATTTGTAACTCTATTTATCCCTTTTGACATTGATATGCACTTCACAGATTTGGTCACTGGGTGCTCTATCTTTCTCTAACTTTGAACAGGAGAACTTTAGTGTTTTCGTATCTCTAGTGGGTATGCAGTCGGCTTAACAGTTAATCTCTAAATAAGTACTATTAAAGTCTGTTTTAAATTAGTCTCTTTACAACAATCTCTCGATGCCGATATGCTTATGCTACTTTCACGCTCGCTAAAACACTATCTGCCCTCGTCCTTGATTCATAACTTTCTCCCCATCCTCTCCTGAAAATTACCTCTGGGTTGCATATCCTCTCAATTGGAGTCTCGCGAGCAATGCAAGTCAGCACTTCCTCCGGCAATGCCACACAAATTGCTGAATGACAAAACCTGCAGAGCATTGCGACAGCCTGGTCTCTAAAGCGACTTACTCAGAGTTGTTGATGTGAATCCAGAAACTCGCAGTGATACACTAATACCTACCTAATAATAAGACAAATATTAATTTTCCTTAATTTATACTTCAGTCTGTTTCATGTTAACTAAATACAATCCTACAATTGAATCGTAGTTCATACAATTATTTAAATATTGTACACAAAATGTCGAACCTCTGATCACCTAGCAGAATGCTCATGGTGGTAGCTCTCATATTCTTTAGTTTGTGGTCTGAAAGGCCAGAAATGCCAAACTTAGACTCGTTTAAACATAACACTTTTATGATTCCAGCAACATGTTACCACACAAGTGATACTTATGCACCCATATCTATAAATATCTTAGTTATAGATTCGTTCTTTATACCTGATAGGTTAGTGTATTTGGAACAATGATTAGGCAGGTGTCTTTATATCACCTATATGTGTTTTTTTTTAATTATGAGAAACCATGAGTGGTGGAATGTGAGTTGTCATGCGTGGGGAAAAGTCAGACACAAAAATAAGAAACAATAATATGATACACCTGTACACTAAATGTATTCCTAGTGCAGGATAGGACATGGCCAGTAACTTAATTTTTAGGGAACGGATTTTAGTTTCCCATCTGTTGCAGATATGTTTCCCGAATTCCGCGCATGTGCAGAGTTCACTTTTTCGTTTATTTTGTTTAGACGACAGACCCGCATTTTGTACCTTTAACTCATATAAAGTCATATTTATGATCATTGGGGTATGTACCAAGCATCTTGGTGTCCCTAAATGGAACTTTATGATACCAAAACTATCCTGAAATACATTGACGTGTCCCGGCAACAGCGTCTAGTGATGGAGTGGCTTGAAGTGGGGTGGACACTAGACTTGTGTAGTTCGCGAACGAACTAGTTCGGAAGAGCGCTCCCACAGACGAACTACGCGAACTAGTTCCCAGATCCCTCGCTCCTCAGTTCATTAGTTCGTTCTTTTTCCGATCTCCTTCTTTTAGTTCTATGAACATGATCTGGCTCTTATCAAAATTCGACACTCGTTCTCCCTTTCGGGTATTAGTTACGGCTTTGTCGCTGGTCCTTTTGGCTGACTATCGTTATCTGCTCGGGTCGGATAGCTGAAATTTCAGACGTCTAACGGATACTGACTTTACAAAAATATTGACTCTTGATCGCTGCAAATGTTTACTGCAATGAAACATTTTCAAATATAATCGTTTTGTTGATGATGATAGCTTTATACTCGTGTCCGAGCACGGTAACTTCGTGGTGGGGAAACTGTGGTGTATACTGAGAACAAGTCAGACATAATTACATTAGGTAGTTATATCAGTGTTTACAAAATGATTTCAATATTCATAAAATAATTTTGACAGCTGATGACAACTTTAATATTAAAATTTCGACTTATATAAAACCATTGTTAAATAAACTTATTTTTGACTTGACGTCTAATAAATCGATGAACGCCGGCTGCACACACGAAAAAGTGTCCCGTTACGCACATTGTCCCGTTACGCTCAATGTACGCTTGCGCCGCATCTATCTCTCTTCCACTCGATTGGAACAACCATCGATTTGACTTTTTCGAGGCACATTAAACTTGAAACACTTCCATTCGTTTCCTACTTTTCCTATCATCGTCCTATCATTAACAGAATAACACAGATTGAAAGAAGATAAATAGCAAACATGTATAAAAGTTATAGTTAAAATAATCAGTTCGTTAAAGTAATAAACATATTTGAATTAATGAGTGCAAATAAAAGTAAATTTATCAATTAAATTGTAGATTTAATTTCACTCCTTATTTGTATAAATACAAAATATTGATAATTCAATAAAAATGATTAAATTTTATTCATAAAAGTATGAAATCATTTCATCAATATTTTGTTATGACGTCATTTTAAACTATCGTCCGTAAACCGACTTTACAGACAAACAATTTTTTGTTGATTATTTCTAAAACTTAAAAAGAAAATGTATTTTTATAGGCCTAAAACGGCATTTTATTCACTAAGATAAACACATTTCATAAATAATATTTCTTAAACTAGCTAAAAATAAAATCGTTTAGAAATTAATATTTTTTGATTATAGTGTATGTTAAGTGATGATGAACTTGCTAATTTTTAATTATTGAATTATATATAGGTCCTAATGAACATACACATTCTTAAGCAATATTAGCATACAATCTTACTTAAGAGTTTTTATTAGATTTCTATGTCTTATTGTAAGGTAACAAATTAGAAGAGTAATGGGTCTTTTTTTCATAATAATTTACGTAATATTTTGGCCTGTAGATAATAACGCATTTTTTGTTGATTATTTCTTTAAAAAAAATTTAAATTTGTATATTTATAAAACGGTATTTTATTCACTAAAATAAACACATTTCATAAATAAAATTTCTTAAATTAGCTATAAAATAAATCCTTTTATAAATTAAATTTTTTCGATTATAGTGTATGTTAAGTGAAGAATAATAACCTAACTGTTATGTACGCCATTTTACCCAATTATGTAAATTATTGTTTTATTTACTCATTTGATGTATAATAACCCAAAAAAGGATAATAATCTAGGCATTCACAACACTGATCATTATAAAAGATAACTATTATAACATACAAAGAAGATCACCTGCAGTAGCGATAGCAAAGCGAACGAACTATCTGTGACCTGTCTTCTTTGAATTCGAGATGGGAGCGGACGAACTAAAAGAGCGACCTAGTTCGCCAAGGAGCTGCGAACTAAAAGGAGCGCTCCCGGTGCAAACTGTTATGCGCAAGTCTAGTGGACACCCTCCTGGGATATAATGTCCTCAGTCGTCAATGTCGAACAGCTCCTGTTGGCAGGCAGTCTGCCAGGCAGAGCGGGGATGCAGCTTTCCCCCTGGCTGGGCAATGGGGGGGGGGGAGGGAGGGGCCCTAGAGCGTGGTCCACGAGGGGCCGCTCTAGCTGGTACAGTACAAGCCAAGCTTATATACAAGTCGGTTACATTATCATTACAGTCAATATTTACAGATTTAGCCTTTGCAGCATGTTCTATAAGATGTCACTGAGGGCCGTATTCCAAGACACAAAAATAAGGGTTTAGGTGTTGAATATGCAATACCTGTACCCTAACCATATTCCAAGTGCACGATAGGACACGGCCAGTCCCTTATTTTTACATGCTTTATATTAGCTTCACCTGTATGTTTGTTTGTCTGTCCGTCTGTAACTCTTTCGACTAAGAGTGAGTGGCTCATCACTGTAAAATGCCCCACAAAATTCATTATGTTTGTTAGCCGAGGGGTCTTTCTTTAGGCAAGAAAATATATACTTAAGTTTACTTTTTAAAACAGTCCCTGATATCACATGTCAGTGATTGGGATCTCTTCTTCAAAAAATCTTTTAACTATTGTACACAAATGTATCTTAATTTATCTGCAAAGTTGTAGCTTTTTGGATTCTGCAAAGACAGTCAAGGTAAATAAAAACTCATATACACCTAAAAAAAAAAAAAAAAAATAGATGGCTTGATTGTTTCCTGATTACAGAACAATGTTGGATTTAAGGGCACCAACTGTACTTAAAAAATAATTATGACTGTGTGATATGTCTTCAATTACAACTAAGATACAAATTTTTCTGTATTCTTCCTTCATTTAAAATCAGCTATTTCAATTATTTTGGTAGTTTAGTGTGATGAGTGCCATATTTGTAGCTTTGTTCAGTCATTGAAGGGAGGTGTATGTCTTCATTTGTTGTCAGTGCATGGTATTGTTACCGTCATTCTGTCAGAAGGTGCTAGTAGGTGTAAATATAGAGGATTCTGTCTTTGTGGAGTTCATTTGATATGCTTATAAAATTATTTACAAACCTTTATACATTGATGTGTTTCACTGAAAAAAGTTTGATTAATTTGGTATTGATATAGTTGATTTTTGCAATGTCTGTGTGAACTTGCATGATTGGAGTCAATTTTTCCTTTTGGATTACAGCCTTAATCACACTGTCGATTGAAAATTTTAAATTAGCCTTGTCATATAAAAGTTGGCTCTATATATATATATATATATATCTTTCATGTTTCTTTTTTTATCTCCAAGTTTGGTTGTTAATATATTTAGTTTTGTCTCTCTTTATATTGAATTGATTTCATTATGGGAGATTGTTGAGGGTGATTAATGATTTTGTATGTGCAGCTGTGATACATGGTTATTACCTTGTTTATCAGGCATTCATAATGTTTTTGGTCAAAAATAAAATCTTTATTAGTTGGCATTTATTGAGTAATTTCTTTGCTGATGTCATTTCCACTACAATTGATTTATTTTGCTTTGTAAATTATTTTATTGCAAGGAAAGTGTTAATTTATCTTTTATATTTTCACGTGCCCCAGTTTTTAGTTTTTTTTACACAGAGTATTCTTATTGCTCGTTAACTTGTTTGTTTACATGTGTTTATAAATAATATACATTTAGTTTTAATGGTTAGTGTTTGTGCTGGGTTTTGTATTGTCTTTGAACTCATTTTTCTGATTTTATTTAATTCAAATTTGAAATGCACTTTCGAAACTTTTTCCAAATATTCATGTGTCAGCATTTCACCAAGTCTTTACATGAAGTGTAAGTAGCTTAGCTTTCAGTAGCTTAGTCTCTTATTACAGGGAACCAGTTTTTAAATTTAGACTAGTTATTTACTCATCACTAAATCTCTGTATAAATTAAAAAATATAAAATTCATCACTTAATTTTAATTTCAATCTCAATCCTTTCTAGTAAAATATTAGTGTTTTTTAGTACACAAGTACCAGAGGCTTACCATTGTGATTTGCAGTACTTATTATTAAACAGTGTTTGTCACACTTTGTCATTTTGTAAGATATGCTTAATTAAAATTTTGTTATTTCAAATAAACTGTTTTTTATGTGGATCTATTCTAACACTATTATAATAATATTGTATTTTGTAACAATAAATGTAAAATAAACTCTAAAAAAAAAAAGGGGGTCTAAGGTGCGCGACTTCAGTGACGTCAGCTTTCGGATTCAGCGATCGTGGGTTCTACTCCTGGTCATGCCGAAAATAATAAATGTATTTTTTTTTCCCAGTAAATTCTAAGATTATATCCATACATCTAACTGTAAATGATTCGGAGAGACTTTACCATTTCTTTGCGACGTCGCAACTCCAAATAGTTATCTCAGATGGTAATAGGTCGTGTCGGTAACTCATTTCCCTATGATAATTATACATAAATATAGTTTAAAAAACTAAAAAAACATGCTTTTAAAGAATATCAAACTAAAAAGTTAAAAATAAATATAGTTTAAAAAACTAAAGAAACATGTTTTTAAAGATTATCAAACTAAAAAGTTAAAAATAATTTTAAAATTTAATTTATGACAATAGTATATAAGCAATACTAGTATAAATGAGAAAAAAGCATGGGGCGCTTAATATACAAAAAATATGGCACAAAGCACCTCAAGCTTTTTTCTCATTTATACTAGTATTGCTTATATACTATTGTCATAAATTAAATTTTAAAATTATTTTTAACTTTTTAGTTTGATAATCTTTAAAAGCATGTTTCTTTAGTTTTTTTAACGATATTTTTAGGGCACTGATTTGGTGTCCTATATGTTGCCGATTTGATCCATAACTGTATATATATTTTTTCCTTTTTAATGAACTTTAACGGATATTTTAAGATTACAATTCCCCCCCCCCCCCAATAACTTAAATAACAGCAAACATAAATACGGCCAAAAATGCATCGTTTATTCATGTACAACCAAAATTAAATATTTTATTTCACATTATAATTCCATAGTTTTAAAAAATAAGCTAAAATTACGATGGATTCCACGAAATACAACTGTTTATAGCCTCGTACAAGTCCTCGTTTATTAAAACGGCTGCCGATCTGATACCTTACAGGGGTTCAGTTAGGACACGTTTTGGAATATGACCCGAGAGTTAGGGTACGGCAGTTGCCCAACAAGGCAGTGCATATTCGCTACCTTACTTAAACGTCTTGGAATACCGCCCTGACTGTCCTGATCAGATGCTAATTTCTGACTCTCGGGATGCTCCCAACACGAGCAGAAGCCCGCTCCTTCCCTGAGTAAGGACACAATGAATCCCACTTATTTACATTCTGCAGCAGGCGCCATTTATTTTGGCGCCAGGTGCATCACCATCTTACAGGATACTATCTTTGGCATAGAGATTAGGTAAAAAATACCCTGCGGTGTCGGGGCAGCCATGTTTGTTTCAGGGATGAGCATGTAGCACTCGCACAAGGGGGCCGAGGCCAAATACAGGACACGACATTCTATACATTTTAATTTTCATAACAATAAATAATTGCAGCCTAGAATGTACTTTCGCATATTAAAAAAGCGATGGTGCTGCTATCTCTATTATTTTTGCCACAAAAATAGTATTGATGGTTGCGAAAAAAATTCTCTAGAATGTGCTGAAACCAGTTTATAGCCTCACACAGGGTTGCCAAATCTGATTCCTTACAGGAAGTCGGTTTGGACACATTCTGGAATATGGTCCGTGAGTTAGGTTATGTTTGTATCCCAACAAGGCAATGTATTCACTACCTTACCCGAAAGTCTTGGAATATCGCACCAAGTGTAGTGTTCGTAAACAATTAATTATAATGCTCCCTAGAAAAATTCGAGAAATGTATGTTAAAACATTTCAAAAACTAAATATTTTTATACACATTATTCCTGCACTCACGGTTTACAAAAAAAAAATGCCACTGTTTACATTACAAAGTCTTCCAGTTTTACGATTTATGTATTCCAGGTTCATTTATAAGTGATACAGTATTGTTATTTTGCCGCTGTTGATAACTGCCTAAATTATATGCTGGAAGGGTATACAGGGAATGGCCTAAACCAATAGCATTTATAATGTGTAGGCTGATGTCGAACATCCGGGGACATTAAGCCCGGTCCCCACTCCCATTAACAACCACACTGGCGGAACCCACCCCTAGCCCATTACAACAGGCAAGTGACTGTCAGTGATGTGTGTGTGTTAACAGTTAATATTTCTTTCAATTTCGTAGAGTAGCTTTTACTGCCAAATGTACTGCTTAAATCAAAATAGTGTATTGAGACTTTTAGTTTTAAGTAGAGTATTTAGGTAGTCATAGTTGGTAGCTAGGGTGTGCATATATGGCAACATTGCGAACTTTGTGATATGTATGTTCAGGCAGGAATGGACAATGATTGTGTAATGACAGTTACCACAGTAAATTGGAATTGAAATAATCTCATGAGCGAGGTTAGGGGCCTTATACAACATTGGCGACGAGGATAAAGAAGTTGAAACAAACAGAGATGCAAACATGGTGGGTTTTATTGGTTCGGTGGGTGAGTTTGTACATTAACAAGAGTCGTGGAAATCGTACCGTGAAAGGCTTCAATTTTATTTTGTCGCGAATAAAATTATGGACGACGAGACAAATGGGCCATGTTTTTACAGTGTGCAGTGCGAAATTGAACAATTTGGTTACATCTCTTTTGTCTCCACATGGAAGCTGTGGCGCTGGGGATGTGCTTACGAAGCTAACCGATCATTTTGAGGCGAAGCCCAGCGAAATAGTGGAATCTTTCACGTTTCTCCGCAGAGATCAACAAGGAGAGATGATCACCATTTATGTGGCAGAGCTGAGGCGGTTGAGCACACACTGCAATTTTACTAACTTGGAATGTATGTTACAGAATCGGCTCGTGTGTAGTGTGAGGGACAGAGTGATTCAACATGTTCTACTAGCTAAAGACAAGCTAACATTTAAAGATGCTGTGGAAATTGCAATAATGGCAGAGGCGACTGGAAAAAAAACATGGCAGACTTGAGAAGTGCTACGACCGAGCATTGGAGTAAAAGATAAATAGAATTTACACAGGATGAAGCTGTGACGGTAACAAATTATGCACAGGAATAATGAGAATGTAAATGGAGAATTTAGCCACCAAACTGGACACATATGCTATTATTACCCAGCAATTTTGGTGATGCAATGGAAACCACTTGGCAGATAAGTGCAACCATGTCAGGACAGTCCGCCGATTTTGGAAGAACTGGGGGAATATTAAGCTTGCGTGCATCACGAAAAAGAAATGTCAACCTGCTACGGACACAACAGGGAAAGATCAGCCTCAAAGAAAATTCAGTGAAGTGCAGCATTTGCAAACGAACACACCAGCACAGATGTTGCATATACTTTATACAATATGCAAGAAACGAATTGGTGGAAGCCTTTGTGCATGGAAGTATACCTAGTATGCCGCCAATTAGTATTTTTGGCACAAATTTAAATTTGAATTTTTGAAAATTTCTGTCAGTAATTTTATTTTCTTGCTGCAAGAACTTAAACATGTTCCTCCTCCTGTACACTCCAATGTATCTTTGTCAGACTGGTCTCCCCAATCCTTCCCAGCATATAATTTTGCCAACCATTTAATGACCCAGCATTGGCGATCGTTTTATCCCCGCCTTTGTGCACGTACGTCGCCTGAAATTCGCCTCCAAGCCGTGACAAGAACTGCTATGTCCTGCAAGCTATCATGGCAGGCTGTTTCTAAGACCTCGTCTGACGTGAGCATTCCATGACATGATTTCGAGTCATTTTCACCAACGTCCAGTCAAGCCTCCGGGCTCAGTAGAGCCTCGTTCCCACTGTCATCGTCGTTTCCACCACCTCCCTGTCTCCAAGTTTTCCTGGGAACAATGCCCAGAGCACTGACTGGCTACTAACCCCGGCCAGGGTCGGCCTGCCTCAAGGTCTCGACAATAGTCTTGGAAAGCACATGCTTATGCCCCCTAGCGGCAGTGTTGCAAATTATTTCCCCTGGGTGTTTGAACGCCCGCTAAACGCCTGCCCCCTGGCATCTCCCACGGCAACCAGTACCCCATAGTTCCTTCCCAGGCCACTAGAGTGCGGGCCTAGTCCCATCCATAAGCACAATGCTTTAGCAGTCGCCTCGTGTCAGTCGACCTCCACTTGGTTCAGACACACCTCAGTAGGTCACGCTGACACCGGCCAGTACCACCAACTTTGAGATATCGAAGTCAGTATTTCTTGACAAGACCCTTGGTATTCTTTGGAACCTTTCGGTCCAGAAGCTGAAGCCTCCCCCTTTCTTTTGATTGACTTCGCCTTTTAATTACGAGTCGCTGCCGCCCCAAATTTACTGCGCACCGCGACTTCGGACTGACCACACCGTATCTCCGGCATCAAGACATCACTCAGTTTTTTTTTTAAAGATGTAATCAGCTAGGCAAGATATATGATTCACACAACTTTAGTGATTAGCATTTAGTCAGTCCGTGTACCTCGTAGGAGATTCATGTTTTGTTTGTTATAATTAATTTTTTTAAATCATGGGAACGTCCGCGAAAACCACGGGTTCGCGAGCTCCGCACCCGGGCTGATCCTGGAAGCCATCTCCCTGTATGGTGAGTTTTGACAACCTTTATTCCCCGACCATCATCGTGGTTAGAAGGCATTTGTTGCCTATTTTGCCAACTGTCTGTGAACCAGGTCTAAACATGTGTGTTTCGGATCTGTTCACAGACAGGGTCCAAGGACCGGACAGGTTCCAAGGGCCGGATGACGTCCAGTTAGCAGTTCCACTTCGCCCAGCAATCGTCACACCGCCAGTATTTTAGTTTTTTTATATCTTCGGAATAGTATTGAATCACGACATTAAATAGATTTGTACACCATTAAATTTTCTTTCAGGACTTTATAGCTCCAAATGCTCCAAAGCTCCAAAGCTCCAACAGCTCCAAATCACCAACAGCTCCAACTGTAATCATCTGATGCCCAGTGCTTTAATACCGCTTAGGGCAGTACATTGTCGTATATAATAAATATTTTCAATCTGTAATAATACGCTTATTATAAAATTTTTAAATATTTTCAAAGAAAATCTTGCCGTGCATTCTATGATTAAACAAATGCAAATTATTATATTGAATGTTGATATTTTTTTTAGCTCCATATTATTGTAACAAGATGGCTTCTTTCGATTTATATATTGACCCCTAATAATGTTAATTAACAATAAAAAACAGATTTTTTAATTTAATATCCAGAGAAAACATTTATTATAGGTCCCTTTTTAAAACAATGACTAAACAACTTGAGTTTTTTTGGTGGCAAATTTTATAGATTTTTTTTGTAGTGTGTTCGTTTAACACGTGTACCTTCTTTTGAACCTATGTTTTTTAGTCAGGTCTTGAGGGCAACAATGAATGGTAGTCTCAATTTTTAGAATCGTTGACCTTAAATAACCTTGTTGACATTATCCTAAATCTAATCCTAACCTTCAATAATGGCTTGTCGGATTCTCTCAAGATATGCAATGAAACACAAATTATCAAATTTTAGAAATCATAGACTGTTATGTGAAGCTTTTATTGACTCTAGTAGTCAGGTTTGTATTTTATTATCCCTGTTTACACGTGTCATTTGTTGTTATTGAATTTTTAATTTAATCAATGGATTTGACTATATAAATTGTTTACGTACACAGGATGATTTAAAACTCGTATATACGTTAAGGTGTGATAGAACACAACCACACAAGTACAAATCACCATAAATTAAATGCAAAGAATTTTAATGTGTGAAATGCTAATGGGAGGTACATGCCAGTAATATTCTTACAGAGGGGCGTTTACGTAAAGTATAAATAGAAATCCGAAAATTATTTTTTTTAACACTAGAGACGTTTCTGTATTAACCCTGAAGACAGCATTTCTCTATTCATACTGTTTTCTGAGAAATCACTGTTAATAGTTTTTAGTACAATATGTACCAGTGCATTGAAGAGGTCGCAGCAATTTTTTGCTTTCACCATGTGGGTCAGTGTGTAAATATGATTTGGAGAAAAATTCATTAGGTTAACATAAAAGAAAAGAACTTCAAAATGGTGAGGGAGTAGAATGGGCTGGATGAAGGAATGCTATGGGGTATAGATGCATGGGATCTGAGGAGAAGACCAAAAAGAGAGGGGGAAGAGGAGGAATCCTTGCCACTGTGTGAAAGCCCAATTGCAGGCGTAACATATAAATCAAAAATCAAATGTGAATGGTTGGTTGGGTTAGTATAGCTACATTAAAAAAAATTAGTTGTCTGTAAAGTCGGTTTACGGACGATAGTGTAACGTGACGTCATAACAAAACATTGATGAAATGATTGATCCAGAAGAAAAAGAAATATATTCGGCCTGAGACAGCTGTAATAGGTTTTTGCAACCAAACCATTTAGGCATTAAAAATATTATATTCTTTGAGGAAGAAATTTTTTCAAAATTTTTCTATATTTTGTATGATAAAATCTACCTCTGCATACTTTTATGAATAAAATTGAATCATTTTTATTGAATTATCACTATTTTGTATGGATACAAAGAAGGAGTGAAATGAAATCTACAATTTAACTAACAAATTTACTTTTATTTGCATTCATTAATTCAAATATATTTATTACTTTTGAAGTGTTGTGCGCGCCGTATTTAGTTTTACAAGTACAAAAAAAAAATTCTAGCCGCTGGGATTTGATCCGTGAACCTATCAATTGGTAGTCAGCGTTGCTAACCGCACAGCCACGAGGCCATATTGGAAACAATTGTTTCAGATGTTATAGATTAATAATATTCCACGCACGATATTTGTTTGAATTTCTTTTAACTAGCATATTCTCTGTTGAACTCGAAATATTTACACGCTCGTGGGCTCATAACTATAATACAGTGTGTGATTTAGTTGATCAAATAATAACTCATGACATGGGCGTACCCAGAAATTCTTTTCGGGGGGGGGGGGTTTGGGGCTTCCCATAATTTGTTAAATGAAAACTCACCTGCATATTTGTAGTTCCTGATTATGTAATAGTATTTTATCTGAACTGGTCACAATTATTATGATAAATAATACAGTCAATTAACTCAAGAACAAAAGGTTATTTTTTATCGTACGAAAACTGTTTTAGGTATATGAAGAGTTATTTTCAAATTTGGTTTCATTTACAATACGCAATTTATGTATCGTTTTAGCTTACCACTTTTCCTTGCTCTCAACCCTGATTTCATTTTTTTTAGTTCTCTTAAATATATAAAGCATGTATTGAAATATGGTTTCTTACAGACTTTACAGTGCAGTGCAGCATATCCTTCATACACACTGACATGACTATGTTCAGCACCTGAACGAGTAAACAGAGAATTAGCCAACTAATACAGATATAATAAAAGTATTGACAACAACGAAAGTGTGTTTTTTACTAGAATGTTATATTTATGCATAAAAAGTTAAGCTTGAGGTTAATTCCTTTAAAAAAGCTCTAACTTTACAAATGAGCAAAATAAATACGTTAAATTAAAATATTTTAGGACACATTTGACATGACCTCATTAAATTACAATTATAGCTTACAAAAATAAAACATCAATAATTTTTTTACATTTAAAACATACACACAAAAGATAACATGTTAATGTTAAGTAGGAATTACAAATTACAGTCGTAATAATTTCAATTATTGTATAGAATAATTACTGAACTATTTAGAAATATGCTCAATCAGATAATAAAAATATTTAAGACAGCAAATGTGATCAATTATTTGCAGAAACAAAATACAAATCAAGTTGATACAGAAATGCGCCTGGGCATTTTCAGAAACCTCGAGACAACTTCTTCTGTTTTCACCTGTATACTGCGGTGAACAGAAAGAAGTGCTAGTTCAGTCAATTTCGTCTCGCCCATAGAGTTTCTCAAATAAGTCTTCAACCTCCTTAATGTTGAAAAAGTCCGTTCTGGGGTTGCAGTTGATACTGGAAGTGTCGCTAGAACATGCAGTAACTTCTTCACATTTGGAAAAAAAAAAAAATGTTTATTACAAGTAGCAAATGCATCCAATGCATTGGCTGCTCTTGACTTGGGGTCTTCCTTCATCCATTTGTTTTTCTAAATAGAAAATTCTGCATCAAATATGGTGTGTTCGGGCCAGTGGCGTAGCCAGGATTTGTGTATGGGGGGTGTTAAGAAGCATG
Source organism: Bacillus rossius redtenbacheri (assembly GCF_032445375.1). NCBI lineage: Eukaryota > Metazoa > Arthropoda > Insecta > Phasmatodea > Bacillidae > Bacillus > Bacillus rossius. The sequence goes on from NC_086331.1 coordinate 29,976,294, forward strand.
GCCCCCCCAACCCCGTATTAAAGCGGGGGGTCCGGGGGCCCTCCCCCGGGAAAATTTTGATTTTAATGTGTAAAATAATGCTATTTTAGCAGTTTTCGGTACTTAAATTTAAATATTGTAATGGTAAAATTTTTATTAATTTTAATATGAAATTTGTTTGAGTGATGAATAAGAATTTCCTGCTTATGTCCGTCTATGGCTTTAAATTCGGGTGTGAGGAAACTGCGTGTGAAGTACAGTTTAGAATGTTGTCTTCGAAACAGGTGGCTATCAGGACAAGAAGCTGATAACATTGAGTGATCATATCAGTTGGTATGTTCCTCGCAAGATTCTGAAGCACTGTTCTCGTCTTTTTCTCGAGAAGATGGGCGCCTTGATCACTTGTGGATGCTCATTCTTAAGGCACATACAGTATTTGCCAAAATAGGCCTTCTAAAGTTTGTGAGGATGATGATGGAAATGCATCATTGGAAAGAGTATTTTCAGTGAATTCAAATCTGCTGACTGAAAACTTGCAGGAAGAAACACTGATTGCACAAAGACAAGTGTACGACTTTGTTCAACGTTCTGGAGGTGTAGAGCATGTTGATATCATCAATTCCATGTTACAGTATGTAAGAAATGCTAGTTGTAGGCGTAAGGAAGCCCTGCAAACGAAACAAAAAGAAAAGGAAGCTTACAGGCAAGAAGAAGGCAGAAAAAAGAAGAGTTGAAGAGGAGATCAAGGCATTGCAGTTTAAGAAGGCTCGAGTGTTGGATTTGGCTTGTTCTGAAGCAAGTGCTATAGACACAAAAGTTGAGTCACTGCGAAATTGACGGGAGCTTCCTTTTACTAATGTTTTTTTGCAAAAGTAAGTTGTGAAATATTTGTAGCAGAATGTTTTATTTGCCATCGAGTCACTTTGGCCACGTCTAGAAGAAGGTAATATTTTTACTAATTTAAGTAAGTTGAAATACTTTGAAACCCATCAATGTATTGTTCTGCAGTTTTTTCAGTTTCGTGGAATGTCGTAATTGTGTTAAAGAAAACCTGGAAAAATTCAGTTTTAGACCTGGAAAACCTGGAAAAATCAGGGAATTTTATTTACTATATCTGGTAGACACCCTGCAAATAATTACCAATGTCAAACTAAAGCGTGAAAAGTATCATACCAGCAATAAATATTTAATTACACAGCTAAAACAATACTCATACAACACTGTTTAAATATACTGATTTACATTAGTAATTAAAATAATACGTACTTGTAAGAACGCCATTTCCTTGCGAATATACTCCCGTGGTGCAGTGCACAACAATAACTTTGAACCCCGGCTGAGTTCTCTGTACCGTCCGCAACATATCAGAGAGATGCCACACATGCGTAAACAGGACACATACGTAGTGGGACATCCGTAGTGGGACATCCGTAGTGGGACAATTTTTTGTGCGTGCAGCCAGCGTACATTGATTTATTAGACGTCACGTCAAAAATACTCTGAAAGAATGTGGATGGTTGTTTAGGTGAGGATAGCTTTATCTTTTATTGGTAACCATTAAAAATACTGTAAAATATTTTACTTTTTTTTTCATGTATCTATTTTAACCCAGTCAACTGTGCAAAATGTTTTGAAGTATTTTTTATGTAGGCTAGTTAACTTAACGTAATTGACATTCTCATGATCATAATTTTTTGCACCAATTTGAATCATTTGTTACTACTATTTGACTCAAAATTCTACTTAGAATGCAAATGTCAGAAAACAAAAATTCTGTAATGTAATTAGTTATTTAAAAAACAACAAACATAAAATAGAAACATTAAAATATGTACCCTATATAATTGCAATATAGTTGACATATTAACTCATTTGACTATCAAAACAATAGCTCTGTTTACTAAATTTCCCGAAACAAACACACAGACCCACACGTAAAAGAAAAAAATGGCTGCGGCCACGTAAATGCACACGCATTGTAATGTCATGTATAAACTGTGATTTCTCAGAAACCAGTAGGAATTCAGAAACACTGTTTTCAGGTTAAATACTGGTACGTCTATAGTGTTTGAAAAGTATATTCAAAAGTTTTTGATGTGATAATGTCTTATAAATCGATGAACGCCGGCTGCACGCACGAAAAAGCATGACTCATCGTCACGTTCCGCCTGAGCCGAGTGTGAAAGCGAGAGCGCGGGACAAGCGATAGAGAGGCAATGACAAGTTGAACCGGCCAACCACCATGCCAGAAAATCTTATATAATATCAAACAGGTTAAGGTGGCCATTTTAAAAGCAGCAATTTAAAAAATTTGATTTATTTCTCCAATTTCGTCATTTCAAATTAACAATTTATTGACATTGGTTTGATTTTAGTTTATTTATATAACTAATTGTTCGTGATTATATTTAAACAAGTTAATTTAAATTAAATTTGCAAAAACTGTAAATAATATTTGAAAATTAAAAAGTATGCAATTTTTCATCAATATTTTCTTAAGACGTTATCACGTAAAATTATCGTCCGTAAACAGACTTTACAGACGACACCCTTTATTTTTTACTTTATGTTAAAGGCCTTTTGTAAGAATATATGACAAATTTTGTGAAATCGGTTGAACGTATGGTTAAGTTAACTTCATTTAAAATACTTTAATTTTAGCAAACCATTGGTTAGGTTAGCTTCATTTGAATTTCTTTAAATCTTGGGACATTTGGTTAGGAATTCCGTGTTTAAAGTGTTATTAACGTAACTATTCATCCATACCATTCACATAGTTTTAGAATATTTTTAATGTAGCTAACCTAACCAACTATATGCAGGTTTTACTGTATTTTTAATGTAGCATACTGATGTCAGGTAAAAGGTACATCTTGGTAATGAGGTTGAATATTCGTCATTTACTTGGGCACCACCATGTGGACCTGGCTGAAAACAATAATACCATAGGGCTGTGATGTGACCTATGTGGCTGCTAGGCTCGGTTTCCCCTAGCTGTTTTTATTTAAACACAATACTAGCCCTTTCTGAGAGGCGGGCACACTATTAATTATACTGGTTGATGGTCTTCATTGGGCTCTTAAGGCATCCTACATGCCTCAATCTATGGACAGGTACATATGTAGTTGAGTGGACAGAGTACTCATTAGTGTATGGTAGGAAGGTTTTAATTTACATGAGGTAAACATAATGCATATAATCAGAAACATAATTTAACTAAAAATAGCAATGGCAATTAATCGGCTTGCATGCAGATCAGGGCACCATGTGACCTGGCCTAGAATGTTATAGGTTGTATCGCATCAAAGTTTCATTACTGGACTTAAATCATTATATGAAGCTGTCTACCACCCGGAGTAGGCCTTAGCGAGAAAAAACAAAAGGTTTAAAGTATTAATACATACGAAGGATGATATCATCTGAGGAATTACAAATGTTGGTATTCTGGAGGTGTGGTGGTTGTTTCGTAATCCGGGTGGTGGTCGAGAGGACTGGGCAGTGGGTCGAGGTGTAATGGACGCAGGAAACATTGTGTAATGGACGCAGGAAACATTCTGTAATGGACGCAGGAAACCTCCGAAATACCGTTAGATCATGATAAATGACGTGTTGATGGTAGAAACATAGCAAACCTTTCAAACCCTTTCAATTAAATTATAATTATTTAACATGTATTAATATTAATTATGCCTTTGCTCATTTAGTATTTTAGTTCAGAAACTAAACAGCTTAAATGAGGGTGCGTTCCGAAATGTTTGTGTACGGTGGCGCTCCATCATTATTGTAATCACCTGAAAACATATATACTTTGGATTTGAAATTAAAAGAAATATAACCTTTATATTAATCAAGCAAATAAATATTATGTGGTACGTGGCACAGACTCTACATGGGCCTCTTGCGGTGGCGGAGTGACTAGATTAAAAGTTTGTGGTGGAGAAAGAGGGTGTTGGTGGGCGATCCTACACTTGGGCATTAAGGGAGGGTGTAGCCATGCTGGACGTGAGTACCTAACCTAACCAACTGTTGAAATGTAAACTACCAAAAAGGTATTTACCATACCACAATTTTCATGTAATAAAAAGCATTTTCTGATTTTTATTTTCTTTTTTTATATGCCTTCTTCATCAATGACTACCTTATTGTTATCTCAACAATTATTAAAATTACAACATAAAAGTAAATGTAATTGCGTTTAGAAAGCTTTAAATTTTGGAACAAGAAAATAATGAACAACATATTAAGACTAAGATTCATAGTTTTGCAGCCACCAGGGAAATTATTTCTCCCATGAATATCATTGTAGGTAAACAAATTTAACAGACATAGTTTTGTTAAGAAAGCTTTGGATTTTTGAAATATGATAAAAACAAATTTCTAAAAAATATATTATTTTTTATAAATTTTTAATTAAAATAATTTTCAAACTAAATATTAGGTATTTATAAATACTGTACAAGGCTTTTGCTTTGCACACAATGTAAATAAAATGAAGTATCCTGAACAATTTTAAGTTGCTTAAATGTTTTCATGCCGTACAGAATTTAAATTACTTGAGTTTAAAACTTGTTATTTAACCGACGTGTGTAGCTCAAGAAATGAACGAATGTTGTGTGAGTTCAGCATTACGCTGCTAGACGCCAGGCACAATTTTCCTCGATGAGTTTAGAGTTTGCCCGCTAGATGTCCCAACTATCGCAGAGGAGATCTGGAGGGAATAAAGTAGCTTTGAAACTATCGTCTACAAAACTGGTGTCGGTGACAGTAAGTCGTATTTTGGAGATAGAAAGAAGCTAATTGACGAAAACTCTTCCATTCCTTCTAACTATATTGGAAAATGATATATTTATTTCCTAATATTTCACAGATTTGACGGTACTCTGTAGAATTTTAATTGTTAACATTTTATTCTCTATCAGTTTTTTAGCATGGCAAAATTTATTGTATTTATATTAATAGTCCTATTGCTGGAACCAAATGTGACCTATTATATAATGTACATTCAAAATATGTTATACATAAGAGCGGAAATGATACCTATCTGTGAAAACTAGGCAAATTATGTGGTTAGGAATCTGAAAAATGTACTAGCAAAACTGTGCCACACCAATGTAGCAGTTGTACGCTTACAAGCATGCAGTGTTTGCTAACACATTTTAATTATTTGGTTTCAAAACCGCATAAATGTTTTTTTTCTTTATTTTACTTTTGACAGCAACACACGTCCTCTTTCGCTCTATGCTCTGCTCCGTGAATATCAGGTCACGCAATATTTTGAATGTTATTGTAATTTTGGCAATTTTAAATCTGTGATTTATGTGTAGTAAAGTAATTTTTAATTTTTATAATTAATTTTTTTATTATTGGTTGGTTTTCTAATAGTATATACATTCCTTTATTTCTTATACCTAATAAACTCATCTTTTACTACTGGAATCTTACCATAATATCTCCAAACTGCAATAACTATTTCTCTGCATAAGAAAGGTAATAAATTCAATATATAAAATTATCTTCTGATAGCAGTTACGTCTAGTTTGGCAAAAATATTTGAACACTGTGTTAAAATTATATGTATCTAAATAATAAAATACTATTACATTTACAACAGCTAGAAGCACTGAAACAGCTTTTGCTGATTTTCTATAAAAAGATACCTATACAAGGCAACTGATGATAAATCATTAGGAATTTTTTGTAAATCATCTAAGGCATTTGACACAATTAATCAAAATGTAATGTTGAGTAAAAACAATTAAATTTAACTGGGAATAGTATAAAAAAACACAAATTATTATAGCATTATCTTAATGACATGAAGCATATAGTACCCATTGAGCTCAGCGTGAATGATTGGGTCCATATTGTCAAATATGATATCCAAACAACTCGCGGTTGCCCAAGGAAGCATTGTCCTGTCCTATTAAATGAGTACTTACGTGAATGATGCGGAAGAATCAGTAAAAATGAGTATCTCATTAGCTTTGTAGATGACTTCAACACAATTCTTTAAAAAAACCGAATATTCTCAAATGTACAAAAGTTTGTTTCAGAGAAATGTTTTTGATACTATTTAGAAGATTTACGATAAATTGTATCAGATTTGGTTGTGAATTTGAACCAGCGTCACAAGACACAATTATAAAAAGAAAACAAGTAAATAAGTAGTGCAGAAATCCATTTGTATGATGCAAACAACATGTCTTTTTATTCATGAACAGTAAGGAACATCACACATTGACAATGGTAATTACATGGCAGGCACAAAGCCTGATTCAAAAATATTGCAACGAATCGCTATATAATATGAGTATGTAAGTACTGTAGGTATGTAAAAACATTAATTCTGAAATGGCACACTCATCATACGAGCGTTATTTCAGAAAATGCCAATCAAAACAGTAAACAATCCACGATTCCGTTCAGTGAATTTTGGGAAAATCCAAAAACTGATGTCGAACATAGTTCTTAACGATCTAAGAGTTGGATCGGGTTATATTTGCGATGTACACAAGTACAATAACAAAGGCATCACATTGCAAGAATTATAATGGTATGAAAGTATAAAATAAAAAATATAAGGTTGCTGTTAACCTATAAGAGAGTAATATTGATATACATAAGAGCTCGCAAACATTTATACAAGACAGATATTACACAGCTCGTAACCTCAATATCAACCGAAGGATATCCGATTCTCAATCTTAACAATTTAACATCTAAGAATAAAAGGCAAAAAATTGTATGTCTGTAAAGTCGGTTTACAGATGATAGTTTAATGTGACAACATCATAACAAAACACTGATGAAATGATTGCATACTTTTATGAATAAAATTGAATAAATTTTTATTGAATTATCACTATTTTGTATGGATACAAAGAAGGAGTGAAATGAAATCTACAATTTAATTGATAAATTTACTTTTATTTGCGCTCATTAATTCAAATATGTTTATTACTTTAACAAAGAGATTATTTTAACTATAACTTTTATACATGTTTGCTATTTAACTTCAAGATCGTCGAGAATGTTTTACGCTTTTTCGCAATTACACATTTAACGACGAAGTTTGTTCGTCGTGAAATTAAACGTAGAATTTAATAAAAATGCCCTTGCAGTTAATAAAAAAGTATTAGTAAGTTTAAGAAATAATTTCGGCTTTAATCTCCAACCCAGACGCTTGTGGTGCGCTAGGGCCGAGATTAAAATTCGTCGAGAATATTTTACGTTTTTATGTCTTCCAGTGCTCAAAATGATATGCAATTGTGGCCCCGGGCACAAAATTTTATTTATAATTCATTAATAATAACTCCCCTCGCGATAAACAAAGGAAAATATGTATTAACGAGTGCCTGGTTGCCACGGAAGCGTATAGATAGCGCGATTCGTTTGGTTCGCTTCTGTCACCGTAGATTGCAGCACCGTAGGGGAATAATATTATTTCGTTTTTATAATACGATTTTATAACAAATACATATCCCAAATACATCAAACTTATTTATAATGTGTTACAATATTTTTTAAAACATTGTGCAAAAGATCCCGGGTGTAATTTGAATTATTATGTGTAACTGTAAAACACCATTGTTCGTACAAAAACGTATTTGAAAATTCAACATTACTTTTAAATAACCGTACCGATTGTGCTGAAAATTGGTGGACGATCGTTAAATTTCATAATATTAATAATTCAAATGACAAAAACATGATTGAAAATTCAAATTGATGGTTGTTCCAATTGAGTGGAAGAGAGATGCGGCACAAGCGTACAATGAGCGTAATGGGATACACCGTAGTGGGACAATGTGCGTTACGGGACAATTTTTCGTGCGTGCTGCCGGCGTTCATCAATTTATTAGACGTTGTCACGTCAAAAAAAAAAACGACAAAACATTTTAAAAATGAGTCGCCCCTGGGGATCTGGTACGGCGTGGTAACAGTCACGGATGAAAAACGAGATGGCAAACCAAAAGGGCAGAAGGCCTCAATCACGCAGCCAAAGAGTGTCTTAAGCACAGTAAGGTTCAAAAGCATCACTAATTAATCAAAGCGGGCTCAACGGCAAGGCGAACAGGGCAAAGACAAGTGGGCATGACAGCAAACGCGAACATTAAGCCCAAGAACAGCAACAATGCCCGACAGCAGGTGCCAACGCCTGGAGTGGAAGAAACATAGGTGAATTAGAAATGGACATGGTCGAGCACGCCTGCAAATACGCCTTACCAGAGACAGGGGCGACTGTGATGGGAACCAGGACCGCTGCAAGTCGACAGAGAAGTGAAGTGGCCTTCTGACTTACTAGTAACCTAGTGGGTGTGACGAGGGGAAGAGAGGAGGGGGGGGGAAGGGATGGTAAGGAAGGTTTAGAAGGCCGGAACAATATGGAAGGTCGAAGGAGGAGGAGGAAGGAGGGATGGGAAGGGGAAAGGAAGAAAGGGGGGGGGGGCCAGGCAAGGAAGCGAGGGGAAGTTAGGGAGGAGATGCAAGAATGGACTGGAAGAATCTGGCCATATTTCAAATTTAGTAAGGTAGTTAAGAAATGTTCTCTTCTTTATCGACTGTTTGTTTCAATTCCTTACAGTATTGGTTGGTTGTATAAAGTATTATTTCAGACGAAAGTTGTAGATAATATTTATTAAGTTTGCAGAAAATAAGATTGTATTTTATATGGCAAGAATATTATAATTTTTGTTTGTATTTCAATTCCAATCATTTGAACTCCTTGCAATAATGTTTAGACTTATCAAAAATCGCTTTATAAACATTTTTTAGATAACATCTAAAATTCACAAACAATTTTAACTGATTTGATGGCCTGCCTGCTAAGGAAGTAAAGAAATTTTTTTTTGTCTTTTAACCACTTTTTATTATTCCCTGCAGTTATTTTGACAAAAGTTTTTGGTATGAATCTAACTAGGTATAATAACTCTTCATAGGGATGCGGGGGTTATAGCAATTGTCCTACTAAAAAAAAAATAAACCTTCTCCATTTCTGCACCATTGGTCGAATTTTCATCATTAACAAAATCGACCGAGATTTCTCAATGCTTTTTTTTTTGCAGTATTAGTTTGGAAATGTTTTGTGCAAAATTACGTCAGTTATGTTCATAAAATTTATGTGTGTTTTTGGCCGCCGTGAAGTCAGAGCAATTGGTCATTGACCCCATCCTCAATCCTCAGCCTGAAGCCTGGGCTCGGAGGAACCAAACTATACTACTCATGTTGTAATGCTATTAGAGCCTACTTCAATTTCAAAGTCATTTTAATAAAATTATGTTTACCTCCAAAATAGTTTGTTCAAATTAGTACGTATTGTATTGGTGTTTATATGCAATGTAAACAGGGTAGATTTTAGTGTAATTCATTTAATATTTGTTATGTTCTGTGCCTCATACGTTTATTCCCTTATGTATTCTAAATTAAAAAGTGAAAATGTATAATTGACAGGTCCCACAACATAATTATGTGTACCAGTTGCCGAAAATGCAATATAATGATACTTGTATATCCAAGAAAAATAATAATATTTTTTATTAATTTGCAATGAATGTGTAATTATTTTTCTACATACATTTTTTATTTAACACATTGCTATTTAAATAAATAACTTGTACTCTAGTTGTTCTATTTCCATTTGTCCGAAGACATGTAATTATATATTAAGCTTCCTAATTTTTACTGTTTCTCAATTTTTCTTTATTATGCAATTTTAAAATGTAAATTGGCATGCAGCGATCATAATTTATTTGTAAAACATGAGTATAAATTACTATAAAACTACGTCAATGACTTGTATTTATTGTACTAGTATTCCTCGCTCCTAATCACTAAGACTATGGTTGAAGTTCAGTTAAGTACTTAGACATTTGATTTCTTTATATAACATCAGTAGTTGTAATTTATGCACACCTTTTTTCTACTTAAATAATTTAGGTCCAAATTTAAAGCAGTGTTTTTCATGTGGTGATGTGTCGATTGTGTTTTAGCGGTTTGGGGGGTTGGGGGGGGGGATTACTACTATTCGCGTATCACTTTATCTAGCTACCTCTGAAATATTCTTTTGTTACCTATGACGATTAGCCTACTCCCTACATATTTTCATTTCGACACTTCTTACTGGGTAGCGAAGGCGGTTCATGGTAAAGGTCTGTGACCCTTTCAGTTTTAAATTTTAATTATAGAATTATTAATTACAACATATGTTATTTCGTGCCTGTCCGAACTGCAGTACATAAATACCTACAAGGAGAACTACCGGTGATGGTTGACATCACCCGTAGGAATAGCATGAAGGCGCTCTCCATTTAATCAGACGCGACAGCCGTAAATTATACTTATGCCAGTATTTATGTAGCAATAATAAATTACTACACGATAGCTTATTTTGTAAATTTTAATCACGTATTTTTAAAAGAACAAATTTTGATGAATGCCCAGGACATTGAGCAACTAATAATAATGATTTCAAACATCATACATGATAAATAAAAAAGAAGGGGCCATCGAAAGCCACAAGCTGAAGGTCGGCTCAAAAGCAAACCAAAAAAATGCTTCAGCTCTATCCTCATTACATACTTACATGCATAATTCATTCAAACAACTAAAATTAGTGCAATAAGCTGCAATATTTTGTGGACATATATTCAGCTACAAATATAAACTGATTGTATAAAAAGGTCACCTTTTATATTGTTGTACAGAAAACTATAAATTTTAGTCATATAGGCCTATCATAAAATACTGCTTTACAACAGAAAGTCACGTAATTAGATTTTCAATCATATAGCTGTTGACAAAATGTGTAAAGCAAGAAAACCTGTAGAAGTGCAAAACCTTTATCATACAGTATATAACAAAACATTAATTTTTTTACCGGAAGAAAAACTGCATTACTGGCTAACCTCACTGATTGTAGTGGTCATCTGTGAATGAGAGTTCTTGTGTCATCTCGTTGATTAGCTTATTTAGTATAAGCATGCCAAACTAGTCGAATATGTTATAATAAATAACTAAAAACTTGATCTTGCATAACTTGCAGAAGAGACCAAATCTAAGAGTTTCGCCACCAACCCACCGTGGTAAAACATACAATATGTTTATCATATATGTGAAGTGTTCTTTATATTTGTTTACATATGTATGCACAAAATTAACATTTATTATAATTCTGCTGGGTTGCACACTGTTACTTAGGGGTTTAAAACTGAAACGTACGGAAAATACTAATATTTATTCTCCAACGGTCGAAGAAGTCTGGGGAGAATTGACAGAGAAAACTTAGCGAAAACCTCTCAGAGGAAGACAGTTTGCAGCCATCCCCCCTTTCAGACTCGTTGAAGAACATGACACCCTGCTGGGCGATACGGTATTCTGGGAAAAGTGTCTTCTTTCCTCCTACTTCTCCACCACCACCACCCCCCACACCAATCCATCGCTCATCCATACAGCTAGTGCTCTATCAGGATTTTGGAATTAAGTGTGTTGTGTTCTTTCTCTGCGCGCTTGGGAGAAACTCAGGATCTTAGCCTTAAAGTAAGTGTAGGGCCAGATTTAAAAGAAGAAAAAGTGATGCAAACAGTACATCATGATTCCTACACTGAATACACTCAGGGCTGTGTTTAAGACCTGTAAACCGCTAGGCTGAGCCTGTAATGCGGGCTCTTCGGAAAAAGATTTTTCAAAAATTAATCAGAAATAATTGCATTTTAGGATAATTTTCTAATAAAACCTAAACATAATATTAATGTTGCTTCTAAATTGTTAATGATATGTTAATGTTGTTAATTGATAATGCATGTTTATTAGGTAATCACTTAATAACATTACTTTGAACAACCATATTTAAAAAAAACACACACAGTTGAGATTTACGAATTTGTTATTTAACATGCAAAATTAAGTTTTACAAATTAAAAAGTAACATTGTAATTTTGTGTAAACACTAGGCAGCTGCAAGAAAAAATAAAAATGACTGTAACAAATAATCTAATTTTACTTAGCTTTAATTCAAAAAGTACTATCCTAATCAATAATACTTAAAATGAAAGTTTCAAATAATCTTGGGAGTTAATTATTTTGTACCTACATTTTATACTAATGAAGTTATTTGTAATATTTTCATAACATAGTTGTCTTAATTAATCACTTTTAATACTGAACAAAGCCAAAGAATTCAGCCTGTCTAATAACATTGAGGTTGGAAGCCTGTTTTTGATTAACTTTAATTTTGAAAATATCTTTCTTCTGCTTGCTGCGTCAGTTGTTGATCAATATACCCCACTTCTTTAGAGCATCATGAAATCAATCGCAGCATTTAGCGTGGTTTCTAGGAGTTTTGTGTTCAACCATAAGTGCAGATGCATCTTTGTAATCACAATGACCACCATGAGTTGGAAAACTGTGAGCATATTCGGTTAAAAAGTTTGAATTCATAGCAGTAGACATGTCCATTGCTAGGGTAAAAACAGAGCCATGAACTTTTTATGGTTTCACCATTCCATGTTTTCTGCTCATAAAAACCTGTTCAGCATTTTTTGGTAAAACCTCTTTGAGAACTTCTATCAATTTTCTGGAAAAATTCAGTCAAATAGATAAACGTGAAGATTTTAAGCGCCGTGCCACTTTATGCACTGACCACAGTGCAATGTCATTTTCCAGGAAAACATGTTCACTTTGAGCAGGTCCAAGAGAAACCACAGGTGCTGGTCAGGGGCGCAACAACTAAATTTCCAAAGGGGGGGCAATATACCTTTTTATAAAGAATCATCAATCCCCCCTATTGAAGCGGGGGGGTCCGGGGATCCTCCCCCGGGAAAATTTGTATTTCAAGGTGGAAAATGGTGTCTTTTAAGCAGTTTTATTATCTAAAAATTGAATTCACAGCACTTTCTTTGCCCCCGTTTGCCCCCACTTCAAGGTTTCAGAGGGAGGGCAAATACCCTTGCCCCCCCCCCCCCCCCTCCTGTTACGCACCTGATGCTGGTGATGTCTCAGTCGCAGAAAAAAAAAATTAAACATATAATATTTTTATTTTATAGTTAAATAATTGGAAATTTATCATATAATTGTTAAATATAAAGTTACAGGCTTGTAAAAAGTTAGTGATCATAGTTGCTTACAACAGTATTTAAACCATAAGGATATTGCCCAAGTAAGAGTAGTTAACTTTTTAAACATTTGCAACAAATAATAATCATAGTGTAAAAAAATTATTTAAAAGCTTGTCTTATTTTCACAATCAATTAAACAATAAAATTTCTTTTACTGCAAGTAGTTTACAAGTGGGAATTACGTAGGTAATTCTGTAGATAAGCTGCTTTTGGGAAATGAGGCTAATAGCGATTAAGGTAAAAGATAAGTTAGGTTAACTACATTAATAATACATATTTGATACATAAAATATACATAACATGTATTATTAATATAGCCAACCCTAAATAAGCTTTCACTTTAATTATTTTTTACCTTTTTTCTCAGAAACAATTTATCTGTAGGATTACCATTACTTTTTATAAAATGTAACAAATTACAAGTTAAATCTCATAAAGTAATTTTTACAAGTAAAGCAATTACTTGTGATTGGTTACATGCAGTCTCTAATTAGCACTTTGAAAATATTTATGGGATTGCTCAATTAGCAAATAAACACTGTGGTCAATACCTTTGTGCACAATGATTTCCATACAAATGCTATGAAGTTAGTAGTAGACCTGAAATACGTAAGTTTTTATAAGGAGCCAAATATTGTAATTCCTACAAGTTTTCACCTCGGCCAAAATTATGGCTTTTTGATGAAAATCACTTATTCTTGTATTTTGTATTAAAAAAAATTGTAGATACTGTGCTTTTGATAATAAATTTTTCCCACTCCCATTCGTGGCACTAAAATTTTACCTCAGCTGGGTTTTAAGTTAGGATACTTACATATTGTGGCATGGTTTGACAGAGACGTCATAACACCATGTGCCACGTAATTATGAAAGGTTTTGGGCCTGGTGTTTGGGTTACACATTTTTGGCAAGTTGGCTTATAGTCTTTTAGAGTGTTTTAGATAACCCGTAGCCAATGGAAGATGTTATTTAAATGTAACTTTTTGCAGTCTGGTCTTTTGCCAAACAAAAATATACTACAATCAGTGGGAATTATTTTGAAGATACCTAAAAAAAATTTGTTTCCAGACAGCATATGTGTTTTGCTTCATTGTATAGTACTGCTACAGTTCTGGTTAAATATTCAGCACAAATGCCTACTTCTGAAAGTAGGCACACACTTGCATACACTTTTGCACACACTTTTGCACACTTGCACAAACTTGCATGCACACTTGCACAAAATTTTGCACACTTTTGTACACCTTAAGAAAATGTTGCACACTTTTGCACACTTGCATATCTTTGGAAAATTTGGCACTTTTGCACGCTTGCATTCTTGCACATTTGCCCACTCGTGCATTCATGCATTCGCAACCTTGCACTCTTGGGCTCTTATGCTCTCGCATACTTGCGCACTTGCTTATGTGCGGTTGTTTCTTGGAGGCGGCGCCTCAAGCTATCCCCACTCCGGTGCCGTTGACGCGGGCGGTGATCGCTGGAGAAGCCTTGAGCAGGCTCCATGTGACGGTGTGCGGCTCAGGTTGAACCCTGCCATGCTGCAGGGATGGGTGGGTCATGGCAATAGGAACCCACCTGCGCCTGAGGCCACGCAGACTTGGGCAGAGGGCTTATTGTTGTGCACTGCGCCACGGGCAATCTTTGCATGAAAAAATTGTTCTTTCATGTACATATTATTATTGAGGACAACAATTTTTGAGCATTACGAAAATTCAGATCGCAGGAGGGGAATAGTTAGGTACGTGGTGGGGGAACCGTTAGAGTAGGAGAATGTGTTAGCGGCGATGCCACTCCAACGTAGGCGCTAGCGGTGGAATGGGAAGACGGCAAGCGGAGATGGGGATAGGTACGTAGTAGAGCACGCTCTATGCTAGTTTTAACAGCTGGAAGGGGAGACGGCAGGGGAGAGTTAGAAATGACGCAGCAGTGATTCTACGGGATTCTCGTAACACTGTTTGTGTTTGTCTACTCCACAATTGACGCTGCCATATTTCTTTTATTTAATTTAAAGAATCTACAATTTATTTATTTGTGTGGAAAAGAGTTATTGATTTGTGCAATTGAGTTAGTAACTATCATTCATTTTTATGTGGATGGTTTGATCAAAAATGAAAATAATTTATCTCTATCCATACCTAAAAAACAGGTTTCACTTCTGTCATGTGTGTGGGACTTCACACGCACAATTTTTTTTATTATTTCCTTAATATTTGTGTTTAAGCATACATCACAGAATGTTGACCATTGCTTGTGGTGGTTTCAGAAGTCGAGAGGTACCTTTGGCCTGATATTTGACATTGACGGTGTGCTGGTGCGAGGCAGAATGCCACTTCCTGGTGCTGAAAAAGCATTCCAGCGATTGGTGGATAGCCATGGAAAGTTTATTTTCCCCACTGTTTTTGTGACAAACTCGTGTTATGGCTCACCTGCGAAAAAAGCTCAGCATTTGTCACAATGGCTGAAAGTAAAGGTTAGTACATTATTATATTACAACTTGCAAGATGAAAGAAGCATTCTTTTTCATTTGATACTGTTTGATGACTTCTTCTCGTATGGGTCATGGTTGCTACTCTACCATAGGGGACCTGGCCTCTGGAGTAAACTGATTCTTTTTCCCAACACAGATTAAAAATCACTTGAAATAATATCATTTAAATATATGCTCACTCATGTGGACTTTTGAGGATGTAAGGAATCTTAACAGAGTCAAACTATGTCTTAGCAGTAACAAAACATGGCTGCGTATGGCAGTTTCATCGGCACTAGTGCACATACCGGATTACACATTCACTAGAAATGATAGGTTAGGCAGACTGTCAGGTGGCGGTGTGGTGACTATGTACATTACAGTCTTAGCACAAAAGTGATTAAAATAAATTACATTTACTTTTGACTAGAACAAATGTGGGTTGAAATACAAAAAGGTACGTATGAAAGTAGTAGGGGTATTGATGGTGGTGGTAGTGTACAAACTGCCAGATGTATCATACAAAGAATTCAAGTTGTTAAAGACATTTTTAGAAAGCACATATAATATGTCTAGGAGATTTTAATGTAAATTTACTAAATAAAACAACACCAGACAGAAAATATATCAAAAATAGTATTATAAAATGCAGCTTTAAAATAATGGTAATGGTATCTATATTATTAACATCATACTCTAAACCACTGATTTGTTTAGTAATTATAATTATATTACACCAAGGTTTTATGCATACGACAATAATTTTTTGCTATTTACTGAAAACAATCTTGTCTCTATATGTTATTGTTTCTCAGCACCTACTTATAGGTGAAACAAATATCCAAGATGCTGTTAACAGTAAATCAACTTAAAATTATTCTACAATCAAATACAATGTTTTAATTAGGAACTGACCCTTACACTTACCTGTATTCACAATAAAGTGAAAGCATTAAATACTCTTTTTGTACATATATTTGTGAAGCACGTGCTACTGACAGTGACAGGAAAAAAAATCCATGGATTATGCTGGAAATTATAAAAAAAAATTAAAGAGAGGTATAATGGAAATAAATTATACAGAAATACACAATTATAAGATCTATTCAATAACACAAAACACTGTAGTTGATGTTCCATGCAAAGTTAGAGGGCTGCTTCCAGTCAGGTAGTATAATTCAAGCAAAAACTTTGTAGAATAATCAAATGGAGGAATACTTTTCTATGCCTCAAATCACAACTGTGCAAGGGGGTCACATTTTACAACATCAACCAAACTACACAAGAGTATTAAAAACTGTGAAAGGTTCATCATCACTTTAGTGTATAAACTACTTATTCCAATCCCAGAACATTTACAGAAACCTATTGAAATTAATGACTTCATTGTAAAATCGAACAGAGTTAGACAGCAGTCCCCTTTAGACCATCCGGAAAGATTCTTAATAGTAATGAAAATAAGCTTTTCTGTTTTAAACCATTATTGTTAAAAGGTATTTACAATACAATCAATGGAAATGATTTGATATAAATGTGGTAAAACTATGTACACCCTAGTGTGTCATCACCAGTAACGACATAGTATCATTCAGTCACTGTTTCCTGAAAAATGGAAGTTATCAAAAATAAGACTCATTGTGCAAGTTAAAACCCATTAGATTACAGACACCTTAGACAGGTCAATATTTTACCTGTTATTTCTAAATTCTTTCAAAAAGTGATACAAGCCCAGTTGGCGGAGTATCTAAACACAAAATATTTATGCTATGAAAAACATGGCTTTTGTCTCCAACACAGCACAATGCACGAGAACTACTCTTTTAGACATAATAAATATTTATTTACAAAACAATGGATAGGTCTAAAAATAAAAATCTTAATTCTGTTAGGCTTCTTGAAAGCTTTTGACACCATTAGACATATGAAGTTTTTGAATAAGTTTACCAGTACTGGCTTATTGACAAGTGCTGTTACATGGCTTACAAATTACCTAATTAACCGTTCTCATTTGGTAAAAAAGAAACAATTGATGAGAAAAAGAAATCTTATATAAAAGTTAATACTGCTGGAGTTCTGCAAAGATAAATATTAGGACCTATTTTATTTTTTATTTATGTGTGGGACCTTTCACTGCAACAAAAATATACCTAATTTTGCATGGATATGTGGATCATACACAACTGTTTATATTGTGTGTCCCAATTAACTTAACATCTTTGGTTGATAAAATTAATGAAGTTCTTCTGAGAGTTTACATGTGGTTCAGCAAAACGAACCGAAAATTGAACTCCAGCAAATGCTTGTTTATGAAATGGGTGGAGTGGGGTGAATGAATGAGCCTGTACACGTGCTGACAAAAATAATACTTAGAATAAGATTTGAGCGTTAAAAATAAATAAAACCTTTTTTTAAAAATAAAAATATATAAATTAGGCAGCTTTTTTTTTTACTTTTGCAGAAAATACAAGTTTAAAAAATAAAATAAAAACTTTAAATATATTAGTGTATGTAAAAAAACAGGTTTTTGCATACACTTTTTGCTTTGCATAAGTTAGTATTCAACTCAATCTGTAAACAGTTAACTAAAATGTAACTATCTTATTTTAGATAAGTGAGGAGCAGGTGGTAATGGCCTACTCTCCATTGAAGATGTTTCAGCAATATTTTGACCAACAGGTCTTTGTTTGTGGCCAAGGACCAGTTTATGATATAGTGAAAGAAATGGGTTTTAAAAAAATAAGTACCATTATGGACTTAAGAAAATCTTTTCCTTTTTTGGATGCTGTTGATCACCAACTTCAAAAGGCACAGGTATGAAACATTAGTGCTTTGGAATGATTTCTGTATGTGATAATGTATCTCCTGCTCCCAGATGAAACAATTTTAGTTGGTTAACACTTTTTTTTTTTTTGCAGCTTGTGTAATTAGTGTTGCTTTTACTGAAATTTTTTTTATCATATTGTGAGAGTTGGCAATCCTGACAACAAGTGAGTGAGAGAGGAAGTAGTGTGGAGGATGTGTTTTGGAAGCATGGTAGAGAGTTGAGTGTAGAACTGAAGATGTTGGAATTGTAAACGTAGTGAATAAAGAGTTTGGTGCTAAGTGGGATATCATTATTTATAATATTAACAGGTTATGGGCCCAGATACGTAAATGTATTAGGTGAATACTGTTGTGTTGAGGAACCTAGCGCGCGCTCAAATTTATCAAAATGGCAGATAAGGTCGAGACGAGCAACATTCAGAAGTTTGACGGGAATAATTTTTCACAGTGGAAATTCCAAATCGTGTGTGCTCTTAAGGCAAAAGGATTGTTTGACGTTGTGAATGGGACGTCTAAAAGGCCGGCAGATGAAGAAAAGCAGGAAACTTGGTTAAGAAGAGACGCAAATGCTATGTTTGTATTGACTTCTGCAATGGAGTTCAAGCAAATAGCTATCATTGAAAATTGCTCTACATCATTTGAAATTATGGAAAAACTTAACTCTGTTTACCAACAAAAGTCCGAGTTTAGTAAAATGGCATTACTGGAGAAATTTCACCGTCTCAGGTTGGAGCCAGATGATTCCATAATTACTTATATTTCTAAGGTAGAAACGTTAGCGAAGCAAATCAGAGAGGCTGGTGAGAGTATGTCAGAGACTGCCATTGTGACGAAAATATTAAGTACACTTCCGGAAAAATATAGAAATTTTCGTCAAGCCTGGCTGTCTACAGATGAAAGCAAACAAAACATACATAACCTTACCACCAGGCTTCTTGATGAAGAAGCTAGCCTGACGGTATCAGACGAGAGGAGTTCGGAATCGGCTCTAGCAGTGGCAAGATTCAAGAATAGGAGAAGCATTACCTGTTATAACTGCGGAAAGGAGGGGCATATAGCCCGCAGCTGTAGAGAACCTTCTCAATACAAGAACAAGTTTCATAATGCCAATAGATACAATGACAAGAGTGCCTTCTTTACAGTGGTGAATGAAGAAGAGGCCTGCATAGTGGATGAGAAAATTTACTGGACCATGGACAGTGGGGCTTCGTGTCACATGACATTTATTAGAGACATTTTGGAAAATTTTGTAGCTGTAAATGATACTGTAAGCCTGGGAAACAGTGCAACGCTTGAAGTGAAAGGGATGGGAGATGTCAGGATTGAAAAAAGGGTGAACAATGCTTGGATCAATGGTACTATTACCAATGTACTGTATGTTCCAGAATTACGAAGAAACCTACTGTCAGAAGGGGTCATCACAATTAAAGGTATGAGAATAGAAAAATCAGGCATGCATGTTCAAGTTTATAATCATAGTGAACTTG
This sequence comes from Bacillus rossius redtenbacheri, assembly GCF_032445375.1. NCBI lineage: Eukaryota > Metazoa > Arthropoda > Insecta > Phasmatodea > Bacillidae > Bacillus > Bacillus rossius. Next base: position 29,996,162 of record NC_086331.1, read on the forward strand.
TAGGTGTTGGTGTAAGAGGAGAGAATAACCTCTATAACATGAAATTTAAGACCTTGAAGCCAGTTAACAGGGAAATTAATGTCGCTCAAAATGAGTTTCAACTTTGGCATGAACGGCTCGGACACATTAATGTTAAGTACTTGAGTGAAGTTCCTAAGGTTGTTGATGATGTGAGTTTTAAGGGCAAGCAAGATTTTGTTTGTGAAGGATGTATATATGGCAAGCAGCACAAACTGCCCTTCTCTCGAAACATGGTTAGGTCCTCACAGCCAGGGGAAGTGATTCACTGTGATTTATGTGGACCAATGCCTGTACCCTCAGTTCGTGGTTTCAAGTACTTTGCAATATTTAAGGATGACCATTCAGGCTTTGAGTTTGTAAGATTCTTAAGGCATAAAAATGATGTGCTATTCCAATTAAAGCAAGTGATTAGAATATGTGACACCAAGTTTGGACATAGTGTGCAGCGATTGAGAGTGGATAACGGTACAGAGTTCATCAACACTGAGTTTCAAGAGTATCTCTCAGAAAAGGGAATTGTGCTTGAAAGAACTGCCCCGTATACTCCTGAACAAAATGGCAGGATCGAAAGAGAAAACAGAACTGTAATGGAAAGTGCAAGATCTATGATGCACTCCAGGAATGTGGCTCAGTACCTATGGGCCGAGGCAGTAAACACAGCTGTTTATCTCTTGAATCGAACACCAACCTCGGGCTCCTCTGAAACACCATATGAGAAATGGACAGGGAAAAGGCCCTCACTAAAACATGCTCGAATTTTTGGAAGTCAGGCATACGTATTGGTACCATCACAATGTAGGGATAAATTGGCAGCAAAAAGCAAGAAAATGATCTTTGTTGGATATGATGGAGAATCAACCAATTACAGACTATATGATCCTGTGACAAGAAAGATAACAGTGTCAAGAAATGTCATATGTGAAGAAAAATTTACTCAACCTACAGATACTAGAAGTAGTGCTGGTAAGATTACAGTCGAGAGTGAGGACATGGCCGCTAACCAAGAGATGTCTCCAGAAATTGATGAACTACGATCTGAAGATGAGGATCCATTTATTGGCTTTGAAATACCTGAGGGAAACAAGGATGGGAATGAACAAGAGACCATAGATAGTGAACTGGTGACGGACATAAGATCTAAACGACAAACTCAAGTACCTAAGAAACTTATGGACTATGAACTCTATCAGATAGAAGCACTAACTGTTGGGCAATACCCCTCATCTTCAAACCCCAAGACTTTTGAAGAAGCGATGGAAAATGGGTGGGAGAAGGCAATAAAGGAAGAAATTGAAGCTCTAAATGAAAATAAAACTTGGGAACTTGTTCCTGTGCCAGAGGGGATGAATATTATAGACAGCAAGTGGGTCTTCACTGAGAAGACTGTAGATGGAAAAGTGGAGAAGAAAGCGTGATTAGTTGCCAGAGGATGTTTTCAAGAGGCTACTGAAGATCTTTATGCTCCTGTTGCTCGAATGTCCACCATACGAGTTCTATTGGCAGTTGCTGTGGAAAAGGACCTGATTATTAAACAATTGGATGTGAAGTCAGCATTCCTCAATGGGACATTGAAAGAACCAGTGTATATGCATGTTCCCAAAGGTGTTAGTAGTTTCGGTGTTTCAGGTGTATTAGAGTCAAAGGAAGAGCATGTAGTTGTATGTAAATTATCTAAGGCTTTGTATGGTTTGAGGGAAGCACCCAAATGCTGGAATGCAACATTAAATGATGCACTCTCATCTCTTGGGTTCAAACGTTCAAGTGTTGACTCATGTCTCTATTTGAGTGAGAGTGCATACTTACTGATCTATGTTGATGATATATTGATTGTGTATAAGGATGAAGAGGTTGTGTTTAACATTGTCTCAAAATTGAAGAGTAGGTTTAAGTTGAAGGAATTTCATGATAATAATCACATTGTTTTCTTGGGTATCCAGATTGACAGGATTAAGGGGGGTTTTGTCTTAAGCCAGGGCAGTCTGATTGAGAAAGTGCTTGACAGGTTTAATATGAAGGATTGTAAGCCATGTTCAGTGCCCATGGAGCCTAAGTTGAATCTTAGTACATCAAGTGTAAGTCAGGTGTGTGAGGCCCCATATAAAGAACTGTTAGGTTGCTTGATGTATATTATGTTGGGCACTAGACCAGATATTAGCTTTGCTGTTGTGTACTTTTCAAGGTTTCAAAACACATTTGATTATACTATTTGGAAGCACTTGAAAAACATACTGAGATACTTGTCTGGAACACGACATTTTGGGCTGGTATTCTTGAAGTCAGATGAGGTTAATGGTCAGATCAGTGCATATGTTGATTCAGATTATGGTAATGACATCTCTGATCGTAAAAGTGTTACTGGGTATACCGTTTTCTTCCACAACAAGTGCATAGTGTGGAGGTCAAAGAAGCAAGGTATTGTAAGTACAAGCAGTAGTGAGGCTGAGTATGTAGCAATGTCTGAGTGTATTAAGGAGTGCAAGTACATTTTTCAGTTACTCCAGGAAATAGTGACTGAAAGGTGTACCCCGGTTGTCCTATTTGATGACAGTCAATCTGCCATAAAGATGGCAAGTACATGTGAGACCAGAAGAAGTAGGCACATAGACATCAGGTACCATTTTATACGTGAGGAAGTTCAGAATGGTAATGTGAAGTTAATGTATGTAAAATCAGATGAACAGGTGGCAGATGTGTTGACAAAAAGTCTAATGAAACAAAAGTTTGTGAAATTCAGAAAAGAGCTAGGTGTCGTAGATGTGCAGGATTGGGAGAGGGTGTGAGAGTTGGCAATCCTGACAACAAGTGAGTGAGAGAGGAAGTAGTGTGGAGGATGTGTTTTGGAAGCATGGTAGAGAGTTGAGTGTAGAACTGAAGATGTTGGAATTGTAAACGTAGTGAATAAAGAGTTTGGTGCTAAGTGGGATATCATTATTTATAATATTAACACATATTCATTATGCCAAGCAACACTTTTAAACTCATTATTGTGTTTTATTTACTTTTTCTTATCTTGTTACTGTTTTATGGAGACTATTAGAAGCAATTTGGTACACAAAATTCCTTCATGTGCCCTTTTGGTAAAAAGAGGCTACATTTCGCAACATAGCAGTTTGGTTTTGTGATAACAGAGAACAGCAATTGCGTAGCTAATTATTATTGACGGAACTTGTGTTGGGGAATGTTGGGTGTTGTTGCAAGATAGTGGTAAAACAGAAGTGTGCTTTTGCAGGGACAGAAGTTGAGCACAGCCAAAGTAGAGTTAATTGGCAGTCGTTCTACTGAGAAAAAAATTCTTGTAATATATCTTATGTACAGGATTGCAGGAGAAAGAGAGCTTAATTTATTTTGCTATTGTTGTTTGCTTTTAAATTAACTCTTCTGGGAACCCTGCTTAATATATGTTTTAGCTCATGTTATATCTTACTGCTTTAAGTCAACATTAACATAGCCACTGGCTCATTGACTCCATTGTATTGGTCATGTGAAACTGTGAATTGTTACACAAAATTGTTTTTCTGTTGAGGAAAAGATTTTCGTAATTGCCTCCTATGAAGGTTTTGTTAGCTGGTATACATGTGCTTTATGAGTATGACACTAAAGATGTAAGAGTAAACAATTGTTTACAAAAAAAAAAGCATAAAAGTATAAAAACTTCAGTAATCCTAAAGAATATCCAAATGCTTACATAATTTAATTTTAATTTATGTCTGTGCCTGGAGTGGAAAGCAGGTATGTGGCTGTTCTACTGTACAATGGCCTTTGTTAGGCACATTAATAAGTAGATATTACCATGACTACAATTTTGTAAGCCATATAAATTTATGCCAATTTGTGCAAGAACCTTTACCTTTTTACCTTTGGTTTTCAATTTAAGCCTGCTTGCCACTGCTGTAGTGATATCTGTAGTGTTTATGTAACCAACCACTCTCTGTAGACTTATAGCTTTAGTTTTATCCAACTTTAACAAATAAATATTCTACATTTGGCTGGGGTGGTTGGTCATTGATACAAATTGGTTGGTCATTGATGTAAATATTTGTAAGCATAAAATTACTTTCTTTTTGTTCATAATTTAATTGGTAGTTACTTAATTTTTTTATGTTAGGTTAACTTGAATTCCATTTCCTAAACAACAATAACAGTAAAATAGTAGTAAAACAATTTACAGAAAGCTCCGTAAATGATTTCATATAGCACAGTCTTTTGCATCCTCAGGCAAATGTCTGTTTTTTTGTAGGAAGTCTTCAAATAAAAAAAATATTACTCATTAGGTAGTTTATGCAATTATAGCTTGTAGATCAAAATGTATTTTTTCAGGGGGACTTGTGTTTGTTTACTTTGTGATATTTGAATGTCAGATATATTTTTTTGGCTAAGGTTACTTTTTTCAATCATATTTTTACCACCCAGCCCAATAGTGTTCATATAAGTGGTTTATGCAACTGTTTACAGAATTAATATTGTCCATATTATTTATAGTGTGTTTTCTGCAGCCCGGAGTGAGTGATGTCAGGGATGAGCATGATTTTCCACAAATCAAAGCTGTACTTTTAGTTGGAGAACCTTTGGCATGGGAAACAGCCTTGCAGCTTCTCATTGACTTGTTAGTGACGAATGGTCTTCCGTCTCATGCCCCTACAATGGATCACTACCCTCATATTCCACTGCTTGTGTGCAACATGGATCTTCAGTGGATGGCGGAAGCATGCATGCCGAGGTGAACTGTTTGGTTGGTTTTTGTGTTTTAAGGAAATTTTGTATTTTTTTGCATGAGACTTGGTGTTTCTTAGAATTGATACATGATGCTGTCACTAGCATTTTGTTTTTTATTTTTTGTAACTTTGTCAATTACAAATGGTAAGAATATAAATCAGTATTATAGATAATGTTTTCCCTACAAAATAACTTCACATGAAAGCATAAGAAATATTTTCATAGCAGACAATTTACTTGTGTAAGTTAAAGTTGCAGATTCAGTTTTTTATATTATCGAGTGCATTTTATCCCTTTATGAAGTGTTATTTTATATCTATATGATAAGACATTTTGGTCTCTTGTGTTAATCATCTTATTGGAAGATTGATTATCCTCGAAAACCACCACAGGTTTAATGCTTACATTACGTGTCTCTTCAAGTAACTGAAACACATATTTGCAATCCTGGATACATTCAGATACAGCAACATACTCAGCTTCACTGCTGCTTAAAGAAACATTATTCTCTTTCTTGTTCCTCCAAACAACACAGCTACCAAACAACTTTAAACAATACTCCGTCACATTTCTACGGTCCTCATTGTCATTAGCAAAGTCTAAATTACCTATGCACACAATGTAATGCCAATTTTGTTTTCTTTGACAAGTACTAAGCTAAAGTTTCTGGTACATTTCAGGTATCTCAACACTTTTTTAAGCGTTTCCAGTGTATTTCACCGTAATAATTTTGGAATCAAGGGAAGTAAATGACAGCAAACCTCAAATCTTGTCTACTACCTATCAATATGTACATCAACTTTCCAAGCAATTCTTTCTATGGGAACTTAACACAGATCATTTGCAGAACCTTTTCTACTGAGAATTACATCTGACTCCAATGGTTTACAGTCTGTCAGATTGAACTGAGTTAGGTCAAAACTTTATCAATCAACTGTTTTGGATTAGTGTTACCTTGTTCTCTGTCATTTACATTGTTATCCCCAAAAATGTATTATTTATTTGTAAGTTTTTATCACATGCCCACCAATAGCCGAGGACTTTAACGGTGGGCACGACAGATACTGACAAGGTCACAATGGTCATTACAGAAACAAGCACACTCCCACACATCGGTACCGAGAGCAAGCAAGCACTTCTTGAGGAGAATCTGCAACAGTAGGCACATCTGCAATTAGCCAACATATGCAAGGCGAGAGCACTACATACCTGCAGTGACCAAAACAAAATAGAACAAGTACAAACATATATAACTGAAAACAATGTATAAAAATATACAGATAGAAAATAAACACAATGACTGTAAGAAAACAATTAAAAAAAAGAACAATAATCAAATCAGCCCAATCATCTCTAGATTCTTTCATCTTGAAAGACCTCATTAACTAAGTCTACACAATTAAATACATCATCATCAGAAACTATAATATCATCAACGTTAATGACAATATGATACACTCTTGAAATACAAACATGCATTTACAGTAGATCTACTAAAATTCAACTTAACTAGAAAAATAATTGAGTTTCTCATTTCATCTCTTAGGGACTCCCTCAGACAATGCTTTAATAGTTTACGTACTGGAACACATTTGTCTCTTAATTGGTTAGTCTCACTAGAATGTCTTAACTACGTTTCCTGAGTCACTGTTTCTTGGCCTAGCTCCTTGAATAATACTTTCTAGGACATCCAATTGCAACATTTTGCAAACTCTTCTCAACTAAAGCCAGAAGAATTCTAACAACTGAAGCAAACAGATCTTCAGTCACATTCTGAAAACAACCTCTTGCCGCTAATCAAGCTTTTTCCACTATTATGACAAACATAATTTTTTCTGTGAAGACCACTTACTATTTGTTGTTACCTTCCAGGTTGACGTGGTTAATCAACCCAGAATAGTAACAAGTTTATGATATACTTGAAAAATTTAAGAGCTAATCCTCAATGAATTTTAGTAGATTAGTAATTTTAAGTTAGTCTTTTCACAAAAGTTTGGATAAGTAATTTTATCAATAGAATAATTTAAGAAAAATTTAAGAGCTAATCCTCAATGAATTTTAGTAGATTAGTAATTTTAAGTTAGTCTTTTCACAAAAGTTTGGATAAGTAATTTTATCAATAGAATAATTTTTTTCTGCTAAAAATTTTCAATGAAAGAATTTTTTGCACTGTCTTTTGTTTTATTATGTTCAAAACAACACATTGATCCAGGTGATTTTCGGCACATATTCACTGTAGCTTATCGCTCGATTATAAATAAAAATGGAAATCCATTAGTTAAGCCTTACAAAGTTGAAAATAAAGGGAAGCAACCCTGTGGGTCAACCAGCCAACCACAATACAGAACCAGGTACATGACCATATAAAGAAAGTGCGTTTCTAACATTTGTTCCCTTGAAATTTTGAAGGTAACATCACACCACAACATGGCTCGTCTTGATTGGCTGGCGAGACAGCGCCCAGCGAAAGCTCTAGTTCTTAGCTGCACAGTTGTGCATCTACGTGCTGGGTTTTCCCAACGACGGACTAACTTGAGGCATGAAAAATAACTTGCTGGCACTTGCTGTCACAGCCTCACTAATCAGAAGATACTTTAAAATTGTAAAAACATAATTAATATACATATTTATTGTTTCTGACCGACAAAATATACTGAATAAAATTTAAAAAAAATTCATCTTTATGCAAAACCTAACCAAAATTAATAATTGATATTGAGCACAAACAAAATGCCTTAAATGCCAATACATACTAGAATAAACATGATTATATAATAATTATGAGACATGAAGAAAACATCAGCAACATAACATATTTTCAGTTAGTGTTATTAGTAGCAGGGGGCAGGAATTATGCTATGCTTCAATATCTATTAAATTAATATTTTTAGGAAGTTGAACAAATTCCCATGTTTTATTTTCTTCTAATGCATTGATTTAATCTTTTAATACCACCATCCTTTTCCTAGTAAAATATCCTTCAGCAGAAACTAGGTTATGTCTCATTTCTGGTATAAACATGACATCACTGATGATAGCTTTTGTCCTCTCTCTTTTAGTGCCAAGTTAACAGCAGTCTCATTTACCTAAAAAAAACTTGCAAAAAATGCCTTTCATAAATGTCATATGGCAGGATGCTCCACTGTCCATCGTATAATTTGTCTCATTACTCATATCATGTATTGAATGACTTACCATAAAACCTGTTATGTCATTTGTAAAAATTCTGCTTTTAGCTGGTAGTCTGCTGGATCTCGGGTGCCTGCAGTTCCTTGCTATGCGACCTTCTTCTCGACAATTTTAACACATGACATTTCTTCTTTTGGGAGTTAGTACCTTCAAACATTAAAAGTTGATTCTCGGTTCTGTCACGTCGTTAACGTTGTGACTTCATCCAGTAACCAAACTGTGAAGTTATGTAATGTTTGTTTACATTAAACTGTTGACAACCAGGCTTAATGAAAAGTCTATTTTCAGATAATGTACTTAATATCTTCTTTATAACTGCAGTTTCAGTCGTACTTTCTCCCGCTTCTCTAATTAATTTGCCAGATTTCAACTGATGAAAACGTTCTATCTGTAGTAGGACCATTTTTGAGTTATTTCAAAAGACATTTCGTGATTTTCAACTTATATAATCTGGGAGAAGCCCATGGCAGATGTCAAGACAAACATGGTTTTAGCATCATCCACTATCCATATCTCAAATTATTTCTGATCTTCAGGTTTTATACTCTTACCTTATGCAATATTATATAAACCTTTGTCCTTCAGAGCACAAGTTATTTAAAATTTACGCGGCGGATAGTTATTACCATCATATTTATTCATTCTACCAAAATCTAAACGTTGTGCAATTATGCTTTGCAATGTACACAACGAACTGTAACAAATCATTTTAAAATAGCAGTTTCTCAGCATCTGTGCCCATACCTTGTTAACTCTTGGGTTTCTTCTTTAAACATACACAGTTTACCACAACACGTTCATTACATGTTTTCACTTAGCACATCACTGTAAAATTAAACTAATCACGTCACCTACCCCATGATATAAGCCAACAACCGTAGCCTTCAATACTATGAGTACCACCTTAATAGAATTGAACTCGGTAAATATGTATTGTACGGATTAGCGCCAAAAAAAATCGTACAAATATGAAATAACTTTCATTTTATGCTATCTTACGTCCTCTTTTCAGAACCGCCTGCGGAGATAAAAAATTACAATTACTTTTGGAGATATCGAATTTTTTAATATTCATTTTTTGGCGATTTTTTTAAAAAAAAATTTTAAAAATCCGAAAATACCTTTATTCTGTGCTCTTTAACTTCCTCTTTTTATTAAACCCGGCGGAGATTAGAAATTCCAAATACTTTAGAAGATATGGAATTTTTTAATTTTCATGTTGTGCACTGATGCGGCGTTCAGCGGGAAGCCTACGATTCACACATCCTTCTGGACATACCCGAATACTCACGTTGGCAAGCCATTTTTCTTAAAATTAGCAAGAAGTAATTAAAAATACTTTAAAACACTGTGGATGGTTGGTTATATTAGGTAAGTATAGCTACATTAAAAAAACTGTAAAATCATTTTATGGTTGCTTAGCAAATAACTTTTTAATATGTAGCTATCCAGCGCTAGGAAACCGTTTACATGATTTCACAGTATTTTTAATGTAGCTATCCTAACCAAATCAACCATCCACAATGTTTTGAAGTATTTATAATGTAGCTAACATAACCTAATTGACCATTAGTTTTCATGAGTTGCATATTTATTTACAATAAAAAAAATAAAAAAAACCGAAGATGCACGATCGGGCGTTTGCCTCTCGTCTGTTGAAAGAAGGCTTGCCAACGTGAGTATTTGGGTATGTCCAGAAAGATGAGTGAATCGTAGGCTTCCCGCGTTCACCATTGTTGCTTGTTTACAAGTATGATTTTTTTTTTTCGCGACGTAGTTGAACGACTACATCACGTAAAAAGAAAATTACGTCAGTTCCTACTGTTCATCCTTTTTCCCGGTTTGTTAGGTCAGGTCAGCTACATTATAAATACTTTAAAACTAAACAACTATTAAAATTAATTTTTATTATTTTTAATGTCCGTTCAGTTTCAAAGTATTTATACTGTAGCTGACCTGACCTAATCTACCTTTGTCCCGTTTTGTTAGGTCAGGTCAGTTACATTATAAATACTTAAAACTATACAAGTAAAATTAATTGATATTACTTTTAATTTCCGTTTATTTTGAAGTATTTATCATGTAACTAACCTTACCTAATGGAAAATTTCTGTTATTTAGGCATTCACGCGCACACGGCAAAATATAAAATGGCGTCTGTTGAATGATTACATAGGGCTTGTATTGCAAAATAAGAACGGCGATATCTCCAAAAGTAATTGGAATTTTTAATCTCCGCAGGCGGTTTTGAAAAGAGGACGTAAAAGAGCATATAATGAAAGTTATTTCATATTTGTACGATTTTTTTTGGCGCTAATCCGTACAATACATATTTACCTTGAACTCCTATACTCTTTCTATGTTATGTTTAAGTATCTCATTAAAAAATTTTCAGGGATATAAAAAATTGATTATTTTAAATTTGAATGCATAATGAACAGTAATGTTTGTTTAAAAAAAGTATTATTGTAAGTATTTCTGGTATTAAGCTGAGAACAGCGTCAATTATTTAGTATTGAAACTATAATATCATTCAATTGTATATATTATTTAAATTTGATGTCTACTTCGTAGTGATGATAATTTCCATCCTACCAACCTACGTAGTACCCAAAGGTGCTTCACTGTTTTTGTGACAAACTCGTGTTATGGCTCACCTGTGAAAAAAGCTCAGCATTTGTCACAATGGCTGAAAGTAAAGGTTAGTTCATTATTTCAACTTGCGAGATGAAAGAAGCATTCTTTTTCATTTGATACTGTTTGATGACTTCTTCTCGTATGGGTCATGGTTGCTACTCTACCATAGGGGACCTGGCCTCTGGAGTAAACTGATTCTTTTTCCCAACACAGATTAAAAATCACTTGAAATAATATCATTTAAATATGTGCTCACTCATGTGGACTTTTGAGGATGTAAGGAATCTTAACAGAGTCAAACTATGTCTTAGCAGTAACAAAACATGGATGCGTATGGCAGTTTCATCGGCACTAGTGCACATACCGGATTACACATTCACTAGAAATGATAGGTTAGGCAGACTGTCAGATGGCGGTGTGGTGACTATGTACATTACAGTCTTAGCACAAAAGTGATTAAAATAAATTACATTTACTTTTGACTAGAACAAATGTGGGTTGAAATACAAAAAGGTACGTATGAAAGTAGTAGGGGTATTGATGGTGGTGGTAGTGTACAAACTGCCAGATGTATCATACAAAGAATTCAAGTTGTTAGAGACATGTTTAGAAAGCACATATATAATATGTCTAGGAGATTTTAATGTAAATTTACTAAATAAAACAACACCAGACAGAAAATATATCAAAAATAGTATTATAAAATGCAGCTTTAAAATAATGGTAATGGTATGTATATTATTAACATCATACTCTAAACCACAGATTTGTTTAATAATAATAAAACATTGCACCAAGGTGTGTGCCTTGAAAGATGGAGATGCTGATATTTATGCCTTATCTAAATGAATGTGTTGTCATAGAAGTTTTTGTGTTTTCTTAAATTTCTACTAATTTAAGTAAAACTTTATATTTGGTTACGATAAAATTAGAGAAAATGGTCCAAAAAGGGCTACCACTTTCATTTTGATACCTACTGATATACCTGCTCACTTAAAATGGATAATTTTGTGTCACTTCTAAAAACATTCCTGAAAGTGATATGAATGTTCAAAATGCAAATAATCAGTTTTAGTTTTCCAAAACAAAAAGCAGTTAAAATGTCAGTTTTTTAATGGTGGTTGAAATATGGGCTACTTCTAAAAAAAAAATAGAAATTGATCACATAATTAATAAAAAAACCTATTTTTGTCCAAAAACTTTATTAATCTAAAAATTATTTATTAAAAAAGCAATTTCTTCATTTTTTACTTGTTGAAGTCACTGATGTGACTACCACAGATGTAATTTTCATTCTAGCACATTCGGAATGCGCCCAGCCTTCGCACTTGTAGCACTGAACCCACACTTCCCCTCTAACATCATCTGAAAAGAGTCCATCACAGGAAATGCATACTGCATTGTCATCACTAGGTTTATCCCCCAGAGGAACCGCTTACTGGTAATTGGTACTGTTGTCATCAATAGGAGGGTCCCTATGGTCTTCTTCCGAGTCCGACTTCTCTTGCTGGGCTTTTCTCCTTGGTTTTTTGGGTTGGCTTGGTGATTTTGGATACTTTCTCTTTGCTCAAACACCTGATTTCACTTTCACAATTTTCAGACTGTTTTTCAAGGCTGTACGCTTCACACTTTTGTTCAGTTCTTCTTTATAATGTGATCCAGTTATGATGTAAGTCTTGGAACACTTGCGACCATGATTGCTCGTTTTCTTTGCAATGATGGGCATCGGAGCAACATCATAAGGACTAACCCGTTTGGACGTTGGAGCTTGAAGGGCTGGTCGTTTATCCGGGGTGCTGAAATCTTGATGCTTACTTGTCGACAGTTGATATTTTTTGTGTGCAGTTGAAGGGTCAGGAAAATTTGACAGGAGGTGCTGCAAAAAGTATTGGGCTGCAAGTTTTATCAGCTTCCTGTGTAGAAGCCAAGAAATCACTTTCTGGGAAAATATTTATCAAGAGGATATATCCCCATTGATAGGAAACCATTTACAGCAATCTTTCCAGCTTGAACTTTCAAATGGGCTTTTCCAAAGAGCTCCATTGTGTCATTAGGAGTGACAATACGGTTAGAATGCCCTAACCATTTCCTAACTTCCTCACTGTAATGAGCCGTCAAAGGAGCCATGAAGCTCTTTTCTAGTGGCTGGAGTGTATGGGTCGAGTGAGGAGTGAGGTACACAGTGGTCACAGAGTTAGCCCTTGCCAAGTTAATCATTTCAATATTTCACACATGGCTGTAATGTCCATCCAATACAATCTTGGGCGCACTCACGCTAGCAATAACTGTGATAGTGCTACCTCTTTCTACAGATGTCAAAGCAGCCACTTTTTTTCCCCTTTTCTTGAAACGACTGAAGGATATTTGCTCTGAAATATTGTCAAATCTGTTTCATCACTTTGAAAACTCTTTCTGGGAGAAACTTGAATTTGTCGTACAGCTCTTCAAAAATATTTAAGAAGGTTTCAACATTTTTTTTGTTAAAGCAAATGGCTCTAGCAAAAGAGGTTCCACATGGTTTTCGTAGGAACCACCAATCTTTGTGTCTTTTCATGAAAATCAAGCCATGCCCTACCAGTTTCCTCAGAATCTTTCCAGGGTGTTTCCAGGCCATTGTGAACTGCTAATTCAGAAGCCAGACACCTCAAATCTTAGAGGGTGCAGCCAAAAAATTGGTTTTCCATGTTGAGCAAGTAATCCACAATCTCAAGTTCCAACTCTTTCCCTAAGAAAGTTTCCTGCACAGCTTGACTTGAGCAGCTTGTGCTGGCTCAACATCAAGTTTTTTACCCAAAGTTTGGAGAGTAGTTCTAGGAACATTGAAATTTTTATTTGCCTTCAAAGTTCCCATCTTGCGTTCACGAACTGCCTTGATGGCTTCTTCCATGTTGTCCGGGTCCTACTTCAACCTCGTGTTATTTTTTCATATTTTCCTTGGTTTTGGGCATCTTAAAAGCACTCCTTTTTTTTTTGCTATAAAACAGTTTTTTTTTACTAATTTAAATGTTACTCTCAATTAAAATTTTAATTTTGCTATTAATTCAAATCAATAATTTTTTTCGCATTTTTAATGTATTTAAAACTTTGCAATGACTGCATGGTCTAAAAACAGGCTACCATTGTTGGTCCAAAAATGGACTAGCCTGATTTTAGACCATCTCTGATAGCCCGTTTTTAGACCATCCAATACTTCAAGTTGACAGTCTCGGCAGCCATTACAAAACAAACAAATCAATCAAAACAGGTGCCTTGTATTAAGTTAATGTCATCTACTTTGACATGAGGTAGAAGTCACTTAACTGAATGATTAAGAAAGAGAGAAATTAAATTTCACCTACCCGGAAAAGTTTTGTGTTCTTCAAAAGTAGGTTTTCTGATAAAGCAATTTGCGCCAACGCACGTGGGTCAAGGGCTCACTGCTCTTCTCCCACTTCTTCATGTCCCATTCGCTGTCATTCTCGTGCCTGCACACAACCCCCTTCCCCCACTTTCAGCAAGTAGCTTGTATTTAGACCCTAGCCCATTTTTAGATCATTTTCTCTAAGAATCGATACATAAAAAATGTGATTATACTAGTTCCACAGAGTCTGTTTGGAAACAATGAGAGTCACATGGTACTTGTGTCTATCATAGACAACATCTGTGATGGAAGGATTCATTGTTGTGCATTAAGTAATTTCCTACAGAACTTAATGAAGTTTCTTGACACAAACTCAAGTTAAGTGCTTCAAATTTCTAGACAAATTTTTCTGTCACTGACTTGTTGGTATTGCCTGAAATAACTTGTGTAGTATATTGCGTGTGTTTAGAGATAGTTTAAAAATTGTTAAACCGTTTTGTATATACATGCTCTGTGAATGTTTTGTGTGTGGTATAGGTTTACTAACACTGGATTAAGGTACAATTGTATAAAAGCCCTGGTTTAAGGGGCTCCCAGGATTGTCATGTCCATTAAGAATTACGCACATCATTTTCTAATTTTTATTTATATTTCTTCCAGCAAATTATTTAATAGCATAGCATTTATCCTGTTGGGATTTCAACAAAGTGACAAAAGTTCCGTAACTCCTGCCAACATAAAAATAAAAAAAATTAAAAAACATAAAAAATCTAATAATTCTGTTGGATGTGAAGCTATAAGGGTCATTAATGTATAAACCGGAATTTGGTTCATTCGACTCAGATAGTGACAAGTGGCACAGTGCGCTAGGGAATCGGTGGTGGGAGAATGGAGAGGGGTTAGGCTTGCACATGGCCCTCACACTCACGTCCTTCATTCAATATTGCTATGAGTGAACAAAAATTACCTGCGTCAGTTGCGCAAACAAATTATTATCCATTTTCTTGCCAATGAAGGTGTAAAATCGTGTGAAATTTTGAAGAGACGCCAAGCACAGTTCGGTGATGCTACCCTGAGTAAAACCCAAGCATTAGATTAGGCCCAGAAGTTTCAAAATGGTTTTGATAAATTGGAAAATCAAAGCCTTAAATGGCTTCCGGCGACCAGTGTCAATGAAGACGATATTCAGGCTGTGCGTGAGCTTGTGGAAGGTCCATTGAAGGAAGCATTAGGAGGGGGGAGATTTGAAGACGACGCTGCGGTCAAGCAGTAGTGCACAATTGGCTTCTGGGGCATCCATCTTATTTTATTCACGAAGGTATCAAAAACTTTCTATCCAATGGAGAAAATCTATTTCTGTAGAAGAACGCTGTTTAGAAAAATAAGGCCATCCATTTTTATTTTTATAAATCAGCAATAAATCTGTATGAAAAAATTCCAGTTTATATTTGAATGTCCCTCGTATTACAGTAGCTAAAAAATTATATAATTACAAGGCAGACATGACGAGATATAATCTTTTAGTCACAGTTTTAAAAAGGTATGTGGTTTATTATATCTATACTCTGTACATGTTTTGTGTAGCAGTTGTTTAGTCAGTGATGTCATTGTGTTTCATTAAGTAGCAATATTAAAATTGTGTGTGCTATTTTATTGTGAATGTAAAAGCAAAAATATTTCCTGCTTTCATTTTAAATCTCCAATACTATGCTTGGGTTTGCCTGCTTTGTCATGCATATTTTAGGTACAGTTTATGATGTAATTAATCATTCGATTATAAACATAAATATTGTTGGATGTAAAATATTAAAAACAAGATTGTTTCAGATTTATCTGTACACTTTATTGACACTGCTACCAATATGTGTTACATCATACAACCAAACTAGCTAACAACCTTACTCGTAAGTGCACAAAAAAAACATACCATATACATTCCTAAGGGGGTCTGGTATTTTAGAACAGCCATGATCTGTGTAAGATGTTCAGTCACACATATTCCAACAAATATTACTAAATTTTGTATGGCTTACATGCTGAGGTTGAATGATAGCTTAAAGTTCCACTTAATGAGTCTACTGTCAGAATCACGATTCAAAGTACATTAAAGTCATGTTAAAATTATGTCATATGTGCAGACCACATGACCAGTTTATAAGTGATGAAACATTTGGCTGTTTTATTAGCCTCTGAACATAGGAGGAAGTCATAGAATCTATGTCATGACTTCATTGTTCTGTGAGCTTCTGTACCCATGGCCGATATTAGAGTGTGCTTTTAATGGGATTATTTGTGTAGCTTTAGTTACCTGGGAATCCTATATATTGCAGCTTTTTTAACAAATGTAGGTTTTAATTTCTCCATTAGCAATTGTATTTGCCTCGTAAATGAACCAGCTGCCTTGTTTCCTTTGCTGGCAGCCGCTCAGCAGCATGAGGAATGTGAGAACAGTTTGGTGCAGGTGTCCAGGCGTGACTGCATTCGTAGCTGGTCAACAAAGAGTGTAAGCAGAAGCTCGCTATTGGCACTGGTAGGTTATGAATCTTTACAGAAGGCTAGTCAAAGTTAACACAGTTGTATAATACTGTTGAAAAATAAGGTTGCATGATTTTGTATCACTGGAACCCCTCTCAAATTTTGTTACTCAACATTTGTGGAGTGGTAAACGAGATAACCTAAATTAATTTATAAATATACATTTAACCATGGAAAGGTTTAAAGAGGTCTGTGACATAATGTCTATAATTAAACAAGGGGTGGCTGCACTTTGAACAGTTTGTTTTTCTTATAAGATTACAGATTGAAATTCACTGTGTAAAATTATTTTATTCTTTACTATATCTTCTAGCTTTTTCTTATATAATGTATTTTTTGTGGGCTTATTACTCAATATTAGTTCCAGACTCGTGGTTTTTCAAATAAACATCCATTTTTGATCTTCTTTACAGTCATCATTTTGGAACATCTTAAAGCTGGTTATTGACTGCAGAGCACATTCTCTTCATGATCAGAGCACATTCACTCCGTACAGCCTGTTCATGAATGAACATCTGCACAAATGACTACCATGCAACAATTTTTGAGAAAATATTTCACTTTTGTTGTCTGATAAATAAAGTGGGGATAATTATGTGATATAATAAGTATGACGCAAAAATGCCAAAACAACGAAGCTGCAAGTAGAGGATGGTTTATTTTACTGCCCCATATTTAAATACACAGTACCCTGAGAGGAAACATCAATGATTTCGGAGATAAAATTATAATTTTAATTAAAAAGGTAATGCTAGCATAAACTTGAGCCTGAGTAGCTTTCGAGCTAGTGCTACATTATTATTTCCTTCACTAGTGACAAACTTGTAACAGTTCATAATACTTTTTTTTTTAATTTTTACCTTTAATTTCAATATGTTTTTCCAATTGTTAGAATGTGGAATGTTGTTAGTGTGGTTAGTTGGATAATGCAACTATAATTTTGTCTAGCAGTTAATCTTATGTAGTCATGCATATTTTGAGGAATTCAACCTTATAAAAAAATCTAATGGGTTTAAGTTATCAGAACATGAGGAACAGGTAATAATAGTCCAATCCATCTACTAGAAATGAATTTAAGATGTTCTTGATCGATCTGACAGAATTTAAACTAGCATTTTGTTATGAAGCCAAACAAGAAAACATTAGAAAATTTACTTCGAACTATTTAAATGTGTGACTAATAAATTAAAAATATTTAGCATATGTTAATTTTTGTTATTTAAGGTTCTTATCTGCCTTCTAAATATGTTTCCTGTAACAAAATTCTGAAAAATATGTTTCCACATTTAAATTGTGTAACATTTTTATGTGCTGTGTAGCATAACCACAGGGTGTGTGTAGTTTAAAATTATTATTTTGGTTTTACTATACTAATTTTTTAGATTACTACATGATTTACATATGTATGACTAAAATTAAATATTCTATTCAAATCTAGTTCTTTAATTCTGTGTGTAAGGAATATTGTTATTGTGAATATGAATAGTCATTGAAAATTGTTTATTTTCTATTATCATCTTCTGTTGCTTGTAGCTTAGTCAGAAAATGAAGTGCAACTAATTTTTATATTGACTGTGTATACTGTCTGTCCAGGTTTGGACATGGTGCATTCCTCCTCTGTTTAGAGAGTCTGTACAAGAAGATCACTGGTCATGATTTGCTCTATACATCTTTACTAGGCAAACCCAGTCTGGACACTTACAAGTTTGCACATTTCATGTTGCAGCAGCATGCCAAGCAAATTGGCATTTCTTGTAATGTTGAGAAGATCTATGCTTTTGGGTAAGATTTTATAAGTTAGAGAATCATGTTTTAAGATTTATTAAATCAGTCATATTGACAGGAAAAAGAGGGGCTATTTGCCTGCCTCTGTTGTGGTCGAGGGATCAGCACCCCTGGCTTTTAACTCTTGGGGCCATTAATTCATGTTTCACCTCTGGCATACGTGTTTTTAAAATATGTTGTAAGCCAGCTTCTTTCTAAGGCATGTGGAGAGTTAGTATATTTTTAAAAAATAAATAAAAATAACTTAAGTTTTAATATAAACTTTAACCTAATGATTTTGTTTTTCTGAAATAGATACGTTATTTGCTAGCATTATTTTTCATTGAATTATATGAGGTGAATAGGAGCTTAGGAGTTGCAAGGGCCTAGAATGTGGCTGGAGCGGCAAATTATGAGCCTGCTTCAAGATTGCCACCCCATGTCGTCAGTGCTATATATATGGACCATTACGATGAGCCATACTATTTTAGCCCAAAATACACAGGCCCTTCGAAAAGGTCCTGTCACACTGTCAGAGTTATCTTCAATATTTGACAAAGTGAAAAACTGCTTATAAATTCTGTCATCAAACAAATTTTAACATTAAAACTGAAACATATTTGGAAATATGTCATGCTGTCAAAGTTTATTTGACAGTGTTAGTTCAAGGTTTTTGAAACTGAAACAGTACTTTTAGTTTATTATTATTGATGTTCAAGGGGTTTAAGGGGTTTTACTAAAAAATATGTCATCTGTCTGTTACCTTGGGCACCACTGGAAGGGCACGCAGACCCAGTGGAGATTCTGCGTAACAGGGCCATGACATGACTTGGTAGATGGTAGATGTTCAAGAAGCAAATACCATCAGTACTTAGAGGAAACCAAACTGAGCAAAGAAACTCCTTGAAGAAAGAGAGAAGGAGAGAAAAATTTCTGAAGAAGAAACCTCCAGGATAGAAAATCAACTACAGAAGAAGACGGTTGATATGCAAAAAAAAAATTGGTTGTGAAAAGAAAAAGTCTTGAAGAGTTACATGTAGCTCGTGGATTATTAGAAGGATATAAAGTTTTAAAACTTGAGGACAAAGCTAACAAAGAAACATAGTTAGTTGCATGCAAAGACATTTGGGTATAAAGCTTAATCTGTTATAACTTCATTTTTTGAGAGATCCACCAAAAAAAAAGAATGAAACTGTAAATGAACTGTGTTATCAATGTGAATTTATTGTTATCTATGTAACTTAACAATACACTGTGTTCTTGATTGGTCTTATTTCAATAATCTGTGTATTAGATTTTAAAAAGTTATATATTTTGACTGCTGTAAGTACTTTTCGTACGTGGATTTTTCACTGTGTATAAAAATTTTAAATGTGCATTTTATACTTTTCCACTAAAAATTAAATTTAGCCATACCTCATCCAGGGTCAAATCAAAAACACTAGTCAACAAATTTGAATAAAATTAAAAAGATTCTAACATGTAACACAAATTACAATAAGTTAACTTTTTGATTTGATCTTACCCAGCTCATTGGTAGAGGTTTCTCTTAAAATAAACGTAATTCTTTTGAATGACTTTTTTTAACTTACACTGTGGGTAAAATGTATGTATGTAAAATCCCTAACTAATTAATAGCTCTGTATAGATGAAACGTTGTTTAAAAAAGTTGTTGAATAACATTTTGGTTTAACTTTAAGCAGCACAAAAATTATTATTTTTCTTCATTGGTAGCACATATTTTTCTCATTCCTAGTTTAGTCCTTTTTTTCAGGGTGAAAGGTCTCTTTTTTATTGTGAAAGGTCCCTAAAGTTGACTCAAAGAAGCAGTATGAGGCCTGTTGTATGAATAGAGTCAGCAGCTGCAAGAGTTCTTGATGATATTTTTCTTTTTTGTTTTCATCCAGAGTTTTGGATGAGATACTGCTTTCATGAGATAAAGAAGTTTGTCGATCAGATCTGACAGTTTGGTTGGCCTAAAAACTAGGCCTTGCTGACCAACCCAGAAATATTTTCTGGGTTTCACAGCTATCACAGACATGCATGTTATTTGACCACAGTACGTAGTTAAATAAACGCATAAGAAAGGCATGTTGAGTATCTGCAGTTTGTTCTTGTACTGCCAGAACCACGTGGCAGGGTTGACACTGTCATGGGTACACTGATATATGCACAAGTTGGTTCTGTAAAACTAAGATATGTATTACTGTTAAACGTTAGGAAAGTCAACCAGTATACGACTGTCAAGTTATTTTCTTAGTATCTTTATCTTATATACTGCAAAGCTTTCATGCTGCTGCCATTATCAAATTTCTTGTGGTTGAATTAATTTTTGATTTTCAAAGTTAGCTTATTTAGCATTAAAAGTAGTAATTTAAATGGCAGGTTGGCATGGAGCGAGGTGGACACTGGACTCACATTTGAGGACCTGAGTTCGAATCCTGGTCCAATGGTCGAGATTTTCTCTTCCTTAGTTACCTGAAATCATTCCAGGCAACTGTTGGAATGGCTCCTTGCTTTATTGGTTGCCATTTTGACTGTGTTTATACCAGGAGCAAAGGGTGGTTTTCACAGTCAGGGAACCAACATTTTAAGTATTAAAATTTATGTACCGGTAATTTTTTTTTGATTTTAAGATTTAAGACTTAAATGCTTGTTAAACCATTATCCTTCTTAATAAGAAAGACAATAAACAGTAATATGCAAAAGTGTTAGTTTTACAATCGTTTGTGTGTTTATGTATACTGTATGCATTCAAGAATGTCACAATTAAGAAATCTTAAAATAATTGATTTCATTCTTAATCCACATCTTATTCTCATTAGTGCGCATTAAACAATCAAACATGGCTATTAAATTAAATTTAATATGTTTTCTCAGCCCGTAAGCCATTTTGAAATTCTTGCGTTTGATATTAAGTACAAATAAATAATATGCGTCAGTTCTGAATTTGGTCTCCCACTTAAAATTAATAAAAATATCTTACCGCTTAAATATTTTGATAGTAAATTTTCCAACCCAATGCCACAGCCGCAGTGCCTGGCCTAATGGCTGTCTTTTCTGGAGACATCTCTCTTTCTCCCACCTGCACCCACACACTGCTCTGCTTCTTCCCCTTCTCCACATGCTCTCTTCGACTTCCCCTCTGCTGCTTGGATGGCTGGAAGAAGAAAAGCCAGCCCCTGGCTCCCTTGTGGTTTATAACCATGGCCTAAAACTACAGAGAGACAAGTTTATATTTTTCACTACATTTAAATAATCCATTTAGCTTATTTAGTTTTTGAAAGATGTTTGCTGAAATTAATTGTTACAAGGTCACTCATTTTATAGTATACCATTATTTAACATTAACAACTCATTAATTGATAATATACACAAATTTATTGTTGCACCAAGGGAAACAGTGTGAATTGAATGCCCCCCCCCCCCCCCCCAACCCGAACAGTACAGTCGCGTTCTGACTTCGGGCAAAAGCAGAAAACTGGAAGATAGCCGAGCTCAGTCTCAGTGTAAGAAGTGGTCAAGAGACAATAGATAGTAAATGAGGAGGAGAGTAAAGAATGCTGTCTCCAATATTTAGTGTGTTTGAAAATTATTAATGATGTTGAAATTAGTTATTTAAATAATGGATCCAGAATCTAATGAAATAGACATTTTATCCCTTTAAAAGTAGGGGAACCGATGGTGCCCTTGGCTTGATGGAATGTTCACCCCCAGTGAATATAATAATTACTTGCTTTTATTTTTTAAAATTGTTTATAGTAACAAGAATACGTGTATGTACTTGTAAGTTGCTTTAGAGACAGCTTTAATATCATGTGGCATTGTAACCAGACATTTACATGCTTGAGTTTACTTTTACAAGATTTTCATATTGCAATTCATTGTTAGTAAAATTCTTTAAAATTGTATGTGTTACTCATTAAAGTGCAGCAAAAATTAATAAAAGGTTTATTTTTTATAATTTTTTTTAGCGACAACATTTGTACTGATGTTTTTGGGGCAAACAACTACAACCAGTTCCTGACATCTGAGAGTGCGAGCGGTAGCACTTTTTGTAGGAGCATTCTGGTGAAGGTAATATTCTCCTGCGTAAGCATTTCTCTAAAATTATATTAATTTATATATTTTTTGCCATTTTACTGCTTGTGTTTTTTATAACTATATTCTTTTATTGAATCATATCATATTACGTACGTAATAATTGTGATACGTTAATGAAACCAGGGAGCAATTTTTGCAAGATACCTGCATTTGTTGACATAAATATGTATCATCAGAATTTTTTAATGTTTGCTCGTAGAAAAATTGGATCACTTATGAGAATGATGCAAATGTTTCTTATTTTATTTAGTATTAGATATACATGTTGTAGAAGTAGATCAAGAATTGTTATTAACAATTAATAGCAATTTCACCATGAGTGATTAATAGCTTAGGTTAAGAAGTTCATATTTTGATTTATACATTATTAATCTTTTACCATTCACTAATCTTGATCTTGGTGTTAATATGTTACACTAACCCTGGTATGAGCGGAGTTATATATTCACAAAGGTGGTACCAAATTAAAGGTTTCAAACTATCGACCCATATCGCTTCTTAATGGCTATTCAAAAATCTTTGAAAAAATGATAATTAGAACTTTAAATTTTAAATAAAAATAGATTATCTGTCAATCAACACGGATTTAGATCAAAACTGTCCACAATTACCAATTTAATCACTTTCCTTAATCCCATTTATAATGAAGTTATTAGCAGAGGTCAGATTGATGCCTGCTACTTTGATGTAGCTAAAGCTTTTGATCCTGTTAGTCATTCAATACTATTAAGTAAGTTATCTAATTTCGGTATAAGCGATAATTTAACTAATTGGTTCGCTGTTTGCCTTGAAAATTGAATTTTTTTTTTGTTTCTGTTGGCAACTGCAATTCTGCATACTTTCAAGCTAGTTCTAGAGTTTCTCAGGGTGGTACATTGTCACATTTACTATTCAATGTATTCACTGATATCTCTCATACCCTTTACTACTACACTGGTGTTCTTTTCGCCAATGATCCAACAATTTATCGAAAAATTACTACCTTGAATGATTTACTTCCATTTGATATTAATGAAATTAATAACTTGTATAAATCCAATCTCATAGCACTGAACAAAGGAAAAACTAAAACTAATTCCTTCACACAGAAATATCTACCAATCAAGCAAGATTACTTATTCGACAACACTCCAATTAATTTAGACTCAAAATTATTTTTTCATGACCATGTAGAATTTATAATCTCAAAATTCCGAAGAACCCTTGCTCTCATTAAATACATTACTTTTCACGCAACAACTGCTGATTCTATTAGATCTAAACTTGAATATTCCTCAATAATATGGAATATTAACTCAACTGATTGTACATAATAAAATAAAATATTAAAAATAAACTTATCAAAATGATTATTCACAAAAAATTTCCTCACCCAAATTTAGATTCCCTCTCTGACCAGAAAATATATTTAAATTAACTTTTGTTAAGAAATTGTTATAATTCCAAAATTAATTGTAAATACACGTTAGATAACAATAACCTACGGGTCCCTATATTTCATAGCTGTCTGACTTAAAAAACTCATAATCAATTTTAATAAACTTGTTCTCGAAATTTACAATAAAAAATATATATAAAAATATAAATAAATACATTTTTAGGAACTTAATTATTCCATTACAAATACTAATATTATAATTAATTTGTTTCAAGCAATTATCCTTGCAAATGACCATATATTATCCTTTTAATACTTTTTCTTTATACTATTGATATCATTGTGTCTGTCCATTGTGTGTTTTGTCTTATGTGGATTGTATTTCTATTTGTATTTTTAATGTTTTTGTTTTCTTTGTCGGTTATAATGTCTTAATGATTTTGTGAGCTGATATTTGAGGTTGATTTAAATATACTAATGTACCAGAATTGATCAAAGAAAGTTATAATATTTTGATTACGATGTCAATTTTTTATACATTTGACACAAAATGTTTGGAATAATTGAATATCAGCTAATATTTTTATCACAAATAATAACCGTATTGCATTAGAGATTGTTTTAAAATGCTATCATTTGAAATATTATGCAATTATTTGTTTCAGACAGGTGTGTATGGAGGTGAGACACATACATACCTCCATCATTTCCCAAGAGATTTCCACCCAGTGGATAAAAAACTGTGCATACCTGAATTTGTCATTGAAGATGTTTTTGCAGGAGTTGAGCTTGTTTTCAGAGAAGAAGGCATTGTCAGCTGATAAATTCTGGTTTTTAGTAATGTACATTTTACATTGTTGGTCCTTTTTGTATACTCAAGTTGGATGGATTAAAATTTTATAGTATGTTACCACAATTGTATTTTTTTTAACTGTCGTAGTAAACATATAAATTCTTACATATTAAGTTGGCCTATCCAGACATTACTCAACATATAAAAATACAAATATAATTTGTATGTTGAGTACTGTAGACAGAAGTTCCAATTTTTTGAATTTTGAATTTGAATTTTTTAATACACTAATTTTAGAATGAGTTGCTAATTTAAGGAAAGACTCATAAAACTTTTTTAATTGTATTCCTCGCCAATTGTAGAAAATACGTATACGTATACGTATTACTGTTCCACAATATTGTTTATAGAGTACAAAAACACCAATAATTTTGTCGCTCTAAATATAGTTCTGTCCAGTCGTGCCAAGAAAATAAATATTTTAATTAGCCCTAGTTGAAGTTTTAAAAAAAGTACTGGCAGAGGCATCCTGCCTCTGTGAGGCGATCTCCATCGCCTTCGGCGTTACCCAAATGCCTGGAGTCACAACATTTCTAGATGAAAAGTCAGAAAAAAAGTTTTATTTATTTATTTCTTTCTTTCTTTATTTATTTATCATCTTTATTGGTGGCGAAGTTAAGGCGATACACCTTTTCTTACACTTATCCACGTTAAAAATTTACATATCTCTAGGTTAACATTGCATATTAAAAAATGAAAAAGTAAAGCATAGCAAAATAATACTTATAAAACAAAATTGAATGCAAACTAAACACACAAAGATAAAAGATAAACAGAAAACCTATTTGTATTTAACTGTAGATTGGCATACACACCTGCTTAAATGTAATTAAATGTTGAGTCATCTGTTGCCAGTGCTGAATATAGGTTATAATTTGTGGTGGGAGGAGAGGGGCAATATGACCAAGCTTACAGTTATTTGCGCTAGATTTTTAATTCTGTTGATTTTTTAAGTGACTATCATTCATTGATTAAGAATGGTTTTCAGGGGGTTATAAGCAAAGTTTTTTTACTAAACAATATAGTTATTACTATTATTTCTTTAAGTTTTCAATTAATTTTTGTAACTGAACTGAACTAATGCTCTATTATATGAAAGTGCGTTGTTTTATAACATACACATATTTAACATTTAATTGTATTTGCGTTAGTATTATTTTCTTAACTTCCCTAACTTTTTAATTAACTTAGTGTGTTAACTTTTTTTAATACCTAATGATTTTTTTCCTCTGGTCCCAACAACCCAATAATATAAATTTTGTAAAACGGAAAAGAATGTTGGTTTATTATTTTTAAGCTATAAATATGGTGTCATAAAGTGAATAAATACATTAAAATAAGAAGTTTGCCTTTTTTGTAAAATGGCAAAAAAGTCAAAATTTCGTGGTACACTAACAAACTTGTCAAGAACTTCTTCATTGCTTATTTTAATGTCTCTGCGGATCGATATGCTAGTCCATTAAGCCTACTTTCCGATGTAGTATTTCTTAAGTAAGTCTTCAGTCTTCTTAAACTTGAGAAGCTTGTTTCCACGGTTGCAACAAAACAGGCAGAACTGCGAGTAGTTTCAAGAGTATATAAATGTTAGGGAAGAAAGTCTTGTAGTATTTTTCTAGAGAACTAATGGCTGTTATGGGAAGATTTTCAGTTTTGTCCTGACTCAACTTTTCTTTACACAACATAAATTCACTTTGCACTACCTCTTATGTCACCAGTCATCTTCGTAGAAATTGAAAGCATCTTCCAATGAACTGAAATCTGTTTTGATACAAAATCCTGGAAGGACGTGTTGCAAGGATGCAAGTGTTTCTTTGTGAGATTCAAAGCGTTCCTTCAGTGAATTACAAAAATCATCCAGGTAGGTGCATAAACAGCTCGTCGATAGTATTCTTCTTCTGTTCTGCAAGGGACGTTATTGCGGGCTGTTTGAAGGCGACAAACTTTTGGAATAACTTCATTAATGTCGAGTTTTGCAGCAAATTCCTTTACTTGAGCATACAGGGTTTTAAAGTTGTCGTTAGCATTTACTCTTTGTTTCAACAGCAGATCTAAGACACACAACATTTTCTATGGCTTAAAAAAGATATAGGTTTTTTTTTTTCAAGCTTCTCAGATAAGTTATTAGTAATTGACAGCACCCGACTTAAAAGAAAAAAAATATTGGCAAGAAATTGAAATTGACTGATAGAACTACTTAGAGCATATGCCTTGGATGCTGAGTCACTTGATTCTTCTTCTATTTTCAAAAGAGAGAGAAGGATTGGTTCTAAAATAGCTTTAAATAAAAACACCGAGTCACGCCCTTCCACCCACCTTGTTTCACACATTGAAATAATATTTTTATTTTTATTTTTCTGGTTAACAGTCCGGCATCATTGATTTAAGTATTTCAGTTCTTTTAGCTGAGGTATGGTAGAATCCGAGACTTCTTTGATAACAACCATACAAATTCTTATCGAAGGAATGTTAGTTGCATCCGACAAACACAAATTTAGACTATGTGAAGAAGAATGTGTATATAAGGTTTGTGGTAGTTTTTCTTTGATAGCAACTTGTACCCTCTGAATTTCCCTCTTATCGTGGCAGCACCATCGTGTCCTTGACCTTTCATTTTCTTTAAGTCAAGCTCTAAACTTGACAAGGTCTCTAACACTGGGTTAGCTAAGCCAGCACCAGTAATGTCATAAATGATAACAAAAGTTAGGAAATCTTCTCTAATTTGGTATGATTGGTCTTCAACATACCGTAAAAAAAAAGAAAACTGTTTTATTTGGCTAATGTTAGTGGTTTCATCTGCTAAAACGGAATAAAAAAATAGACTTCCTAACATCTGTCACAAATTGAGATTGGAATAAATGACCAAACATGTT
Source organism: Bacillus rossius redtenbacheri (assembly GCF_032445375.1). NCBI lineage: Eukaryota > Metazoa > Arthropoda > Insecta > Phasmatodea > Bacillidae > Bacillus > Bacillus rossius. The sequence continues at coordinate 30,023,566 of NC_086331.1, forward strand.
AATTATCTCGTTTTGAACAAAAGAACTTGTGTACATAATCCTCCCACCACTCACTGTTTATTAATTGGTCCTTAAGGTCATCATCTCCACTGTTAGCTCTGTATCTCAGCAGTGATAGAAAATTTCCGTCATTTTTTTCTGGCTCCTTTAAGCCTATTTGTCCACCGTCACGATGACCTCTTACTGCTATTTGCTGCCTTTCGTAAAATCTTATAGTTTGTATTACAGGGATCATTTTTTTTTTAATCCAATCTTCTTTAAACCTTGACTTGATTGATAACACACTCAGTTTTTTTTTGTTAACAATGGATTTTGTGTTTTCACCAATCAAAACTGATGTTTTAATTATATGAGCATTTTTCATGTTTACGAAACATTTCCTTGGCTTTTTTCAAATTACTAAAGGCATGTGTTACTAATGCCCCTGTGACATCTTTGTCCTACACGTTTGGAGTCATAAAATATTACACAATATTTACAAAAAGATCGAGATTTTTCTTCAAAATAAGCCAAACACTCAAATTCTTCTAGCCATTTTATTTGGTTTGAACTAAAACTACTTGAAGTAGAAGGAAATTTGTATACAGGTTGAGGTTTCCAAACATTTTCTACAAGTGAAATTTTTTCTTCATTTGTGAACAAGCAAACGGAATTTATTTGATAATAGTTTCCAATATCATAGATACTTTTTATAACTTGTTTGAAGTCCCCCGCAACTGGTTCTGGATCAACGGTACTGGTATTTGTGATACCGAAAGAAACATTGTTACTGGCACAGTCAACTTCAGCACTGTCACTAACAGTGCTGTCCCTAACACTGTTACTAAAACACTTGGTTTCTTTGTAAAAAAGTTTTGAATAGAGGCATGTCTCTTCATTATGAATATAGTTGACTAAACAACAAATTAAAATTCCATAACAGCAAAATGCAGATGATCGCAGATACACGGCTGTATAAAATACTCACTAACTCAATAAACAGAGCTACAGATAAAATAAATTTACAGACAAGCAAAGAAACAGTTAACCTGTTAACATAATTCCCGACAATTTACTAAATGCATATCTGCCATGATGTCACTAGCGCAATCCTAGTACACACCAGGTAAACTAGCCCAGAAAGTCTGCCTTTACTCTCCAGAGCTACTCCTGACATGCGGAATGACGTAATGGTATAAATGTTGGCTGAACACTTGTGGGTCATTGGGAATAAATACACAGTGAAGAAAATTAATAGCTACTAAGAAAAGGGCACAATATTGTTTGTTGATTTATTTAATGCTACACAAATGGCATTGCCATCGTGCGCGCACAGAAATAAAAATTCACAAAAAAAAGAGCTACTTGAAATTTATTACCACGCTACTTCAAATCACGAAATCACGCCATAGTTGGTGCAGTTACTTCAAAACCGTGTAAATTGAACAGCGTTAATTCGAGAGACAGGTTTACTTATTACTTAATTTTTTTTTGTTTTAGAGCGGGCTCTGGACTCCCCCCCTTTTTTTTGTCTGTTGCCAATATGATAAAGTATAATGTTCATACCATTCTCCCACACATTTACACACACATTCGTAGAGTAGGTAAGCCGCAAAGTGATCTTCCAGGGATGTTTCTCCAGCCTGTGTTTGAAGGTTGCTAGGATATTAGAATGCTTTGTCACCTGGTCCAGTTTGTTCCAGAGCCTGCTGCTTGTAGCTGCAAAAGATCCTGATAAGTTTTTGGATGAATGTTAGGGGATTGCCAGCATAGGGTTGTTTGTGGATTGTGTCTCATGACTACATTAACTGTGTAGATAATTTAAATCGGCCGACAGCAAGGGGATCCCTGCTGCAGTGCATTATAAGTAAGAATCAGTGTGTTCTTTTTTAATCTTTTAGTGAGTGTCAACCATTTTAACTGCTGATGGCACTGAGTTAGATGGTCTCATGATTTAAGGTTGAAAATAAATCTTACACAATAGTTTTGGAGCTTCTGAAGCCACTTTGCCAGTTTATCTGACATATCAGGAAAGAAACATTGCAGTAATAAAAGTGAGGGATAATTAAGGTCTGATTTTGATATTGGCAGAGAGAACATTTTTTAATTGTCGTAAGCAATGCATGGAGAACTGGACTTTCTTGCTAATTTGCATTACCTGCTCCTTCCAAGTTAAGGTTGAGTTTATCCGAACTCCCGGTTTCTTACCACGTTGAGAACTAAATATAAACTCCTCCAAGCAATAAGTTATTGTGTTTGTTAGAAATTGCTTTATATATCATAAGAGCAGAACCAATTATTATGGCCTGTGTTTTATCAATATTCAACATGGGGTTATTAACACTTGTCCATCTCGAAATGGAAGCGTGATCATAATTAACATAATTAATTGACTGATTAATATCAGTTGCTTTGGTATGAAGATATATCTGTACATATTCAGCATGTGATTTTGGCAATTTTTAAGGCATTTAGGTAAGTCATTAATAAATATAGCAAATAAAAGTGGACCAAGAATCGAACCCTGAGGGACACCCGCAGTTATTGGGAGCCACGTGGACACTTCTTTATCAAGAAATATATGTTAGTAATGACCACTCAGATAGGATTTGAACCAAATACAAACACTATGAGAGAAGTTGTAGAGAATTGAAATTTTTCTTAGTAAAAGGGCATGGTCTACCGAATCGAAAGCTTTACTAAGGTCAAGCAGCATTGAAATTGTTAGTTTCTGCCTATGTACAGCTTGACGGGTGCTATCCATAACATTTATTATGGAAGTACATAGTAGAACTGTGACCAGATCTGAAGCCTGACTGAAAAATATCTAAAAATATTTCCTTTCGATAGGTATGTATATGTTTGCTGGTGCACCAGGTGTTCAAAGGCATTGGAAACAACAGGCAGGATGCTTATAGTGCAAAAATCTTTAGTTGACTCTGGAAATTTAATTTTTGGAATTGGTTTTATATAGGAGTATTTCCATATTGTCGGAAGTTGACCTGTAAGTGACACATTAAAAATGTGCTCCAACACAGGACTACAAATCGTGAAATTATTTCCAGCAATTTAATGGATATTTTGTCATTACCAACCGCTCTACTTTTTGTGTGTCGTGGGGCCTTCACATCATCTAAGCATGATACTGGGTAAAAAAAACTTCTAGTCAGAAAGCTGTGAGAAGTTAAGTACCTACAAATGTGTCAGTGGATTCAGATCCACAGATGTTCAAAGTATCTGAATGTTGGTTGACAAAGAATGAATTTAGTATATTGGCTGTAAGATTATGACTTTTATGATCAGAACATTTTGGCGGGATTATACCTGTAGTTCTCAGACCAGACCACATTTTCTTAGGGTCTAAAGGTGACTCATAAATTCCATAGATATGCTTTCGCTTTGCAGTTCTTATAGCTTGGGTACACTGGTTCCTGAATTTCCTGTAATTTTCAAATGTTAGATCCTTTAGAGCCGAGTTGTGTTTCTTTTCTGTTCTGAAAATTTGGAATGCATGATCTCATCTTGCCATTAATCTACGAATGTCAGGTGTCATCCACGGAGAGGGGGGGGGGGGACGCGTTATACATTTATGAACAACAGCTGCATGGTGGTCAAAAAACTAATTATTTCTTTAAAACCAATTATTTTTCATCAGTGGTTCTGCATGGTTTAATATCATGCCATTGAGTATTAGCAGCCTCGTCTTTAACGTCATCGGTATTAATGTTTCTTAAGCTCCTGTAAGTTATGATACTTGGAGAGAATTTAAGTAGGTACTTTTAAAGAATAGGTTATAAATATGAGATCATGGTGAGAAAGTCCAGTGCCTGCAAGTTTTCAGTGGTTTAAAACCCTTTCCATGTTAGACGTTATGATTAGTCGATCCATGTAGTACTAATAGTTCAGTATGGTGAGTAGGTGAATGTTGGCAAATATTAAGGTTGAAAGATGCAAGCATAGTTTTCAGATAGCACGTATGGCTAGATTCGTGAATAAAGTTAGTGCTGAAATCACCCAATATTATGAAATGTTCATATGCCGAGACAACTGAGATAAGAGCTGTTTCAAGTTCTTCTCTATAATTAACTTTTGGTGGTTTGTAAACATAACATAACAAGACTTTCGGGCTGCTAACAGTAGCCTCTAGGAATAGGTACTTAGGCCCAGACGCACTCTCGGGTAGGGAGGTTGAGACAGTTTTAATTTTAATGTTACGAACAAATATTGCCAATCCTCCACCTAATAAGCGTATAACCATCTAGAGATATAAGGCTAACTACAAGAGAGTAGAGGAGACATTCAGATATGTGAATGGTGTGAAGTGACATAGGATAAAATATCACGGAACTCGTCAATATGCCCAAGGAGGGACTGTGCGTTAACGTGACCAACAATAAATGTGCGTGGGAAGCGGTTCACTTAGAGTCTGAGTTGACAGCCGGTAGAAAGCGCAAACTCAGGAGGGAAAGCAAGGGCAGGAGTTATAGCAGGGGGTGGCCTAGGGTCGCAGTTGTCTCCAGGGAAGAAGGCTCTATGCGACCAAGGGCACGAGACCAGGCAGACAAGGTTACGAGCATATATATATACATATATATCGGCATGACACTAGTAGTTCTATAACCAACCAACTACTCACCATGATCACTCTGTGGGTCGACTTCCATGACGAAACACGCACACGCACGCATACGCCAAAAACAATACAAGAAAACACATGACACACTTAACATAAATTAAAACTTTATGAAGACTTGTGAAAGAAGTTAAAGAAGTCCTTTAAGTTATTAGAGTGGACGTTTAATTCTGCTGAACTCTCTTGAGCTCCTCTGAAGTCGAGATATGCAGGTGACGTGAGTCAGTCTTAGTAACTATTTTACCATCTACTGTCCACACATTCTTGAGTTCATGCTTAGCAATAGCAGAATCAAGCACCGCCAGGCGTTCGGATTTTTAGATCTTCACGAAGTGTGATGCCAGAGATTTTCAGAAGCTGTTTCGCACTGAACACTTCACTGCGTTTGGGATAAGACATAAACTTAACAATTATTGGCCGGGGTTTTCCACTGTTTTTTGCACCAACACGGTGGCTTCTGTCAATGTCTCCGATCAAATTATAATTTGAGTTTCTTGTGCAACTTATCGTGAATGAACCCATCAGTGTCCTCACTCTCAGTTTCAGGAACTCCAAACACTCTCAGGTTTGAATGCCTTTGGTACTGCTCCAATTTGTCCTTGGCCAGTACTACCTGCTTCTACATTCTTTCAAGTTTTTCCTCCAGAGATATGAAGTCCTCCCACAGATTCTTTGTTTCCTAAACATCGAACGCCATAGTGTCCTTCAACTCCTGAAATACTGCCTCAGTAACTGTGCAAGTGATGGATGCAACACTGAGGCTTACAATGTCCTTCAAGTTGAGGAGATCTTTAATTTTCTCTTGCACTAAGAGCTCCAGTTGGCCCAGGTGGACTTGCTTCACAGCCATGGCGAGGAGTCGAGAAAAACACTGCTTGCGGGATATTGAAAAATGTTATTTAAGGGAGTAACACCAGTACTGTTGGACTTCACTAGAACTACACTTACGCAGTATCATAGACCCTACCACATACGATAAGTAAAATTAACTTGCCTGCAGAAATACAGCTACAAATCACAAAAGATGCTGCAGCAAAATACAGTCGCATAGTTACTGTCTGCCTAGCCCCGACCAACAGGTGTTAAATCGTCCGCCTCTGTATTTACTTCATTTTATTTGTTGAATTGTCGCAAGATACCAACGATCCGTAACGTATCAAGTGAAGAAGTGATTGGACAGCGGGACTACCTTTGCTAAGGCACTCATGTAGTCCAACTGACCAATCACATCACGTTACCCTTTTCAAGGTCAATTTCACAAAGCCAGTATGTACAACTAATGTTCCATGAATTTATGGATTGACATTTTACACAAATGTGTTGTTTTTTCTGTTTGGCTACAGAAGTATTACGGCAAACATTCTTCTACATTGCTACCTAGTCACGTGCATATTTGCTGGGTTTTCTACTTAAAAATATTCTTAGAAACTGATGAAAAACAATGTCTCACAACTGTGCCATTGCCTATGGGATTACCTTACCCTGTTGCAGCACCGGATAAATATTCTCAGTTTCTAAACTATTAAGGAAGTAGGTAGTACCTAATAAACAATGGTAATACTGGAAAAATGTGAAAAACAGTAGAATAAAAAAATGCATTAAACCTTATGTTACACTATCCAAACAACTTTAAATATTAGTTAAGGTATTTTTAGGATAAACAAAATAAATATATTTAAGTGTTGATGCATTACAATTGATAAAACATTATTATTAAATTATAACCTTTAATAGAATACGTACCTGTACTAGCAGTCGAACGTAAATTTTTCCGATAAAGTTTGGTGGTTTCCGTGGGGGTATAGGTTAAATAACATTACATAATTAATAATTATCTACTATGCATGGTTATGCATCAGAATTCATAGCAACTATAAATGTGGTATCAGTATGTCTGAAAAATATGACGATGCATCAGATAAAATAGATGGTTTGAACTGTAATATTGCTTTTAATTTTGTTTAAAATGTAGCATTGACTCAAATCCAGAAATGTAAGGATATAAATGTGGTAAATCCTAGTAAAATTTGTTAGTAGACATTTTGTTACTGTTTCAATATGGAAATTTTCCTTTAGTAAGCAAGTCAAAGGTATATTTTTATGTGTTGCGTGGTTCTGTACATAGGATCCAAGGTTTTAGTGGGCCCATTTGAGTTATGTGGGGGTTGTGATTGAACCAGGGGGTAACTGGCCTCTGATACTTCTATCGACATTGAAGATTAGAGATGAGGAGAGGTGGTATTATGAGAATGAGAATGGAGCATTGACAGAATGAAATGGCGGGGTAAAACAAGAGTGGCCCGAGAATATTCACAGGCTCACTGTAACGTCTGCCACATTTCCCACTTGTGACAAATCCAAGTTAAATACCTCTTGGAATCCAACCTGAATAGCCTTGGTGGAAGGCAGGTGATCTGACCATCCAACCACCGTGGCCCCAACAGTAAAGGATTTTTCACAAGATTAGTTTACCAAAAGGAATCAAAGCATTTTTTTAGCATTCTGTATCTGGTAGGCATAAAAGAAATGATAGATTTAAAATAAAACCTTGTAAACTTTGCCTTACTGCTATCAATCTTCGAGAAGACACCCTTTGCTTCCAGCAAATTGAATACATAGTCATGTGTTAATTCTAGTGAGATGTCACTTCTTTCCAGTGCTGCAATACTTTCATTTAATCCTAGTTCTGGTACAGTTGCATTGTAAAGTGTAACGGGAATCTGCAACAACAACATAAATAGTTTATAATGAACATTTTTGAGCCTCTTTATCCATTGGAATTAGGGAAACCTTTTAAGCCAGATTTCTTGGAGAAGTTTCTGAGTATTTTTATTTGTCTTCAAGGAAAATAAACTGCCTGACATCATATGGTCTGGGACCTTATTTAAAGGAAAATATTTAGAAGAAGTACTGTAGTCACCTTGCTACACAATTCAGTATAAAACCACTAATTATGCTGCGAAATAAGTAGAGGTCTGCGCGTATTCGAAAAACATTTTATATTCATGAATAACTAGATATTTGATTCAACATTTCAAATCTAATAATTGTGGGGACTGAGCCACAAAAACAAAATTTAACAAAAAACTATAACATTTATTAAGATTTATTTAGACATGTATATTTGTTTTCTGTATCATAATATATACAAACATTATTTTTATATATAAAAATAATCTGTTAATAAAATAAAAAATAATTAAAAATAATTTTAATGTATATGATAAATTTGATTTATAAAACTATTTTCAAAAACAAAAAAATTAATGGATTAAGAAATTGCATTGCCACGTTTTTTATTTTCTTGCAATTAACATTACACTATGGTTTTACATACACCTATCCCTCACTTAGCACGTTTATTCTTTCTTAAAAATGCTCGTGTTATTCGAAATTGCGTATTCTGAAGCATTAGTTACCATAAATAGCAAGGAAGGCTAATTTAATTAATGTGTTCCAAAAAAGTTGTGTAGGAAAATATACTTTAAGTATATAATTGCGTTGAATAACACTCAACTATAAATATGTCACACCATTTATCTTTATATGCCTCCCATCAAACCTTGTATGACAAATACATTAAATAAATTAAAGTGCTTATTCACGTATCAACACCTGGTTCACACCACTCCTGTCAGGCCAATGATTATTTTTTTTCATTGCGACATTCATTTAACAACCTTTTTCACATGAATCATCTGTTCATTTCTGTTCCGGTATCTAATGTCAAATATATTCCCGCTAGTACAACCAACAGCATCAGTAAGAGTCCTTATTTGGTAAGAGTCCTTATTTCGTACGATTGTGCGCACATTTGACTTGCTTAAAACTAAAGTGCGACCAACATAAGCGTGGCCTTCATGACAATCTGCGCACCGTAATACGTATAGTTTTGTCTCAAATACTTGAACACGATGCATTATGAGTGATCAAGCACGTACAGTTACCGGCAGCTGAATGGGCAGACGTTGCTTTTGTTTGAATGAATTCCGTGCTACTGGCTAGACTGAGTTGACGGCCCGTTTGTGGCAAGGTGACAACGGTACGAAAAAACATTTGATCCTTTACACTTCATAGCCGCAATTTAACTTGCCATAGCTGATGTTTGTACAACAGCCGATAGCGTAGACAGACCTGCGCGCGCATCTCTTCCCCCCTTGTATGGCTAACTGTATCCCACGGCACATCTGTTGTTTACAGAAGTTGAAACAGACTTCGTGGCGTCGTGCTCGACTTTTTTTTTTTTTTTTGCCTGCCGAGATTTCGTGCTAACTGAAATTTACAGAAGTACTATTCAAGACTGGGGCAGTAAAATTCACATCGCGCTAAATGAATCCGCGCAATCTGAAGACGTGCTAAGTGAGGGATAGGTGTATATTCTTTTTCATAAGTTTTTCGTGAACATCTATAAAGCGTAAAAAATATTTTCACTGTGTTCTAATTAAATTCAAAAATACTCTGTATTCGTTAATAATTTGATGTTCAATTCACAATTTGACTCATAAAAAAAACAGGATTCACAGAAGTTTAAAAAAAAAGGGGGGGGGGGGTTTGTCTGTAAAGTCGGTTTACGGGCGATAATTTTACGTGATAACGTCATAAGAAAACATTGATGAAAAATGGCATACTTTTGAATTTTCAAATATTAGGTATTTACAGTTTTTTGCAAATTTAATTCAAATAATTTGTTTAAATATAATTACGAACAATTAGTTATCCTGTTTGATATTATAAAAGATTTTCTCGCACGGTGGTTGGCCGGTTCTTGCACGCTCGGCTCAGGTGGAACGTGACAATTTTTCGTGCGTGCAACCGGCGTTCCATCGATTTATAAGACGTTATCACGTCAATAAAAGTTTTAATTAATGGTTCAATATTAGCCAAATTTGAGCAATCAAGTAGTCAGTCAAGTCCACATTATTCTTAAGCAAAGATCTTGTAGGCATATTAACGTAGCTGTTGACAATGTTTGACTACCAAGCCAGTTATTGCTAGTTATTGGTTTAGATGGGCCAAATATAAACATGGTTCATGAATAAAAAACCTAAAAATCCATGTGCATGTCTGATTCACGCAGTTTATAATGCTTTCCAAAAATATCTATGTAAAATTGGGATCAATGGTGAAGATTTAGTCATTGATGTAAAATATATTTCAAATACTGGCCCTCCAGTTGACAGGACTATTCCCAATCCAGTCACAGCTGGAATTTCTTGGACATAAGCAAAAACTAGGCTTAAAATAATAGTTGCAAATATTTTTGCTAACCAGGACAAATTTATACTTTATAGCTATAACAAATGTAATATCTAAAATCAATTTCTACTAATTAAATATTTAAAATGAAGAAATAATAGTCACTATTGGTGTTTTTATTTTGGTTTTCGGCACGTATTTAAACTAAACTATTTTCAAGGTCATGGTTATGAGCCTGATTGAGTTGCTGTGACTCATACCATTATTTTAAAATTTTCCTAGGAATTAGGTTATAAAATTCAAATTTGCTTTTGTAAATTTGATAAAATAACTGTAGTGTTTTAAGGATTCTCAAGGGTGAATTAAAAATTCTGTGGTCTACCTTGACTAAAGATTAGTGTGTGTACTGCAGACAACTACCCCGTCATAACAATGATAAGTCATAGAGTACATAGGCATTAACTGGTAGACGGGCTTAAACAAGAGTATTCTTAAATTACTGTAATCCGCAAAATCCTGGGGTAGATAGCGCATTTTTCATTTACAGCGTTCGTAAATTCTTCTGTTAATCTAAAAATGTGCGATAAAAATGTTCAGCGTTTTTCTCACAAGATGATTAAAATTGAACCATAAATTTTATACAACAGATAAGTCTGCAATGTTGCATGATTGCCGGCACTAGGGGAATATTCTGTTTATGGTTACAAAATGGAGCAAAGGCATAGTTTTTTTAAAGTATGAATTGTGTAATGTTTATTATTTGCTGTACTTTCCTTGTATTAGATATCTTATTATCTTTCTCTCACTTTCCACATATATAAAGGTAAGCCCTGTCTTGGAAGCTTTAATACATCTGAACTTATTTTAATTATTTTACAGGCTGGATTAGTAATAATTTCTTACAATACTAAAAACTAATTTTAACAGTTACACAGAATTGTAAAGGTTAGAACTTTATGCTGTCTATTAATGCACAGAAATTCTTAAGGTGATGGTACCACGAAGATTATAATGGTCTCATACCACTTAGTACTAACTCAGTGTTCAATAAAAATCAGTAGCGCCAAATTTGAGCATATAACATGCTGGTTTTTCAAACTAGTTTTTATCAGTGCTGGAATGATTTTTTTAAAAGTTAGGCCTATGTCACATTGTATCTGGGCTATTATTTGTCAATGATCAATGACATTCTTCCTGTCTTTAGGATGACAAACACTGTATGTGGCATGTGGCATACTAGGTATTGGTCAGTGTGCAACATACTACAAAATTATTTTCAGCATGGTTTGTTACCATTTTTGACCTTTATAGGTTCACACTTGCATTGCACTCGGATAATGACACTCGCAGGATGCTAATTGAAATGACAATACTTACATGATGTTAACACACTAGGTGCTCACACGCAATGCTTTACTGCCATGTTAATTTTAATGTACGTTCTTCTATTGCCTAAAAAAAAACTAAAAATTTAATGAACAACAGGCCGGCCGGTTAAAACCCAGATGTCTAAACAAACTTACTCAGACCTTGCAACTAACAGAGTTCCTAGCTACCAAAAAGACAGTAAAAGTGGCATAAACATTAAGATAGTAGTCATTTTTGGTAAAAAAAATATTAGTTTAAATTTATGTATACTGACACATCATTGCCACCAAACTTCAAATATAAGATCATGCTTTACACAAATACTATGAAAATATTGCTGAAATGTTGTTACTTTCCTGGTTTTACATAGCTTTTCTAAATTGCGTAATGGGCAAGAAAGTTTTTTTTTGTGCTGGGGTGAAGGCAACAAATAGGCCATATACTGAAACATACAGGAGTAAAGAACATTGTTATATAAAATAGTCGAGACAGTATGATTCAATTACCTAGGTGCTCTCCTACTAACAAAATGCTTATTATCTTTCTAAGAACAGCATAGGATTTATAAACCATTTTTATATATAAGTTAGTAGGGGTGTATACTTTTTTAAATAGGTAAGACTAGTGTGTGCTAATGGTGTAGAGAAATATAAATTTATATTGCTAATCAAATGATACATATAATTTTAGTTCATGCGTAATACTTTTCTCCTGAAATCGTATCACCATTAAAGTTCATAACATTTATAATGTATTTACAACCTTGAAATGCAACAAATGTATTTCCTTTTTTCAGCTGTGTGCAGTTTGTCATGTGTTGGAGGTTTTGAACCAGAATAAAAAAAGGTGCACTAGTCGAGACAAGTAAGGGTACTTTGCGTATTTGTGCCTGAAGTGCCTGAAATGTGGCGAACACTGACAGCTTCTGTAGCCTTCTTGTTCGTGCAGCAGCTGCAGCAGCCGCAGCAGCAGCAGAACAGGTATCTGTTGAAGTGTTTCCTGAAGGAGTCGCTCATGAAGTAGAGCACGACGGGGCTGACGCAAGCGTGGACGTGCTTGACGCACATGGCGATCTCGGCGAAGAAGAACCACGGCTCGGTGTCGGCCGGCGTGTAGTCGTCGTAGTTGCGGAAGTACACGAGGATCCACACCTTGTGCACGTAGTAGGGCAGGTTGAACACCAGGAAGGTGAGCACGAGCGCCAATAGCAGCAGCGCAGACTTCTCGCGCTGCCGGATGCGCGCGCGGTGGCCGGCGCGCTCGCCCGGGATGTTGGCGACGCTGCGCGAGATCTCGCGCGACGTGAGCACGTGGAAGACGGTGATGAGCGCCGCCGGCACGGCGAACAGCGCCACCAGCTCGATCAGGATGACGCAGAAGGTGAAGCTGTCGCCGTCCTCCGAGTACTTGACGCGCACGCAGCTGTCGTCGATCTCGCGCGCGTTCAGGCCGAAGGGCAGCGCGAGCGCGCACGCGGCCGTCCAGATGACGGCGATCACCACGAAGGTGACCTGGCCGTCGGAGGCGCTGGCGCCGGCGCCGGGCCGCGCGCGCTGCAGGAAGTGGCGCGTCGTGTAGTAGCGCTCTGCGCTCAGCGCCGTGAACGTGAACACCGACACCGCGAACAGGCTCACGTTCAGGAAGTTGACGATCTTGCAGAGGGTGTTGCCGAACAGCCACATCTGCGTGTACACGTCGGAGGTGAACAGCGGCAGGAAGGTGGTTATGAGCACCAGGTCGGCTATGGCCAGGTTTGCGATGTAGGCGTTGGGCATCGTGCGCATGCTCTTCTCGCGCACCAGGATCAGCAGCAAAGTGCCGTTCAGCACCACCCCGGCCGCTAGCAGCAGTATGTTGAACGTCACACATATCACCATCACCCTGCAACAATGTCACGTGCTGTGTAGTCAGTTCGTAGAAGCTATTCGTGTGTATACAAGGTGGCGAACAGTAGTGAGCAAATTTGAATTTCCCGCACATTCGGGTGACGATTGATTACCTCTGTGTGCATTGCATCGTTGCCGCTGAAGCATTCTGATGCACGGTGTGGTCAAACGGTGCGTGTTAGGCCGTTTCTTTATTTGATCATACTTTCCAATAAAAATCCACTGACGCGTAAAATTGTTTCTTGTTAATAGGGCGAATAATTCCATAGCAAGGAACACTTTCCCGGTGTTGTAGTTTAATTCAAATTGGTTTTAAATAATTTACACCAGCAACGTTTTTAAAACAGATTTTTAAGGATGGATTTAACCCTTAGGATTCTTCAGAGCCGGTTTTACGACGTCTCGTTAAATCTGAAAGATAGCTAACTAACAGTTAAGCTGAACCCCGCCCCGGTTGAAAAACTAATGTTGTTTTACGACTCACATTTAGGGCTTGTGGTGTAATATTGGATGTGTTGGTAATAAAATGAACTAGAATTTCGTAACAAGTTTTTTTTGCAAGTCATCTCTCTCCTGAAGTCTGACAGTCAGCTCTTAGTTTGAATTTTGTGTTATATTGTGAATTCTGAATGGGAATTATGACGTCTGCAACAAATAATGTGTCTTAAACTTTATCTGGCAACATAATTACCTAAATAAAATGAAATATAAAACTACTTTGACATCTTTCTTTGAATTAAACAAAATTACAGTTTAAGACGCATAATCATGTCTGTTTTCTTGTTTTCAACGATACTCTTTGTATTGCCAAGCACGATCGATCTCGGTTAGGATATGATAGGGTAATTTAAGACAAAGCAAACGGGAATAAGTGTCTACACATAAGAATGATAGAGATTGAGAAAACAGGTTTCCGTTACAGAAGTATTCTTTTCTGACATATTGATTCTTTAATAATCCATTGACGTAGACCCTGCCTCGGGAAACTACATGTCGATTTCCATTTCACTGGTGTGGGTTTTATTGGTGTGCCGTTTTCATTTTAATGATATTATCCACACGTGTTACTTGCATTGCAGGAAGATAGTATAGGTTTGTAGGATAGGGAGGGGGGAAAAGGATAACCTTTATTTACAAATTTAATTGTAGTCGGGTGAAATTGCCCTTGTCTGTAGTCGTTTGAAGTGCATTTCAATCCCGGAACAGGGTTACTTTATTAGCAATAAATATGCATATATACTTCTACCACAATTTCTAAGTTTTTGTAGTTAATTAACAAACTATATCCCACGAACACACGAATTTTATAAGTTGGAATGACACTCGTTTTGAAATTTTTAAATGCAGTAACTTACACATGTTCTTTAGCCATCGCATGCAAGTTTTATATATCCCTTGGGATTAATAATATACGACTGAGCGATAGGCGTACCTACATTATCACATCACGAAATTTTTAACCAAACTTCTATGAATGGAACGAAGCATTCTGTGTGCATTACCTATTAAATTAGTTCATCGAATCCTGCATTAAACTCTATTGGAATTTCCCAAATATTCTTCTCAATATCACTGTGAACTGCCCTCGCCTGATCGTTCGTGCCCTAACTTCCAGAGCTAGTGGATGTCACTCCCCTAGCTCCGAGAATGATGCCGAACACCAAGAAGAGAGAGAGAATGAGCTTCCAGGACAGATACATTCGCCGCGGAGCTGCACGCGCCAAGTGGCGACCCAGGCGCGCTGCGCGGAGCCCATCTCTGGCCCGACCCGGAGGACCGGACTAGGACAATAGTCTGCGTGTGGTCTGCGCAGGAGATGTGGGACCTGACAGGCTTCGCGAGCGAAATGCAGCCCCCGCTGCAACTCGAGGAACAGGCGGTCCCGCCGTGTGCGTCTCGTGGGCCAGCTACGAGAAGGTGCTGGCGGCCGAGGCGGCCACTGCGCGACCTGCACCAAGGCCCGCCCCTGCAGCAACACCAGAGATGAGCGACGGCTGGACGCAGACTGTACCAGCCCAGCCTGCCCCAGAGCTGCGCCTCAGTAGCTGCCAGTCAGACACACATGGAGCCAGACGCCCGCCCCAGCCCCAGCCAGGAGCCTGCACACAGGCTCCCAAGCAGCTGTTCTCACAGCTGAGAAGAGCACAACAGCAGCTCTACTCGCCGCTGCTGGCGCTCTGCAGCCGGGCCACAGACGCCTCACCCGCCTCTACAGGGTGGCCTTCGGCACTGTCCAGGAGGCCGGCACCGCCATCAGCAGCCGAGCCAGCCCACGCCAAGCCGCAGCTCCCCAGGGCCTGGGGCCGCACCGAGCTGCAGTCTATTCCGCGCTGCTAACTGCAGCTCTGAGCCGCCCCAGGTACTCAGCGAGCCAGCCGTGGGCAGAGGGGACTCGTCCCCTCCGCCGGCCTAGCCCTTCATCCCGCTAAAGGGAGGGGGTCAGTGGCCCAAGGTCTCAGGAATATCGCCAGACACACAACACACCTAGCTTAACACAGTAAATATTTGTCCAGCCATTGCCTACACGCAAACTTATCTTAAATCAACAAGTAAACAACATTAAATAACATCATCAAAGATTGCTTGAGCAGCTAAGGCCAGCTGCTCAGCTTAGACTAAATTCGCATCCCCCCTTTTTCTTACACACTTAAAGGGAAGGCTGGAAAACACCACGAATTTAAAGTAAATTCATCCCACGAAATTAAATTAAATTATATCGGCCACTTGTATTCACCACTGCCTCGCAGCAATTTTCTAGCAACATTACATAAACAAGCCAAAACATAAAAATTGAGTAGCCAAAACAGGAGGTTAGGGGTCGCATGAGATGACCCGGGACTCTGCACGGGCCTCGGGGTTCGATGCCAAGTCGCGGCACTCGGGCCCTAGGCCCGCACAGGCGATGATCAAATCCCTGTCAGTCGGACGTGAGTCTGCTTGGGGTTGCTTCATTAAGCAATTAATCTGAGCCAACCTCGCCTGATATCTCGTCATATTCTTTCCTGATGATTTTAGCTTCAGGTTAAGAAGCTAGCCACCAGTTCATCCACGGTAAACTTTAACCAAAGGTATATATATCTCAGAGTCAGGCGTTAACCAGGGGTCGTAAGACAAAAATGAGAACTATCTAGCAGTTCAATTTTGCCTTAGGTTTAACCGAAGGTCATAGAACAGGCCCTAAGTGGCTTACACATATTACTTATACCTCAATCCTCATAAGAAATCACCTCCCGAAATATCTGGGGTGAGTTCCCAAATATCCTTTGTACGGCGTACTTGATTTTTCCGAAAATTACAACGCTCGGAACGTGATTCATTACGAGAAAATTAAACAAAAAAAAAAATCATATACATCTCGCCTTCTCCAAAACATTTTCAAAGTTCACATTTAGGAAATAATTTTGAAAAGAATTAATGTACATAAAATACTTGCAACCAAATACAAAATCAGCAAATATTGTTTCTAGCAACTGAACTCTTAAAACCTGTGAAAACATGGTAAATGTAGTGACCACCTTTTTTTTTGCATGAAATTTTCTAAGAAAAAAAAAGCGCGCGTGTAACTCAGTACACGTGATAGAAGTGAAACTCCTTTGGCAATTCAAACCTCGGCTCGTAAGTATATCGCACGGGTTAAAAAGGCAGAGAGAGAGAGAGAGAGAGAGAGAGAGAGAGAGAGAGAGAGAGAGAGAGAGAGAGAGAGAGAGTAGACGAATTTCTAAAAAAAAATATTGTAGTATTAAAAGCATTTAAGGAAAGTATTTTAAGGATCAAAATGAAAAAATTATAGCCAAAATATCAATTAAATTTTTGAATTTATTTCCTCGATATTTACACTAATGTTGATATTATAGTTTAGTAGTAACTAACGCAACTGTTCACATGTTGTTTACAATATATAACTTAACCGAGCGTTTACACAAATCTATATATTTTTAATGACACTAACCTAACCAAATCATTAAACTGTTAATTATTGGTAAACTACTTAAAATACTGAAATGCCATTATACACAATGCTTAGAAACAAGATAACCCAGCGCGAGTTTATTTTTCCTTTCATTTATTTTTGAAGTAGGGGAAAGGAACCTACGAGTGCGCATCCCCTAAGATTACGCAGTGCCATTTTCTTACAGTTGGCAACATTAAAAAAAAAGTGTATATCCTCAGTTGGTTCGTTACTGTGTGACAAATGAGTGGCGTGAAACTTGCAGCTGTGCAAACAATTTGTCCATTTGAAAGGTGAGAGTTCTTTTTTTGTTGTTTTCATGTAATACTCTAATCGCGTAACTTAAGCTTTAGCAAGTAGGTAAACAGAGATGCATTCATTATCTGTATACTATGTAACAGCCATGGTTCTTAGCATTCGTGCCGATGTAGCCAGTTTAGCTTTTGCGGTATGTGCTGCTATCTGTCGAGTCTTTCACATATCTCGTGCTCATTTCCTAAGAGTGCGCACAAAGTTTGTCCACTAGAGTGCACACGCACTTTGGATGCACAACCCCGGCCGTGCAATTTCCAATTCTGACATTAGTTTTTTGTTCCGCAATTCATATGAGATGGTTGCCACCATGGAGAAAGCAAAGAATTCATTTCGCGTAACGTATTTATCCTTATAAATAACCCTGATGTGTTCAGCGACGAGGATTTTATCCCATCTCATGTGACTGACAGGCCATATCTAGAGGAGCCAATGAACACTGGCAACGACGTGATTCCTGGTGCTCCAAATACTTCTGTACAAACTGTGAAAAATCCCATGAGACCTTCTAGCATTAACATATCCCCATCAACTACTGAAAATTATCCTCAAGTTGAAATGGAATGTTCAGTGTCTAGTGAGAATAATGAAACAATGCAGGACCAAATACCATCGACTAGTGATATGATTCATGTATCTGGACCCTGATGAGAATGATACGCCGAGTGATAGTATTGTTGAGCTGTCGGCTAGTGAAATTAGTATGGGTTGTCAAATGCTAGCTTGTGTATCAATCGAGAAAAATGTTGAGAAATTTAACTCTTTTACGAGCATTGTAAATAATAGCCCTATGATTGTAGATCCGAGTAAAGGAAAAGGAATCTCTCCAGCCAGCATCATACCTGTCAAGAGACAAAGGAAAGCCCGGTGATCGGATGTAATAACAAGCTCGCCATTTAAAAATACTCTTTTGCTTGAGAGTGGAAGGAAAAGGTCACAAGATTCACAGAAGTTAAATAAGAGGGGAAAATCATCAGGTCCATTGAAGATGCATGAAACTTCAAAGACAATGGAAAGTTATGTATTCTGTCAAGATGTGATGAGAGATATACTGAACCAATCTCAGAAGACTGGATACAGTGTATTAAATGCCTACAGTAGTGTCATAAGCAGTGCTCGTCATTTAAAGGATCTGTAACATTTACTTGTGATCTGTGTTAAGTGCGCACTCTTAGGGTAAATAATGCGTATTCTTAGGAGCTAGCTCACCTAAGAGTGCACATTTGCATGTATTTGTTTTTGTGTGTTTTATAACAATTTGAATATTTCTACATGATTGAGCATAGGAAGATAGAGGCATAATATATTAATAAAACCAAATTTGATTGAAAAATTTATTTTAATTTTGAAATGAAGTCATATGTGGCTATTTTTTGTAAGGGGCGCACTCTTAGGTGCCTTTCCCCTATTTTACAATCGTAACATTTTTTCTATGTATTATAAATTTGATTAACGTAAAAATAATTTAATAAACTTGATTAACAAAATTATTACTCTCTTCAAAATAACTGCTCAGGATATGTATAATTAATTATTAATAAATAAATAATGATTAATTAACAATAAATGTTACTGTTGAAATACCCCGTAAAGAAAGAAAACTGTGCGTGTTGTTTCTTCAAATAATTCTGCCATTTTGGAACATGCTAAATCTCTGAACAAAATGTGAAATTCATTACAGGTAGCGCTATCTATGCGGAAAATGCAAGGACTGTAAATAGCGCTCTCTACAGTGCTGGTTGAACAAAGAGGAACGCCAGCGCTCTGGTAGCAAATATAAAATTCAAGGCATTCACAGCTGACTGTATAGGATACTTATATCAATTTTCTGAAACAAGCACATGGGTACACTCGCTGTCTTATTTTTTCGTTCATATATCTCTCTCGGTTCTATTCTTTTGGAGGGTGGGGGACGTCATCACACGAAGAGTAGAACCTAAACGAGCCCAGTAACATATATAGCATAGTGCTCTCTTTTTTATCTCTTAGACCAAGTACATATTCTCTGTCCTTTTCGCGTCAAAAACGTCTCAAAACAATGTTTCACGAAAACGTTGCATTAAAATTCAGCCTTGAAATTTAACCCTCATCGCACCCAAAGAATTTTCACTACAAAAAAATTGTTTCGCCGGAACACTGTCAGGAAAGCAGTTTTCGCGATATGCATACACGAGTTTCAAAAGGTTGATTTAAATTGCCTTGCAAGTGGGATACTCGCATCACACATGATATGCTAGGGTGGTGGTGTCGTACCAAGAGGCACCATTACGAAGCATAAGTACATCAGTTGCAAGGAACACCTTGCATGAAGGTATTTTCAGTGTTCCACTGGTAATCTATACTAATATTATAAAGCTGATGAGTTTGTTTGTTTGGTTGTTTGTTTGAACGGTCTAATCTCAGGAACCACTGGTCCGATTTGAAAAAATTATTTCAGTGTTGGATAGTACATTTATCGAGGAAGGCTATAGGCTATATTATATTATCAATAACATTAGGGAACCTTACTAAAAGTCCAATTTAGAATCAAATGCGTTGGAGGGGGTTAGATACAACATGCAGTACATGTACGAAGTGTGTGTTGACAATGACGCAGGCGCTAGAAGTTTATTTCCTATTGCCTATTAACATTGTTGCCATGCACTAGATGCCTTATCATTCTTAATTTTCCCATACAAGTAAAAAACACCCGTGTGATATTAACAACGAAGCAATCAGTACCCTCATATAGAATACATAGAGATAGTGTGAGGTATATATGTAGATATAAAGAGATTAATACAGATAGAGAGATAAATAGATATATAGGACTATAGATGCAGATAGAGATAAATATATATTTAGAGACATGGATAGATTATTTGTCTATGTGTGACTACTTCAAACATATTACAAAACAAAACTGAATGAGGCATTGCAATGCATGCCGAGCATTAGCTAGATAATGGAATCTTTTCAATATTTGTTATCCCTTATTTTTCAGTTTTTTTTTTATATATTGCTATATAGAGTCTAGATTACATACAGACCAGGTAAATAACTATAAACTGGCAGAACAACGTCTGTCGGGATCTGAAAGTGACATAAATAATTATTTTGCACACTTGACATTCAAATTAAGAAGACAATTACTAACTACATCTGATCTCTAAACAGTTCCCCTTCACCCTGTGTTCAGCCCGGGCAACGCTGGGTACTGCAGCTAGTATTTAACATATGTGTGTGGAGCGGTATTGGTTTGTGTTTGTTTGCTTGGACCGCACTTTCTACCACAAAGATTCAAGCCATGCGCCAAACATTTCTCAAAGGGAGCACCGGAATTTACTTAAAGAAACTCCCCTCAATATTCGTCTCTCTAGCTGTAGCACGGCGGAGGTGCACTCACACACGTTGTAAGAAATGTGCGCGGGTGGGTTGACAGATGTTGTGTGCACCCGTGCCATGACCTGTACGATCCCACGATGGCCGATACGACGATCGCAGTGTTAGTCGTCTTGTGGTCTACCTCAGCCGCTGGTCATTGCCGAAGCCCTAACACCCTCCCGATCAAACAAAAGGGAGCGATCCCTATCAGTTCTGTTTTGATTAAGCTCTGGAATGTATATAAAACGAACTGGAATGCTACCCCCACCCTACCCTGTTAGGGCGCAATGTGGGAGGGGAATGTGAGAATGCCGGCCGTAAGGTGGTCTCCCACCGAGAATACGCCGCTGCGCACGGCGAAAGAGATGCCCGTGCGTGTTTGAACACGCGCGCAGTCGTACTGAATTCTCCAGCAGTTCCTGTTGAGGTTCGTTCCGTTCTACAATGGCACGGAAACGAAGACGCATCTCCCGGAACATTTCACTATCCCGTCTGCTGCTTCCACAATGCACGGAAACGTAACAAATGGCAACCAACGAGACTGCATTTCAAGGTTACGAAATATTATTTTAATTAAAATTATATATTATGTTTCCAGATCATAGCATGGGCAGAACTTACATATATAATAAAAATAAACCACACAGTTATAATATACCAGTAGATATAATTGTACTTATAACATAAACAAACATGGCCACCACCGCAGCCAAATACTCGGCCTCTACTGGTCGCACGGAGCAACATAAACGTAAGAGCTCAGATTTGCCGAGCTCATCTGCACAGTCCGTCTCCGTCTGCGTGCTATTGTAGAAACTCTGTTCCGTGATATCCGTCTACTGTTTACCTGTCATTGTAGAACAGGCTTAAATATTGACAGTAGTTTACTGTCACAGTTCTAGCGGTTTGTATTATTTCATTAAAACCAATCAACGCAAAAAAATATACTTATTATATATACACACGTGGTCCCATAACTCAACTTCAAGCCGAGAACAGTTTATAAGCCAGTAAATTACAGTTCTGAATAAAAGAAAAACTAAATTTACAAAAGTGTCTCGTGCATTTTTTTCCAAAAAGTTTTTAAATCTCCACCCGGCACCACATTATTAGATACTGTTACTAAACCTTTTGCTACACAATAATAAATAACCCTACTATTAAAAGCAGTTCAAAATAAAATTAAACATGCTATACTTATAAGGAAAAAATATTCTTTGCATGACTAGCCTATGCGGCAACAATTTTTAATCGGTTAACTTAGACTATCCACACTGTAAAAAAGTTAATTTGCTAACTTAGCATATTATTTGATTTACTTAGCCATATTTTCAAATAATTGCTAAGTTAGCAAAGTAATTTTCTTTTACAACCAAAATTATCTCCAAAATGTAGTTCAGTCTGAATTAGTTTTTTTTTTTTCGAAATTCTATACAAACCCTATTTATAAAACGGGTTGATAAGAATTAATTTAACCCTTAGGATTTGAGATAGGTGGTAAATGGCTTATTATTCTACCTCAATTCCTTAATGAATCAACACATTTAATATATATATATATATAGACATATTTATAATGTTGTACGTTCATGATTTTTCGTTCGTAATTATTTTTGCTTATTTACTATGACCCTCACATAAAGTGTAGTGCGTGTTACTTACCTATGTTATATATACACATACATACATATTCACACCATTTTGCTAAAATGTTGACCCAAGAGTGTTGTCTCTAGACTAACGTTTTTGTTAATTTTAATTAACGTCTTACCAGTATTCCATGAAAATTCGATAACAACTTAGCATTACAAAAAACGAGCAAAAATATAAGCAAGTCCCCATTCCTACCAATTTCATGAAGATGAAAGATTTTCTTCACAGGTGTGAGATCTCCGGTATTAAAATTTAGCTTATTTTTATGTATTTCCTGATATTTCTTTTGCATGTATTCTAAAATTTGATTTTAAGGTAAAGTGATACGGGGTTTGGTCTTATTTTCTCGTAAGTAATCACATGTGGGTGTTGTTGGTAAGCAGTATATTTGAAAGTGAATTGTGTGAAATTATTTTGGTGACGTGGAAGCGAAATGCAAGTGATATTTGTTTTTGTCATACCGTAATGGATAACAATTTGATACTGCAAAGAGATAACATATAAATAGTGCTCTCTATAAGACTAACGCACGACACCGACTACGATTTTTTTTGTTGGTTTAACGGCTCGTTGAAAACCGGGTCACGGTAACATCCACCAAGTCTACTTACTGCCTGTGATGAGTCCAAGGTTGTATTCCGCCGGGAATCCAGCTGCATAGACGGCAGTCGAGTGAGGTGACAACGTGGTAACCTCTTTTAGCTGGAGCCGTTTAGGCGATCCATGGAAAAGCGATACATGATGAATGGATTTTGGAAAATCATAAAAACTTTAAATTTTATTTTGTTTGGTTTGTTTAATGCTGGCATGTTAGTTAGGGGGTTGGTCCGACAGTTAAATTTGAGCATTTTTTACCATTTAAAACGCAAAATACCTATGCTTTCCCCGCAGAGACGTGCGCACCAAAAAAAAGTAAAATAATTTTGAAAGCAAACAGTGGGCAAATTGGTTCCATATTCCACCAAAATGAAATTCTGCCTACGCTCTTGTTGACTCGGGATCGAAACACAGAGGCCCACACACCTAAAGTTGGTTCAGTCAGTTGCGCCACCTCATTTGGGTGAAATGCAACCAACCCCCAAAACCAGTAGTCGGCAGAAAGTACTTACATATTTGCTAAGGGTTATGTATCAGGAAGACTTCTTTTCTGCCGAGCGACGCAGCTCAACTTACACCTCCCAGTGGGCTACGTGTGTTTCTACAGAATGATTCATTCCACTCGTACAAGTTTGCTGCTGCAGAACTCTTCGTGAAGAGCGGGCCGAAGAGAGAGCTTGCGGCGCGCTCTTCAGCTGCTGGACCGTTGGACTGACGAAGAGGTCGGCCAGGGCGCGCGCCATGTCTAGTTGGTCGGCGCAGCTGGAAGGGGAGGCGGATTACGTCACGCGCAGACGTCCGAAAGCCTCTCTGTTCCCACGCGATATGATAGCCAGTCGTGAGTTGGCGGCAACTGAATTTCTTTCAGAGCAATGCCGTCAAACACCGTAGAGTCTTAACACCTGGCAGCTCTACGCCAACAACTCACACGAGCAGTGGTGTCAACTTAGCTGCTTAAAGTAGATAGTGACAGCAAAAATAAGCAAGAAATAGCCAACATGTGAAATATAAAAAAAAAATATTAGGACCTAAGATGTTTACAGTTTAATTAGCATGTCAGATCTGAATATCATTTTGCAAGGTCAAGTGTGGAACTAGCTATTTAAAAGATTAGCTATAGCTGTATAATTTATATATTTTTTCCATCGCTAGCCATACATTTTAGCTAAAAAAAAAAAACGTTTTACTGCAAGACATGTTTTTATTTACCAGATAATTTGGTTAATTTGGCAAAACTGGAAGTTACTGAAACGTTAATAGTAACAATAAAAGCTACACATGTTTTTTTTAAAAATATTTATTTGTATTGTTTATAAAATAGACAGCTCTAGCTAATTTTAAGTAAATTATTAAATGCAGACTAGTTTTATATACTTATAATAATACAACCCCAAAGTACGTGGAAACATATTCTTCTGTTTATTAAGGCACTCATTATTTAGATAATCACATTCATTCACTTCGCGGGACTCGAATATAGGACCCCATCGCGCTGGCCTGAGTGGTCTAAGGTTTAGCGCACTTAAGGTTAAACGCACCTAAGTTTGAGGGTACCTAATTATGAGCACACCCAACGTTGAACGTACCTAATTATGAGCGCACCTAAGGTTGAGCCCACTTAAGTTTGAGCGCACCTAAGGTTGAGCCCACTTAAGTTTGAGCGCACTTAAGTTTGAGCACACCTAAGTTTCAGCGTACCTAATTATGAGCGCACCTAAGATTGAGCACGCCTAAGCTTTAGCAGACATAAAGTTGAGAGCACCTAAGGTTGTGCGCACCAGAATTTGATCGCACCTGAGGCTGGTGCTACGGTGGTTAAGAGGTACATCACTCGTCTCCCACAAATTCGATCCGGTTTCGATCCTCAGTTGGAAACGTGGCGGGGTCCCCCCCCCCCCCCAATCATTCATTCAATTGACCTTTCTCACCTCATTACCTTTCACCCTCTCTAATGACACTGATGTCGGCGAGACGTTTACCCGAATCAATTAATTGGAGCGTTACAGTGATGTACTAACTACCACTCTATTTCCCACTCTGTTACTGCCACACGGATTAAAGTCGAACACGGGTAGAGAGCGGGTTGTGTAAGAAACGGCCTGCCCTTTAAGACTGGGGAAGTTGGTAGCTCTAAATCTATGTAATAGAACCTTTAAATCAGAGAAATCTACTGTGGGTGTTTTTAAAATTAGTAAGTTTGTAAGCTCCTGGTACATGACGGAAACATTTATGTAACAGATCACGTTGCAGTAAAGAAGCTTATACCATTCGCACCATTACACTATCGGTATTACTCACAATTATACACAGATAGAAGGGTTGCATACAGTATTATATATCCTAACTTTACGCCTCTACACCTCGAGTCGCAAATTTTTGTGTATAGTTTCATTTGTAGCCATATTGTGCAGTTAGCTCTAGAGACGACAAAAAAATATTAAAATAACGTGGGGGAAGTTAGAGGGTGAGTTGTTTTGCTACTCTGCTAGTCATTATATAAAAATATGTATCTACTATGTACAAAAATCTCATTTATAGCAAGACAGTTTTTTAACTTAGTAAATGTTTTCTTTTCCCATGAGATATTTTTTTCAAATCTAGCGAATGTGGTTTAGTCAGAATTTTTAAATAAGCTACAGCTACTTAAATATTGTATTGTAGTCAGGATCAGGATGAAAAAGCCATTACTTCTGTTATCATTTAGTGGTTTTATTCATATTGTACATACGGTTATTGCTAGGGTAGAATTAGAACTGATATGAAACCTGGTGAAATGATTGAATTGTGTAGCGTAGAGAACTGGATACACACTGGGTAGTGTAGAGCTAGGATATACTATAATTTGGTGACATACAATTCTCAAAGTCAGATCTGTTGAATATCTGCGTCGGATATCTTGATTTCTCGGGCGACAGGATGCGTACTTAGCGTAAGTATAATTAATGATTTGTATACGATGATAGCGATGATCCAATCAACGGGTTAATTAACAGTAAGTTCATAGCCCTTGATAATGGTTTTGAATATCAGTAGGTCAGTGAGTGATTGGTTTGTGTGCGTGAGAAAATTAACACACGTTTTCCTAAATCAAGATCAGTTAATAACAAAAAATATATAAAAAATAACAAAAAAATTCTGGCTTTTGCTAGAACTCTATCCTTGCTGAACAAAGGAGAAGTTCACAAGCTGACGGAAGTTGTTTGGTAATTTTTTTTGGTTAATCACTGATATTGATAAAGGAAAACGTGCGTTAGTTTTCTCCGTGTGTTCCTTATTATTCCTGCCAATAATTTTTTGCTTTTCTCCCTGTGCTTCTGATTATTCCCGTTTACATTGCGTTGGTTTTCTCCGCACGCTCCTGATTATTCCTATCAATATTTTATTGGTTTCTCCAAATTCTTCTGGTCATTCCTAGCGAGACTTCTGTTGGGTTTCTCCAAGTGTTTCTGGTTATTCCTGAGGAAACAACAGCTGCATGTAATTTTTTTTTGTAATGAGATAAGCAATTTTATTCAAACTTTCGCTTACTTAGTGAATCCCTGTTATAAAATTCAGCACTTACAAAAAAAAAAAACTATCAGGCGAACTCAGACAAAAATATATTCATTTACAGACTATAACTATGCCTTGAGACAGCTGAGAAACGCTATAATGCAAGAAGAACTTCCTTCTCCTTGGTGTCTAGCGAAGCCCTTCTTCTATTGCGATCGTGAGTGAGCATCCTGCATCCTACATGTAAGAGCGACTGCTGGTACAACACATCATGTGGCGACAACTGTTGGCAAGAATCGGAACTACTTGCAACAAGTTTTTTTTTTGCATGTGATAAATTAACTCTCGCTGCTGCATGGAACTATTGTACCCAGTTGGAGCCACGTTGCCTTTTATTTTTGTAGCCAAATGTCGATGGAACAGACGTATCCTGTGGCCGATCGTATCTTACTGACGGGGTCATATCCTGCCGATGAGAGCATATCCCTGTGATGATATCGTATTCATATAATGAGAGTGTATCCCTCTGACGACATCGTAACCCTCTTATGATATTGTATTCCTCTGATGATATCGTATCCATCTGATGATATTGTATGCCTCAGATGAGATCGTATCCTACCATATCCTACCGAGTTGAATGTGCTGCCAAATGTGTTTCCTTATTGTTGAATGTGCTTCCAAATGTGCTTTTTTAATTGTGCTTCCTATTGTGCTTCCTTGGTTTGATTATGCTTCCGATTGTGCTTACTTTGTTTGGTTGTGCTTACAATTATGCTTTCTTTTTTAATGTTGTTTTGACACGCTTATCAATGTAAGTTGTTCGTGTTTTGACTGGCATATATTTACAGCAGCCGCAGGTTTATAACCTAGTCCCAGACGACAGGACTTTCAGTCTACCTCTGGTTTTGTTACATTGTGGATCGGCTCTCTTCAGTAAGTTTCGTGGGATTTAGTAGCTGTTCTAATGTAGACTTTGATGGGCGGACTACCATCGTCAGTGCAGGCTCCGAGGGCAGTGACGACAACGGCGACGCAGATCCCGTTGGCATCGTCGATGACAATTATGCAGTACTCGATGGAATGTGTACCATCGTCACCGACAACATTAGAGGAGAGTTCAACCGGTGGTGTTCCATTAGCAGAAGAAACGTTAATGCCTGCAGTTGCGGCTGCAGAGGAAACATCTATAAATGACGTTTCGCGTCAAAGGAGAATGGCTGCATCACCACTAGCATCAATGATGTCCACTGAAGGTGCGTCGGCAACGTTACTGTGACAAGATTTTCTCTAATAACAGTAATGCTCGTCGACACGAAAAGAGACAATGTGCTAATAATCCACATTGTACAAAATTTAAGTGTGAGAAATTTCGCAAGGAATTTGCAAGGAACGATAATATGAAAACACACTTGAAGACATGCAAAGGACATGCTCGCGTGGCAGAAAGTAAATGTTTCTGCCCAACAGCGTTGTATAGACGCGCTTAAGAGTAGAGCGGAAATTGTTACAACAGCAGTAACATCAATATTTGGTTTGGGCCTGAAAGGTCAGTCTTCATCGACTTGACATCTTTGCAGCTACTGCAATATGTCATTTGCATTTGCCCATGATGCACGAAGACACGAGAGGAGTAAATGCATGAAGAATCCATTTCGTACGAAGTTTCGCTGTGATGAGTGTCATGTGTGGTTTACTCTACTGGCAGTTTGAGATGACACGCGAAAAACTAAAAGGTGTATT
The DNA here is from genome assembly GCF_032445375.1 of Bacillus rossius redtenbacheri. Taxonomy (NCBI): domain Eukaryota; kingdom Metazoa; phylum Arthropoda; class Insecta; order Phasmatodea; family Bacillidae; genus Bacillus; species Bacillus rossius. Next base: position 30,051,737 of record NC_086331.1, read on the forward strand.
CCGTGTGCCTACTGTGGAACTACCTGCAACCATTTATACTCCTCAGTTTAGGTTAAAGACTCGTATGCGTAAAAGCACACAAGCAGATGTGCAGCACCCTATTACGATGATATCTGGACTGAAACTAAACCCAAGACTGTGCTCGGTGCATTACAGGTAAATGATAATGAATTCTACCGGGCTAAATGCGCATGTCGTGGAATGTTGAAAGACTTTTATCCTGAACGGTTCTCTTGCGCCAAGAGATGTTTGTATCTTTATAAATGATGGTATGTAGGATATTGTTAATCAACTTGATGAAGTATTGGAAAACGATCACTCTGTGAAGTATAATTTGTGTCTGGAATGTACTTACGGTAAACCTGAGCCATTTCAATATCAGACTTGCAAAATAGCTTTTAAGACGATGAATACTGTTCTCTATCTATCGCATGACATAGAAGAGTCTATAAATGATGGAATTGAATAAAATATGTCGTGAAGAAGAAGAATACAAGTCACAAGGTCGCAGATGGACACTTAGCCATGCAGATCGAGTGCAACTAAGAACAAGCAGACTGCTTGTAAATGTGTTTTTGTAGTAGATTAGAATTTACATAATTATTTTTTGTTTGTAATTTTGTTTTTATTCTTTTTACCTGTCATTTGATGGTGTTTTTAATTGAACTACGTTTTTTCAATGAAGGATCTAACCAAGAACTGAAATGAATTGAATAAATAATTAAATTTATGAGTAAATTAAAAAAAAAATTTGGAATTTTTTTCCGAATTTATAGCTAAGTAATTACAAATTTATAAGATGGAGGCCAAGATGGCCGACAAGATGGCCGACAAGATGGCGGGTACCCTGGCAATAAATAATTACTGCTCTCTAGCAGGTAAAAATAAAACTAACATTAAAAAAGCGGTAGTGCAATCTAGCAGATGAAAAGAAATGTCGAAACCAAGGTGGCTGCCATGACATCACACTGGCAGATGTAATATCTGCCTTGGTATTAGTGATGGGAGGTCAATCTACCGGTTGCTTCAGTAGAGGAAGCATTCATCGTCATTTTTAATCGAATGACCTCACCAGGTTTTAATCAAGGACTCTATGATGTAATTGTATTTTAATTAAAATTTTATTATTTATTTTTTATTAAATTTAAATTTTCCTGATTTCTAGCTTAAAATTACGGATTTTAAAGATGGCGGCCGTAACTTAGAGTGCAACACAAGGGAGTGGGGCACTCGATGTCAAGATGGCTAAATCTCAGATGGCAGAATCCAAGATGGCCGTCGGGGTCAAGGTAAAGGTAAAAGTCAAAGAACAAGGTAAAGTACAAATGTCAAGGTCAAATCTCGAGGTAAAGGTCCAAAGTCAATTTCGAGATAAAATGTCAAGGTTAAAGGTCAAGGTCAAAGGTCAGTATCGAAGTTCAAGGTCATGATCCTGTTTAGTGACTTGAATTTTTTATTTTTAAGTACTCTTGGGGTGCTTTTCGGACATTTCAAGTCATCGGCATTTTTAGGATTAAAATCGGAAATTTTACAAAATAAACAGAATGTTTCCCCTTAAAATAGAGAAATTTCTAGGAATTTTGAATTATTTTTGAGGAAATTCGACACCAAGGTGGCCGCCGTGACATAATAATCCAAGATGGCAGTCGCGGTCATTTACCGGCACCACGCACTACAGCCTTAAGCTTGGCTCAGTGTCGGAATTTCTATACTACTGTAGATCAATTCTAGTTTTATTCAATATAATTTATCATAATTTAATTTTCAAACCCAAACGATCAATGATTACCGAGTCTTCAGTCCTATAAATCGCGATAAGAAAATAATAACCCACAAACTGCCTCAGCCATGAAAGATGTTTTCAGTAGTATGTAAATGTAATTCCTGCTCCTGGGTTCTGGGTGTGGTGGCAGTTCCCATGTCCGCCATCTTGGATTGATACGTCACGGCGGTCATCTTGGACTCAAAATAACTCAAAATTCCTCAAAAATGTCCTTATTTCAAGGGAAAAATTCGAGTTTTATTCCTCAAAAATGCAAACTGCTTGAAATGTCCTAAAAGTGGCTTAAATTCCCCGGCGACAAGCCACTCTATGCCACCGAGGTCATGAACCCAAACATTAGAATATAATAGTTGCCATTCCGAATTGTAAAATCATCGTTGTAATTATCGTTACGGCCATCATCTTGAAAATGAATTTTTTTTATGCTAGAAAATAGGATTTTTTTAATTTATAAAATTTTAATTAAAACATTCAGCCATATTGGATTTGACGTCACGGCCGCCATATTGAAAAGCTATAATTACTATCCAAAAAATCTAAAAAAATAATTTTCTAAAATAAAATATTTAATAAAATTTTAATAAACACACACTTACAACATGGATTCTTCAGTCCGAAACTAGTGAAGAAAAAAAATGACGATAGATCCTTCCTTCATGGAAGCCATCGACAGACTGACCTCCCACCACTAATACCAAGGTGTGTGTGTATATATATAAATACTAGCTGACCCGGCGAACTTCGTACCGCCTTAGCGTAGCAATGATGCACTACTTTATTTTGTATAGCTGACCTATCTTAGGTATCTTAGGTGGCGGTACAAATGGCGTGAATTTGACTTGGCCGCTGGCGCAACACAATCCAGGGGCTTCATTTTTAAATTTCAATGCCTTGCAATGTGGGCACACAATATTCATTAGTCCAATAGCAACAATTTGCTCTGAACTGTAATCAATTGCCACATTATAACTGAATGCAGCTCTGTGGGGATTAAACACAACATTCCTATCTTGATATCGATTCCGTTCAAGTTCATTTCGCGCTTCGCGTTGCTCATCACTTTGATTTGCTCGTATATTTCTTTGACTTGCCGTATTTCGAGTTCTGCGGCCTAAGCTTGTACGTCTGGTTGGTGGGATTGTTAAAAACGAAAATCCAACTGAAAATAAAAAGCTCTCATACATTTTCTGTATAACCATGTATACCAAATTATAGTATTGTGTAGTCACCAAAAAGTTCTAAAAATCAATATGAAGCTGTGAACTTACCATGATTAACAAACACTTATTAGCAAACAAAAATCTTCTTAGTCTTTAAAACAATTATATGTCAAACGACATAAATTTACATTAAAAAAGTTCAAAAATGAAAACTCAACTGTAAATTAAAGAAAACGGTTGTATTCTTCTTTATAAGCAAGTATATCACACAAAAACAAACATAGAAAATGTTTACATAATGTATTGATTTGTTTTTCTATTTTTAAACTGCAACACAGTAATAACGAATTATGGCATGACAATGGCCTAGGCAGAATGTACACAGCCAGAATAGCCTGCGCCAGCAGCTCTGTACCGAATGTACCGGTACAATATGTAGTGAAATGTTAATGTTGATAAATATTTCCTAAACGATACAGTTTCTTTACATCCTCTTTGAAGATATTTGCAGCAAACATTCTGTCAATTCTATGTCAAACGTCATAAGGTTACTTTAAAAATATTTATATTGTACAAAGTGTTGGGTTAGTTTGGAAATAATTTTATATATGGTGGTTCAGTATTCTTAAATTTTATAATTTTCCGTTAATTTTTTTCTTTCATAAGAACCTTCTCGTGACAATAACAAACACAACAAAAAAAGAATTAGTGAAATCGGTTCAGTCATTTACGCGTGATGGCGTGACCAAGGGAAATAGGAATTCATTATTCTTAAATTTTCTAATTTTCCGCACAATTTTCTTAATTTTTTCTTTCATAAGAACCTTCTCCTGACCATAGCAAACACAACAAAAAAAAAATTAGTGAAATCGGTCCAGCCGTTCACGCGTGATGCCGTGACCAAGGAAAACGGGTTTCATTTTTATATATATAGAAGATATAAATATCACCGGCTTGTATGACATCATATCCACCATCTTGTTTTCGTCTGCTGGAGACCGCCATTTTGTTTTCGACTGCTGGAGGCCTACATCTGGTTTTCGTCTGCTGGAGACCCCCATATTTTTTTTGTCAACTGGAGGCCACTATATTGTTTTCGCCTGTTAGAATGTGCTGTCACCATCTTGTTTTCATCTGCTAGAGTGCCCTGTTGTCTTATTAATTTAATTTTAACCCCGATAGAGAGCAGTAATTATTTATTGGCAGAGCGCCTGGCATTTTCGGCAATCTTGGCCACCATCTTGGAAATCTGTATTTGTTAAGCTAGAAATTCGGGAAAAATTTCAATGCTTAAAAAAACCAGCTATTAATTGGTTGATACAATAAATTACATTGCTTGGTTCGATCAATGCTTTATCCAAATAAGGTAAATTTAAATTAAAAATACTATTATTTAATAAAATATAATGGAAAGTCCTAAAAGTAGGTTAGGTTCCTAATCTACAGGCCTCCAGTAAGTCGTTGACATATTGGCCGCCATTTTGGAAATCCATAATACTTGACCTAGAAATTCGGAAAACATTCCAAAAATCATCAAAAAATCACGCATTATTGTACTAATGCTCGATATCCTTCTTCAGTTCAAACCTTGGTTAATAGAAACAATATTAATTTAACTAAATATCACATCAATTTAACATAAAAGTGACAGGTTAAAAATAAACCTTTTTTTACAAATACAATTCATTACATAATTTAAACTCTACTACAGGAACACTATCGAAAGTTCGCCATCTTATAAAAATTTATTTCTGGATCGGCTTGAACTGACTAATTCATAGCACCGATCGTTTTACCGAAGACAGAGACCAGCCAGATCCTTTTCTTGCATAGTCTTTTTATTCCCGACAGAGTTTCTCGATACTTTGTGACTTCTTCACATCGCCGGAATTTTAAATGGGAGTAGGTATTTACTGTCTTGAATGTGTACTTCTTAAACTTTTTTCTCGAACGGAAACGGTTTTCCATATACACTGTCCAGCCACAAATTATATTTTAAAGAGCCGTACCTTGCTACTTCATTTGTAAGCTGATTGATAATGTTCTGCTTGATATCGTCAAGAAAAGTACAAATGTCTTTCGACTCACTAAACGTAACTAGATAAAAGTAGACTTTCAACGTTCCACAAAATGCAGAATTCGCCAAGTGTAATCCGTTATCATTTACCTGGAATGCTTAGATTCATGTCCACGCGTCATCGCATTCAGTTGCTAAACTTCTGTTTTTGTGCTTGTACGCAAACGAGTCTCGAATCTAAAGCAAGGAGTCGAAATATCTGCAGGTAATTCAACAGTAGGCACACGGACTTCACCTTTGCAGTTTTTCTCATGCTATCGAAAACTGTCAATACGTGTAAACCAAATATGACACTTATCGCAGTGAAACTTCGTACGAGAAGGATTATTTACACATTTGCTCATCTTATGCCTTCGTGAATAATGTGAAAATGCGAACGACATATCACAGTATCTGCAAGAATGCCTAGTTGATGAAGACGAAACTATTAGGCTCGAACAAGATGATGTAACTGATGTAAAACTAATATCCAGTGTATTTTAAGCACATCAATCAATCGTTGTTAGTGAAAACTTTGCTTTCTGCAGCGCAGCAAGACCTTTGAATGTGTTCAAGTGTCTTTTAATATAACAATTTCTTGCAAATTGCTTGCGACTTTGTTTTTTACTGCCAAACTTGTTGCCCGGTAGATTCTTAGCACATTCTCTCTTCTCGTGTCGTCGAGTATTACTGTTGTTTGAGAAAATCTTTTCACAGTAACGGCATCGATTCTCGCTAGTTGTTGACATAACACCAAACATTGAAGTCTCCATAGACGACGAAACGTCATTCATCGAGGTTTCCTCTGCAGCCAGCACTGTAATCAATAAGATCTCTTCTACTGGTGGTACCACACCTGTTGAAGTTTTCTCTAGTGTTGTCGACGATGCCAACGGAATCTGCGCAACCTATCGTCAACGCTGACTTCAGGGTTCCCGTAGACGATGGTACAACTTCCATCGAGTTCGACGTTAAAGATGGTAAAGATGCCACCGAGTTCACAAGAATAGGAAATTACGCATCTTATGCACCAGATGAGAATCTAGGTGATCCTTACACCACCGCAACCAGTAACAAACAAAGTCACGAAGTCTGGGGACTCGATTATATATCAGCAACCAGTCGAATAATATGCTAGTCAAAACAAGAACCATTTACTATAATACAAGTATAAAAACAGCATTAAAAAAAACACACTAAAAAGGTAGAACATTTGGAAGCAAATTCGACAAAAGAATTGGGCATGCAATACACACTGAACATGCAATGGACACACAATACGCAACGAGGAAACATCGTTTACACACAATTAACCACACCAGACATGCAATGTACACACAATTACACGCACTGGACACGCAATGTACACACAATACATGCAATGGACACACAGTACACGCAATGGACATACAGTACACGCAATTCACATACAGTACACGTAATGGACACAGTAGTAGCGAAGAAGCACAGTGAAATCCCAATGCGACCACGAAAAAGCACTTCAGTAAGTAATTATAATATGTTCTGGGGCAGGGGGTGAGGGGTCGGGATCCGGGGATACGCGGCGGCCATCTTGGAATACGTCACTTCCGGCGGCCATCTTGGATGACGTCACTTCCGGCGGCCATCTAGGATTACATAACTTCCTGCGGCCATCTTGGATGACGTCACTTCCGGCGGCCATCTTGGATTTGAATTGAACCTTTGACACGGCGGCCATCTTGGATTATGCCATTTGGTTTTCTAGAACATTCCACCGAATTATGACGTCACATCCACCATCTTGAAAATCCTCAAATATTAACTTAGAAAATCGGGAAAAAAATATAAAAGAATATAAATAAAATTTTAATTTTAAAACTTGATGACTTCGTCATCGAGCTCCTCACTCTTGTGCGTTGCACTTTTCGTTACAATGCCATTATCATCAGCTCCCCACTCCTACCCATGCATTATTGTCTGCTGGAGGCAGCCATCTTGTTTAGTGGAGACCGCCATATTGATTTCATCTGATGGATGTCGTCATCGGGTGTAGGTTTCTAAAGTATTTTAGTGTATGTAAGGTCGAGTTTATATTTCCTACCAGTATTGTTATAACCCTAATAGACCAAAAAAATCACAAATTTTGTTAAAATAAATCACAAAATCCACAAAATCCACAGTAATTTTGTTGTTGTGACCACCATTTATTTTTAAAGACATAGGCTACAATGTATGTAGGGTTGTGTTTATATTTACCAACAGAGTTGTTATGAGCCTTATGGATAAACAATTCTAAAAAAAATCCACAGTCATTTAATTGCTGTGACCACCATTTTTTCTTAAAGACATAATCATTTATAGGTTTTAACTAAAATATATGTCATCAATACTATCGTTGCGGATGCGATGGTTTTAATAATGATAATTTTATTACTCCATCTTAGCCGGACCAGAAAATTTTCAGAGTCCTAACAAGTCCGTGTTGGCGTACTCGTGTTTTAAAGCTGCATGGAAGCAGATATTTTAATGTTTGAGTATAATTTCACTCTTTTTAATATGATTAACTTGAGGAATAAAGGTTAAATTTATCTCAACTTAAAAATTTTCGCTGCTTTTTAATTATTGATACCGAATAACTTTTTTTTAGCTTGATTAGTTTCAGAGATATAATAATTATCTTTATATCATAATTACACCTTTTCACCCTATTAAGTAGAACTTCTGTAATTATATAGAGCATAGTTTTAAGTTAGCCAAAGACCTTTATAATAAAAAAAAATGTTTTTCAAAATCTGTAAAGTAGTTATCGATTGATGCTCGAAAAAACAGACGAACAGACCAACAGAAAAAATAGACAAAAAAAGGGGGTTGTCTGTAAAGTCGGTTTACGGACGATAATTTTACGTGATAACGTCATAAGACTACATTGACGAAAAATTGCATACTTTTTAATTTTTTTCAAATATTATTTACAGTTTTTGCAAATTTAATTTAAATAATTTGTTTAAATATAATCACGAACATTTAGTTAAAAATTCCGCCTTAAACTGTTTGATATTAGAGAAGATTTTTTCGCACGGTGGTTGGTCGGTTCTTGCACGCTCGGCACAGGCGGAACTTGACAATTTTTCGAGCGTGCAGCTGGCGTTCCATTGATTTATAAGACGTTATCACGTCAAAAATTATATTTTTTAGTTCGCAATAATATAAATAGCTATTTACAATAGTTTTTTTTTATCATTTCATACAATTTACAGACCTTTTGCATCGAACAGTTTTTTTATTAGTGTAGATATGGTTCACCGTCGCTAAGGCAACCAGTTGAAAACTGTTATGTTTGTTTACCTGTGAGAAACTACTATTTTTAAAGTCTATAGTGCTACAAAAACTATTTATTATTTACTAGTTAATAACCCACGGCTTCGCTCAAGCAAATTCAGAGTATTGCTAAAATCTTACCATTTAATTATTGAGTGATTAATTTCAAACAAATTTATAAATAAATAGAAACAATAAACTGTCAATTGCTTAAAAGATTTATATAGTAACAAAACCATTTAAGAATGATATTTTTTAAATAGTTATGCGTAGATCCTTTTGTTTTTTTAGTATAGTATCAGATTTTACCTTAATGGAACCACACTTAACTCCTTTTCATTTCATGAGGAAGACAATTTAAAGAATTTGTAAAACTCGCCTTTTATTATTTTATAAAAGTTTATGCCATCGTTTACACTAACACTTTTATTTATTTTGGTTAGAGCTATGCTTATAATAATGCTTCAATAATTTCACCATATTTAAAACACTTCCCATCATTTCAGAATATTTGATACAATCGCAATTTTTTTTAAAAAAAATAAAGAGTACAGATATAAAACTCCTAGTTAACTTTGTATTACTTTGACCAAATACCCTAATTTTTTACTCCTCCCGTCTTTTCACAAGGATGCCAATGTTAATATTAAGAACTAAATAAATATGGCAATATCTGTTAACCAGACAAAAACCAAACTCATCATCGTAGATATAAACCCCAACATAATTATAATAAACTAATATTTATATTGAGTTAAAATTTATCTTGCCAGTACTAATGTAATCTATTCCAGAACTATTTTTTATTTTTTTAAATAATATTAACATATGCTACAACTTAAGAGGTGATATTCCGGAAAACGTTTAAATAGAGAAGATAGCTTAAGTTTTGTTTATTCATCATTTCCTATATCATAAATTAAGTTTGATTTGATCAAAAGATATTATTTGTTATTTTAAAACAACATTTGCAATATCTCACCTTTTAAAACGTAGAGCTTCTGCAAGTTGTAAAAACGAGTTGGTAGATTTTGCTTCTTTGTAAATCATACCACATATCTTACAACCCGTTGATTAGTTTGAGAGATGCACCTTCCATAAAAAAATCAACTGCCTTTTCAACCCTTTTGCGGTCGAATATAGAAAAATGATAAAGGTTAAAACTGATATTAAACCGTAATTTGTACGTTATTCTTACTCAGTTTTTAATCATCTTAATTTACTTGACTATATGATGTATTACTATAAAATCTAACATGCCACTGTATCACTGCCTTTGTGGTCGAATACCTAAAAATTGCAAAAGTACTCTATATAATTAATGATTTACGTTATTCATGCTAAGTTTCTTCCATCCAGCTTTGCTTGCTATGGAGGTATGAATATTTTTATGATAAAACATAACTTACTCCATTTTCACACCCTTAAAATACGATGTCCGGAAAATCTGAAGTAAATACAATTCATCACTCTACAATACAATTCATAACTCTACATGCTTGTTGTTCATCCATAATTTCTAACCCTTAGATCTAGAATATTTGGAAATTTGCATTTTTTTTCTTTATTCCAAACGTTATACTTTTACACCCCTAAGGGGTGGAAAATTGCAAATAAACAACAATAATATATATTTCTTATTTTTACCATTCAATTTACGTGTTACTTAATTAGTTTTTGGAGATACAATTCTTTAAAATAAATAAAGACCTATCCCGTTCTCACACCATTTAAAGACCAATTTTAATAAACGAAAAAAATAAGCAATGCGTAAATTAAGATGCAAGTTATTTTTTACTATCTTATTTAGAAATCTAATTGAATAAGAAGTGTTTTGAAAACACACCTACCCCTTTTACCAACCTTAGGGCTTAAATTACACAAAATAAAGAACTTGTGGTGGGTAGTTTTCGTCTGTTTATTATTGTTACATAATTTGTTTTATTGTGCTTGATTAATTTCGAAGTTAAAATCGTTTATCGTAAAAACCATATTCGTACATTTTTCACCTCTTCGGACTGAAATTTCGCAAAATGTTAAAATTATCTTTGTAGTTTTTGTGTGTTTATTATTGGTCCTTGGTAAATTTTGTAATAATTGGTTAGCTTCAAAGATATAATAAAATATATTCAAACCAGAATTAGCTTTTGGTCACTATTTAGGGTTTAAATTTTGCAAAAATGGTAAAATTGCGGTTGGTAATTTTCGTATGTTTATTATTGGTACACAAAATTATTTATTTTGCTTAATAATATAACTTGAAGACATATTTATTACTCTTAAAAATATACTTACCCCCTTTTCACCCATTAGGGGTTGAATTTAACAAAATATAAAAATTGTTGTTAGTAGTTTTTGTGACCCCAATATTTTATTTTATACTAAATTAAATTCGGCGATATAATTAGTAATCTTAAGAATGTACTTACCCCTTCGTAACCCTTTGCAGTTGAATTTGCCAAAATATAAAAATTGTGTTTGGTAGTTATCGTAATTTCTTATTGGTACCAAATATCATTTATTATGCTTAATGAAAATTGGAGATGTAATTATTAATCTTAAAACATACTTACTCCATTTGATTTCTTAGGGGGTTTTAATTTTGCAAAATATAAAAATTGTTGTCGGCAGTTTTCGTATGTTTATAAATGATAGCCAAAATAATGTATTATACTTACTTTAATTCGGATGTATATATAGTAAACATAAAAAAAACATACTTACTCTTTTTCACCCCTTAGAGGTTGAATTTTATCAAAATATAGAAATTGTGGTTGTAGATATTGCATGTTTATTAAGTGTACCCAACAAAATCTATTTGCTTGATTAAATTCTGAGATAGAATTATTAATCTTATATACGGGTTGATTTCAAAGAAAACAAATGTTTTTGGTATTTTTTGTATTGTCATTATTAATACCCAAAATTATACGCATGATTAAATTCTGAGATATATTTATTCATCTTAAAAAAATACTTACTCCTTAGTCACCCCTTTAAGGGCTGAATTTCACAAAAACAAACATTTTTGTTTGTAAGTTTTTATATGGTTATTATTGGCACCCAAAATCTTTCATCATGCTTTATTGAATTCGGAGATATAATGATTAATCTTAAAAACATACCTACCACATTTCACCCCTTAGAGGTTGAATTTTATTAAAATATAGAAATTGTGGTTGCTAGTTTTTAAATTTTACTATATGTAACCAACATAATTTATTAGGCTTAATACAATTTGGGGATAGAATTATTAATCTTAAAACCATACTCACCCCCTTTAACACTTTAAGGGTGGATTTCGCAAAAAAAAAAAAAAATAGTTTGTAGTTTTTGTAGGGTCATTATTGGTCCCCAAAATTATTCATTACACTTAGTTAAATTCGGAGTTTTTTTTATTAATCTTAAAAACATACATACACCTTCTACACCCCTTAAGGGTTGAATTTCGCAACATGTAAACATTTCTGTTTGCATGTTTTTGTATTTTTATTATTGGCATCCAGTATCTTTCATTATGATTAATTAAATTCGGAGATATAATTATAAGTCTTTAAAACATACCTACCCCATTTCGTCCCTTAGGGGTTGAATTGCGCAGTACATATATAAAACTTGTAGTTGAGTTCTCAATACGTAAATAGCAATTTCAAATAGTTTTTTTTCATCATTTCATCCAATGACTTTTTGCCTCGAATAATTATAATATTAGTATAAATAAAACTGTTCGAATCGCTTGCACTCCAGCTCGATATTCACCCTAGGTGTATTTCAGGTTGTTGCGAAGTATATTAAATACCAGTTACGTAAAAGCGCTTCGCGCGCTTTTTCCGCAGCGGCCTCCGCAGGTACACCTGGAACCTGGAGCCGGTCGCTCTGTTTCACGTGTTTCACGTGTTTCACGCGTTTCACGCAGGCGGGCGCTGCGGTCGCGGTTCGCGGCCAAGCGCTCGCAACATCCTCGCAGTCAGTTGACAGGTTCGGCCATGTGGGGATACTGAGCGGAGCCCGCAGACCGTCTGACACTGTAACTACTCTCACCAAATATTTACATCGTCCACCGGCGCGGAGAAGAACAATCACCTGGAATAACCCTTGCAGGTAGGCTAACTGTTTCTTCCAGCAATGCTTTTCAGTTATATAACTCTTTAGATGCCTTATGTAACGATTATAGGTTGTATTTATTTTTATTTTTAACAAAATTTCTCATATCATTGATTTTATTCTAATGACTATTTTTAGGGTACAGATATTTGTGTGACAATTGTCTTTGAAATCATAATATTTTCTTCAAACACCCCCCCCCCCCCCCTTTTTCTAAGGTTTTGTTATAATCAAAACATTCGTTTTTGACGGAACTTTGTTGGGTGAAGACAAGCTGATTAATTTGAAGTTCTTGTGGTCGTTTACGTAAGAGGTGGGCTATGCACCGAAATGGTAATCACATGGAACAGAGATACTATAAAAATCACGTGTACGCTCTCTTCTAATGTGAAGTTCGTGTGTGGTCGTTTACGTAAGAGGTAGGCTATGCACCGAAACGGGAATCACATGGCACAGAGAGACTACGAAAATCACGTGAACTCACTCTTCTGTTTCTAAATGATTTCGAAACTGGTGAAAAAAAATCTCACGTGATGAAGTTGTCTGGGCTGATTTAGCACCAAAGTGGAGTTATTTAAGTACTTCAAAATTGTATTTTGAGATCATTTCAATTTGTGCTTTGTTGAAAGTATTAAAGACGTGATAATTAGCTATTTTATGAATGGGTTTGTTTTTTCCCAGATTTTATTCGAAATATCCTTTTTAATTTTTCGTGTTCTTATGAGACTTGGAATGTATCATCAGTTTGGTCACTTGCAATGATTACGTCGGGTATGTAAAAAAATTAATGCAATACCGTACGTAGATAATTGTTCATCTGAGCTATGCCTTATTTAAGAATTAGTAACACCCGATAAAATTTGCTTTTCAACATTTGCGGACAAAAAAAACAACAGTATATTGAGTCGTAGGCTACGATAGACATGCTGCCCAACTGTAAATATGGATTTAAAAAATTAGCTCAGCTATGACTAACATTTCCTGATGACAGCAAAATCTCAAATTTTTCGGATATATTAACCAGTCATTATAACTTTAAAAAGTACAATATAGCAAAACAGTTTTAAGTATTGAAATGATTGATAACAATGTAATTGTTTTTTGTTTGAACTATAATTTTATGGAATGTGCACCAAGATTGGTGATTATTTTTTTTTTTAAATTTAAAGGTACTGCCTATACAATTCTTAGCTTAAAATTAATTTCTTAGATTTTGATATCAAATGTTAGTACTCGTATAAAACGTATGCTGTCCACGTTAATGTTTCTATAAACATGATAAAAAACAACATAATTAAATTCCTTGTTTTGAAAATCTATATTTTCAGCAGTAGCCTTTGTGATTTATAGATTTATTTTTTAATTGTAAATTATGAATCAAATTTAAGTTAGGCCCAGTGGCGGACGCAAAAAAGGGGGGATAATTGGGTATCCCCCCTGCAGTTATGAAAATTTTTTTCTAGTTCTCGGCGAAAACAATATGATATTTTAGGTGATGCAGGGCGAGATATTACATCAGCAGGAATCAAACTACCAAGGCGGTAATACATGTTGAGAATGATATTGTAACTGTTGAAACTCTTTGTTGCCGACGAAAGATTGAAAAAAATAATATTTTAATTATCTATTCAAAATCCCTCCCTAAACACATTCCTGTATCCGCCACTGGTTAGGCTCGTTCTACAATGACAGGTAAACAGTAGACGGATATCACGGAACCGAGTTTCTACAATAGCACGCAGACGGAGACGGACCCGTACGGATTTGTTCGGCGATGCTGAGCATTTACGTTTATGTTGCTCCGTGAGACCAATAGAAGCCGAGTATTTGGCTGCGGTGGTGGCCATGTTTGTTTATGTTCTAAATACGTTAAACATTGTTGCAAGTACACACGAATATTTAGTGTTCTATTTTGACTTTGTGGTTTATTTTTATATTATATGCCTGCCCTATGATCTCAAAGCAGAATAAATATTTTTTAGTAAAATTAATATTTCGTAACCTTGAAATTGGTTGCTATTTGTTACGTTTACATGCATTGTGGAAAGTAGCAGACGCGATAGTGAAATGTTCTGGAAGATCCGCTTCAGTTTACGTGAACTGTTTCTGTTTTCGTGTCATTGTAGAACGGGCCTTTGGCCGTATTCAGACATTTAAACACTTATAAATGTAACATATAGTTATGAAAGTAGTATTTTGTCAAAAATTGTGAAATTTATTTGCTAGTTTTGGAAAAAAAACCTTGCTTATTACTCAAAGCAGGGACTGAAATGACACTCGTCCAGTTTCCAGACTAACACTTAAGTGTCTATAATTATATTTGAAAATAATATATATTTCCTGGAAACATATTAATTAGTCATATTTTCAAATATATTGTGGTGAACTCTGACGAAATGTTATTTGTGATCTTTAAACATTTTTTGCCCTACAGATAAATAATTAGGTGAAAAAATTATAGACTTACGCTTTGTGAAGCACGTGTGCATAATTTTTCACCTAATGAATTACTCCCATTACAGCAAACATATAAATATCACATACTCAGTCTTGGTTATCTACTATGAGTACATGCACTGCAATGACGCGTCACACCCCTTTTCTTACCAAGTACATTTTATTCAATAAATTCAATTAGCGTAATTTAAATCAGGGACATCTCTTTTTTTACTATCCAGTCTCTTTATCGGCAGTTTTATTGGGATTAATCGAGATAGCAAATAGTTAGCCGGAACTTTTTCCATCGACCTTCTAAATTTTAATTATTGTTAGGTCCAAGCTAGAATGTATAGGTACACTTGCATGCTGAACGAACTTTTCTCGTCGGATCACGTATTATTTGATACGGTCCGAATAGTCTAGGAGCCAGTGACAGATTTTCATGACCAAGTCCCTCCTAATCGAAACTTCATAAAATGCATCAGGGACTTATACTATGAACACTCGCGAACGTCAGCTGCGACTCCGTGGGTGGGGCGGGCAGTGGCAGCCTCCCACGCATGGTGAAAAAAAAAGTTTTTTCAGTCATTTCCTCTCATTTGAAAATTTGTCATATTATATTTTATCTAGTATTTTGAAAGAAAAAAAAGTCAGCTGACCACAACACGGTGGATTATACGTCAGCTGGCTGCTTGAACATGAAAGACGCGTCCATTTTCCATTATGTCAAAATCTGAAGCTTTTACGGAGTGTTTTGTACAAATGTCATAGCCATCGATGAACAGGGAAGATTTATTTCGCAAAATTCAAGAGTTTACTTGTCAGATGTATGGCCTTAATCGGTTAAAAAAAAAAAATTAACGACGCTAGGGTTGCATTGTTCCAGAAAACGTACAAATGTTTGGACAGTAATGATGAATTTAAGTTGCCTAAAAAAGGTATTGACGGTTCTTCTCTACCACCATGCGAATCAGAACTGAACAAGCAATATTTAAGGGCGTGTTACATTGCGCAAATTTGGTCTCACGCTAACCTTAAATTTACAACAACTGAAGAACCTACAGACTATGGTTGGGAAGAAATAGACAACCGATTCGAATTTGATTGGTTTTCTGGGACTCAGTTACCAACGTCGATTGAGGAGATAACCATTCAGCCTGAAAAAGGTATCAATTCTTTTTTTATATTTTTATTTTTTCATATGATCATGTTTTACTATACACGCGGACTAATAATTTTTTTTCATCTTTTCACAGATGATGATGATGAAGACATGATCGCATATAACTCGGACAGCGACTCTGACAGTGAATCAGAGAGAGATGAAAGCGACTCAAGCCAAAGCGAGAGTGAAAATGATCAATTTTAATGGTTATATTTCATCAGTTAATTGAAATAAACGTTTATCAATTTAAAAAATGCTACAATAAATAATTCATTAATTAATTTACTCATACCAACATTTCCTCCATTATTAAACTTCATATTTGTTATCAAGACTCTCAAATCAAGTATAATGCCGAATAACTTAAGAAACGTTATTTCCTCCCGGATAAAAATTTATAAGAGGATTGTTAAAATACTCTAGTAAATAATGAAAAAAATCAGCTAGCTGTAAGTCAAGGGAAAAGTCGTCAGCTGATAAGATTCAGTAGGTGATAGATGCTGTTGCGTTACACCTTTCAAGGTACCAGCTGACAAACTTTCCACTGAGATACAGCAAGCTGACATTAATTTTCATTTATAGTAGCATATAAACGATCACCAGGTAAATTATTAGATGAGAGGAAATCATTGAAAATATAATTTTTTTTTCATGTTCAAGCAGCCAGCTGACGTATAATCCACCGTGTTGTGGTCAGCTGACTTTGGTTTTTCTTTCAAAATACTAGATAAAATATAATATGACAAATTTTCAAATAAGAGGAAATGACTGAAAAAACTTTTTTTTTTCAACTTTTTTTTTTTCACTCGCAGCTGACGGTCGCGAGTGTTCATAGTATAAGTCCCTGATGCATTTTACGAAGTTTCTCTCGAGAAGAAATAATTGACCGAAAATGTACCTGGCTCCTGGACTAGAAGGCCTTGAAGACAATAACAATCTTAACAAATATTTCTTGACTAAATTGCTTCCAACCCGACCGGAAGTCAAAACGTGGAAACAAAGTACAAATGGCTCGGATTTAATTGTGCGTAAAGTTTTGTGGAGTCTAACGTGTTGCTAGAAAATAAAGCGAATAATCCATGTCTCTACCCATTGAAATCAAAGTTTATATAGACAAAAATTTTGGTTGAACGTAACTGTACTTTTTTAATAGCAGTAATATGGCCTCTTCTTCTACCGGAGCGTTTTGATAAAGGATGACTAACTAAACTTGATAGAAAAGTTAAAAAGTTATGTTCCACAATTATGCACATAAATGCTTACGGAGAAGGCTCCCTGCTGGATTTTCGTGATTTAGGATCATCTTAATAACAGACAGACTTCGTAATCTAATCGCAACAGACCCCTGGATATTTCGCGGGCTCAATGACCTTGTAGCTTGAATTGACAGTCCAGTAGGCTTACACTTTAACACCGAAGTATTTCGAAGTTATACGTCTTTAGGTGTGCTGAGCGTGAAATTGTGGTAAGCAACAAAATGCGCGTGCACCATGCAACGGAATTTAACAGACTGTCCAGTCCGCATGCGCGTTTCTGTTGTGCCGACAAGTTGAGGTCGCTGAGATGGCGGACCCACGTGTGGCAGTTTACGCTTTCGTGAGCATGTGTGCCAAGAACACTTTACATTTATCAAACTTTAATAGTCGAGACATAGTTGCAACTGAAAATATTTGCCTAAAAGCATGCATATATTTTAACTGGCTATTAAATATTTGCTAAGGGGCCAGCGTATGTATTAATTTTCAAAAAATTCAATTCAAAATAAACCAATCACCACGTGCTCAACCAGCATTCACCACAGAAAAGAAATACAGTAGTTTAGTAGATGATTTCTAAAGAAAACATTGAAAATCTTAGCTAAACAGTTTATCTAGCACATGCTTATAACTCTGTTGTCACAACTACCACATGCAAAAACCTCGACCAGTATTTTAGGAATTTGCTACTCGAGTGATGTTAATTAATATGTATAAGTAACCTATGAGTATTTTCAAATGTAGCATTCTATACTTGGGGTAGAAATAATGTGTCTAGAAACAATAAAACACTATGGAAGCTGATAATTTTGGTTACTTCATATAGATTCACCCTTTCTGGAATTCATTATGAGTATCAGAAAACATGATTATGTGTTACACCTAAGGAAGAAAGAAAAAACTTATGGACATAGAATAAGCTTTACTTCTTTGAGACAATTAACATAATAAAGTAATGTAACTGAAATTTTCAGTTTTCAGGTTCGCTGAATTTGAATTTAATCAAAGTTAGTTCATTGGTTTATTTAAATTTATATTTTACTCTCCGCGGATGTATAGAGATAGTCGTAAACAACAAATATTTACCATTATAAAAATTATTTTTAAATACTCACAAAATGCTTATATTCTAAGCTTTATAAGATACTAAATACAGTAGAGATATTACATAACAGGTGGACACAACTGTAGGAAATGTTAAAAATATTTTTTCCATATCAAATGGAAAATATATGAGGTTTTTTAAAATTAATATATAGTTTAATCTGTTAATAAATCCTTCATAAAACACAAATAGAGAAACATCTTAATTATGTTGTAATATTAGTTTGATGTAATGCATAACAAAAGAAAGATATAATGTTATCTACGTCTCAAGTTAAATGTTAGTTTTCCAACCTGTATTTACCAAATATTATCTTTTTCATAAAGGGCTAGAGTAAAAGATTTTCTTAAATTAGTTTAAGTGAAAGCGATTAAAATAAATATTTTACCAAATTGTGTTTCAAAACATTAGTAGATCAAGTTTATAGAATTAAATTCTGCTCATAGACTTATACTTGCATGGACAAGCTGACAGGAATTTTCTCGTTTCCTTTATCTTGGAAGTAAGCTCAAAAGAGCGCGGTTTATTCTTTACGGCTTATCGGCTGGATATTATGTATATTGAGTGCTCACGAACATTTCAGAGAACAAAAAGTTAGTTCGTAGCATATTAGTTTTCGTGTTGTGCTGTTCTTGTGGTTAACCAACATTTTCACGGTGTTCTTTGCTAACCAGTATTGATATTTTGAGTGCAATTGATTTATCATAAAATAGAATTAAGCAGTACCAATTACATTACCAATTACCAGATAGGTTTGGGGTGCTGTACTTGATGATCTTTCTGCTTTCTACTGTCGTGGACATAAGGGGGACCTAAGATATGAATACACGCTTTCTTCCACAAAATAATTTGTCGGATTACTTCTGAAGCTCCAAAAAATGAATTTACTCGAACTGTTACTCTGACAATCTGAAAGGATTTATTTTAAGTGTCTTATAATTATTCTTGGCATGACTTTTTCTCATTAAATAGATACTTCAGTTATGTTAAAATCTTTTTGTTGGGGCGATGGAGCAGGTTTACCTTATAGCTGTCTGATCGGAGTTCAAAAATTTTTGCTTAAAATGCTTGCCCCTAATAATGAGTTTAAAAGCTGGTTTTATGCCCTGAGTAAATAATATTTTAGATTTTTAATTTGGTATTCGTGTGGTTTTAATACCGGCCAGACGTGACCCCTGCAATTGCCCAATAGAGATTTTAAAAATGTGTGTGTACGAGACCCCGTGCATTTCTGGTTTTGTTGTGGGGTAATGTGAAATGAATTTTCATATTTATAAAGATTTATTTCAAAACCTGTAAACACAATGCTGGAGACTTACTAAATAAATAATTAATGTGCAAGCATTGTCTGATATGAAGTGTTTTTTTTTTTAGATACAACGATACGAGAAAATTTCTTAGGGTAAATGTTATTCCAAAACTTATTTCCCGAAACGATTTAAATCCTTTCATGGAAACATATAGGGAAAATATTCACGCCATTTTAATCTATGAATCAACGACGAAAACCTTACATTTTTCATTTCTGGAATTTCATTTATTCTTTACGAAACTGGCGATTCTTCACATAGGCATAACATAACAATACATAGTACAACAAGATTTTCGGAGTGATTATTTACACGCAGAACAATTACATTCATTTTTGGTCACCCAACGAAGCTTAGAGGTTTTAATGACACACAACATGCAATTGATGGTGAATCACATTAAAACAATATATGTTTGGGATATCACACATAATTTTGTTAGAGATTACTTCTGGTGATAGTGAAAGTTCATTCTATCCTCTAGGCTATTGATAAGATTACAAGGTATTCAAATATGCCTCAGAATTTCACAAAACAAATTATTTTATGGAAAATACAGTTTGCAACAAATGCAAGATGTCTTTTTCAGCATATTATATTTCCATGTTGGCGCTTATATCGACTTATACGCCATTAAATCTGCCTTTCACCAAAAAAATACAATATTTAGTATAAAATTAACATTGGTAGTCAAATACGAAAATAAACGTACTTTTTTTAGTTACCTCAAAGAATAAGCATCGCTTGTTTTTACAGCAACTACGCATTATAAACTACGAGTGTAGTGAGTCATCATAATTTTTGGTTTTGCTATTGGTTTTAGGTGTTTGGCTATAGATTATGGCCCTCAGAATCGGTAAAATAAATGTGTAAAATGTAAAATACTTTAAGAACTAAAAATCTTTGTAACATGTTTCTTTCCTACAAATATGTAGAAATGTACATAGAATATCCATAACTTGTAAAAACACAATGTAACAAGAGTTATTTTGTCACCACAAAATATTTTATTAGTGTGTCATTCTGTGTATTTTGTGGTGGCTACTTAGTAAAAAATTTAAAATTGTGTGTTATGGCTTAGCTAAACACTTTTAAAAATCCTTGCTTAGGTACTATCTTCTTTATCTTGTTTTCTATCATTGTGATAAACGGCGAAACGTACGTTGTAATTGACATAGTGACTTATGTTCATACATCACGGAGAAATGTGAAAATATAACAAACTTGAAAATGCTGCCAACATACCAATTACTTATCTAGTTCACCAATTATAGAAGCCGGCAACTAAAACATTACACCTTTTACCAGACGTTATTGCTCTGAACTATACTTTTGCGCTTTCATTGCCAACTAAATCGGACGTTTACTATACAATATTACATTATACGCAGTTTTGGGCAGAGATGCTTTCAAGAGTTAATTTTATAAAGTGTTCAGTTAAGCGTAAATGGACGGTATGCCATCACAAAAAAATAAAAAACTTTACTTCCCTGTAACTATTTTTCTTAAAATTTATTTTAAAATAAAATTTTTAGCATGTGCATATGATTTATCGATATATATTAATCAAAACATATAACAAATTTCAGATGTTCAATTATGTACAGAAACATTATTTCTGAAATAAATATTATTTGAAAATTTCTGCTGTGCGTCTGTATTCCTACTATAGTCCTTTCCAAGAACTATGGTATCTTAATAAAACATTTTTAAATTTGGTTTGATCATAATACAGACTAATTTCTTGAATAGTATTTATTCTGTTAGGTAAAATGAAATCATTATCTTTAAATATCTCACCAAAAGCAATTTAGTAAATTAATGCGTCATTGCTACTATATTTGATTTCTGGGCGATTTGTCCCCAATTTGCATTCTTTGAAATGTGCCTTTCAGAAAAAAATTATATTAGAGAGCAACACCATTTTCTTATTTACGTTTTAACACTCTTCCACAAGTGTTGCGATTCACACTGAAAAGAGTCTGGCAGGTCTAGCAGCGAAGAGTAAGTTAGGTAGCTGATGTCTTCGAACAACAGAAAGGCAGGAATGAATGACCTCACATCCAAGAATGTCTCTACCTACTAGCATTTTAGTTTGGCAACATGGCAGCCCGCCGCCCCCTTTCTGTCATGGGACTTGGGAGATTATCTTACCCGGGAATGCCCAAACCTAATTGAAAGAGAGGTCCCACGCGCGAGAGAGACGGAGATACGAGCGCTCCTTGCTACTTGCAAGTGTCACAGAAGTGGCAGGCGAGTATTATTACCTGGACTCAACAACCGACTAAGAACCATCCTCCACAAGACATTCAAGTTTTGTGTTCGACTGCAAAAACAAAGCTGTATATCTTAGACAGCGCCAGCCAGTGGCGGATCCAGAGGTTCACCTCGGAGGGGGCACTCTAGGATTTCAGAATAGCCAGAGAAAAAATGTCTTAACATTACTAAATTTGTATTTAATCTACTCACACTACACATAACATCCAACCACCAGATTTTATGATTCTACAAGAAATTCATTAATTATATTAAATTATTTTATTGGTTTCAGAAACAATCATTTTTGTCGGAAATATTAATGTAGCAGACAACTGGATTTCGGGGGCAGGGGGGGGGGGGCACTTGCCCCTGGTGGGCCCCCCCCCCTTGTATCCGCCACTGGCGCCAGCAGAGGCTGCTACCTTTTTTGAGCGCGCTTCCAAATGTGCATCCTTTTTTTAATGTGCTTACAAATGTGTGTCCTTTTCGTTAAATGTAATCAAATCTTCTAGTCAGGAATGAATATTTATTGGATCGAAAACTTTTGATCTTGTAGTATGTGTAAAGCATTTGTCAGGGATTCTTGGTCCTATAATAGGCGTAAAAGTATCTTAGTTAGTTGCTCTATTTTCTTGTAATAGATTATATCAATACTTAAGGTCTGACAGTTCGAAGACTCTTGTATTTTCTGCTTGAAATAGGACATAATTGTTTGTAATATGTAAAAGTTTTGACGAAGAAGGTCTCATGGTTCAGATGCTTTGCCTACATGTCTGACATTGTACATGACCTGTTTAAAATGTTCTCCGAATATAGAAAAAAAGGCCGCTTGGCTACTGACTATGTGCTTGACCACCAAATGGACATGCTTGGCCAAACTACTAGTTGCGCTTGGCCTCCGACAGTATGTTTCTGTCCAGCAACTGAATGTGCATGACACCGCGATGGAAGTGCCTCGCGAACTAGATGTTCCTGGCCACCAACTAGATGTGATTGGCCACCGACTGGACATACCTGGCTACAAACTGGAAGAGTCTAACCACCAACTGAATGTCCTATTTCACAAACTGGAAGTGCCTGGCCAACAAATTCGTTTCCTGGCCGCAGGAAATGTCTGACTACCAACTAGACGTGCCTAACTTACAAGAGGATGTGCCTGACCACAGGATGGATGTGCCCGGCCATTGCCTAGACATGACTAGCAAACAACTGGATGTACCTGGTCGCTGACTGGACATGCCTGGCCACCGATTACGTGCCTGGCCACTGAATATACATCCCTGGTTGATCGACCGTTATGCGGAACTGTCCTGAAAACATATGCCAAGGCATGCAAAAAGACTGGCACTCCATAAAGACTTTAGAAATCGAGAAACGCTAGAATTTGCTGTTGTATTTGTAGAATTTACATAATAATTTTATTACTTGTTCATTTATCTAACGTGTCACTTTAAAGGTGAATTATAAATAAATATTTTTACCTGATATTAGCTTTTATGCATCGTCCAGGGATCGAACCAAGCACTAAAATCGATCGAATCAATTTATAAATTAAATGCTTGTTTTTTAAATGAATTTCGGAATTGTTTCGAATTTATAGCTTATTAATTACATATTTCCAAGATGGCGGCTAAGATGGCCGACAAAATGGCGGATATCGCGAAAGTTGACTGTTGGGTACCTAATACTAAACTGCAGCTGCAAAAATTAAACCAATATGGAGGCCACTCCCTCTAGATTACCAAAACAAGTTGGCGGATCCAAGAAGGGCGCCGTTTCGTCATACTGGTTGGCGTAATATCTGCATTGAAGAAAGTGGTGAGAGGTCAGTCTGTTGGTAGCCCCTGCTGTGGAAGGACCCATCGCCATTTTTAATTTGTCCTCAACAGGTTCGAACCAGGAACTCCGTGATATAAATGTGATTTTTATTAATATGTTATCAAAATTGTAATTAATTATTTTTTGAATTTTTAAAATATTTTCCCGGTTTTCTAGCATAATAATAACTGTTTTTCATGATAGCGGATGTGACGTCATCCAAGATGGTGACAGGTCAAAGCTCCCCTCTAGAGGCTTATGATGGCTTGTTTTTAGGAGTTTTAACCTGCTTTTAAGAATTTTCCAGCAAACGGAATTTTTGAGTACTAAAACGGGAAATTTTCCCTCAAAACGGGAAATTTTCCCTCAAAACGGGAATTTTGCCTTCGAAAATGGGGGACATTTTTCAGAATTATGAGGAATTTGTAGTCATTTTTGAGGAATTTTGTGGAATTGTTGACACCAAGCTGGCCGCCATGAAGTCAAATAGCGGTCGGTCATTGACCTCACCTAACAACTCTCCCTTAAACCCTGGCGTGGGTCCGCCATTTACATACAACTCGTATTTGTGACCTTTCTGTTGCCCAAACTTCTGCGCATGCGTAGAGATCACTCGGCGATTTCGTCCAGATGGTTGACCTACGTTTGGCGCCATTCACTCGTATTTATTGACTTTTGTCATCATCTGGGGACGAACTAAGCGTATCGGTGTGTCAAATGAAATTTTATGATAGCGAAACTTTACCGAAATACATTTTGTACACTTTAATGGTCAAAACAATAAATAATATCAACTTAAAGTACTTGAGTGAATTAGAATAACAGTTTTTTATTCCCGTAGTTTCTTCCACGTTTTTGTTGTGTCTCCTTAGCAAAGTGGTAAAGTGCCAGTTAGGAGAGAGAGTATGGCTAGTATCAAATTCAAAACCTGACAACGGGGAATTTTTAAAATTTTTTATTAAATATATTATATGATGGGTGTAAAATTGGCGCATAAATCATCGTCTTGCCCGCCTTTTTACTCCCATGATATAACCAGTGAATATTTGCTGAAAACATTTTTAACAGAACAAGAAATACAAAGAAGATATCGAGTTAAAATTCAGTAAATATCCCTTCAATAAAAGTAATAACAAAAACCAAAGAAAAAAATCAACATGGCGTGTGAGATCGTGCCTTAAGCCGTGTGACAGTGTCAAATTTTAGCTTCCAACACCTTTCAATGAAGTTGATTAAATAATGTAAGAGGGTTATGACGACACTAAAAACGTTACTAATGCAGCCACGGTAGTTTAAAAAGTTGGATTCCTTGATTTTCCATCAAATATTTCGTATGCAGGATTGACTTTAAAATATAATGGATGTTTGACGAAATAAACCAATCAACACGTTCCCAGCGATGACAGAAATGGCTTGCGTTTCTGTCTCAACGTATCTTTAAAATGACGAAGTAGTGTAGAATAGTATGTCCGGGCACAGGCGCCAGGCGTTGGTGCCGTGGTGCCGACTGCCATCTGGGATTGTGAAGTCACGGCGACCATCTTGGATGACTTTGACCTTTGATCTTGACCTTCAAAATTTGCCCAAAATTCTTCAAAATACGCCAAAATGTCCAGTTTTTGGGAAAAATTCCGTCATAAAAATCTTAAAAAAATTTCAAAAAATGTTTTTTTCCGATTTTGCGGGAAAATTTCCCGTTTTAGTCCTTAAAAATGCCAATGACTTCGAAATTTCTAAAAACGGCTTAAGCATCCATGTCTACAGCCTCCGATAACCGTTTCTAGGAATAAGGATAACATGACCGCCATCTTGGATTATGACGTCACCATTGAAATTTCCTTTACGGCCGCTATTTTGAAAATCTATATTTATTATCCGGATTTAAAGAAAAAATTCTAAAATTTATAAAAAATTATATAATCAAAATTAAATTAAATATTATTTAAACCATCCACTTACACAATGGAGTTAGGAGTCCTCGGTTCGAACACGGCGAGAGCAAAAATAAAAAAAAATTACTCGAGGTCCTTCCTCCACAGAAGCCACCAGCAGACTGACCTCCCACAACTAATGCCAAGGTGTATATATCAACTAGTATGACGCAATGTCCACCATCTTGAAAATCTGTAATTATTATCCGATTTTAATAAAATCAATTTATAAAATTTAAAAAAAATTATTAATCAAAATTTAATAAACTGTGTATTATTTAAAAAAACACTGTTTCCCTTTTCGTTATGGTAGTCATCTTGGATTCTAGAAATGTTGCACATTTCGTTACGCCCACCATCTTGGACTGTATGACATAATCGTTGTACATTTCGTTATAGACACCATCTTGGATTCTAGATCGTTGCAATTATCGTAATGGATGCCATATTGAAAATCTTTATTTATTATCCGATTTTAATGAAAAAATTCTAAAATTTATAAAAAAATTAGTTTATCGAATTTTAATAAAATATTTTTTAAACATGCACTCACGTCCTTGTTCGAACCCGGCGAGGTCAAAAAGACTTACCATACATCTTTCTTCACGGAATCCACCGGCAGATTGACCTCCCGCCACTAATGCCAAGGTATATATCGCCACCTAGAATGACGTCACAACTGCTATCTTGGAAATGTGTAATTATTGACATAGAATTTCGGCGAAATTCCAAAAATCATTAAATAAATCACTCGTTAATTTACTGATCGATTCGATTTGTTCCTGTTAATGGTTCGATCCATGACCGATGCAAATATTTTAATTTTATGTTAAAAATAATATCAATAAATCATGTTAAAAATCCTAAAAGTAGGCTAAGTTCCACATAAACCAGCTTTCAGTAAGTCTTTACGTCTGCCATCTTGCAAATCTGTAATTATGTATACAATGATTTAATTTATGGATTGCCGTCCTTGGTTCGATCCTTGGTCAATACAAAAATATAAGCTCATTTAAAAGCATACTAATTTAATTAAAAACACCACAAAAGCGACAGGTTCAAGAAATAAAAACACCACAAGTTATTTTACAAACATAATTATATTACATAATTTATATTCTACTACAGATACACTTGCAAAAGTTAAAAATTTAATAAACATTTAGTTTTGCATCGGCGTGAAATGACTAATTCTCAGCTCCAATATGTTTATACAAGACAGACACCAGCCAGATCCTTTACTGACATAGTCTTCCTCTTCTTGACAGAGTTTCTGTACACCATGTTTAAAAGTCTGCTTCACATCGTCAGAACTGTAAATTACAGCAGCCGATGTCTTGAAAGCACACTTCTTCACTTTGTCCTCGAACTGATACAGCTTACCATATACACAATCCAACCACAAGTTATATTTCAACGGTCCGTTTGTTGCTAAGTCATCAGTAAGCTGATTGATAATGTTCAGCCTGATATCGTCAAGAAAAGTACAGATGTCTTTCAACTCACTAAACGTATTTAGATAATAGTAGTCTTTCAATATTCCATGAAATGAACCGAGTACAGCCTCGGGATTAGTTTCATGTCCTGGTATCATAGCAATCGGTTGCTGAACATCTTTTTTTGTGCTTGTACGCTCACGAGTCTCCAACCTAAACCGAGGAGTCGGAAAGTCTACTGGTAGTTAAACAGTAGGCACACGGACTTCACCTTTACATTTTTTCGCATGACGTCGCAAACTGTCAATACGTGTAAACCAAACATGGCGCTCATCGTAGCGAAACTTCGTACGAGTAGGATTCTTCACACATTTGCTCCGCTCATGTCTTCGTGCATCATGGGAAAATGCGAACGACATATCACAGTAGCTGCAAGGATTCCGCGGCGATGAAGACGAGCCTTTCAGACCCGAACCAGATAATGACGTTGCTGCAGTTGTACCAATTCCTGGAATACTGTTATGAACATCGATGCATCGATGTTGTAGCGAAACCCGTACTTTCTGCCGTACAGCACGACCTCTGCATGTCTTCATGTGCGTTTTCATATTATCTTTTCTGGAAAACTGCTTATGACATTTCTCAAAACCAATCATTTTGCGAGGGGGATTGTTAGCACATTCTCTCGTCTCATGTCGAACATTACTGTTGTTCGAGAAATTCTTGTCACAGTAATGACACCGATGCTGGGAAGTCGATGCTGCAGCCAGCACTTCTGCTGGTGATAACACGACTGTTGAAGTCTTCTCTAAGGTTGACGCTGACGATGACACACATTCCATCGAGTTCTGCGTCGACGTCGTCACGCCCATCGATGTCTCCGTTGTCTACAAGGTCTCATCTGTCATCGACGTCTCTGCTGTCAGGTTCTGCACTGCTGGTGCTAACCCATCCACCAAGGACGTCGCCAGCGTCGTCGCGACCATCGAGGTCTCCATGGATGCTACAACTTCCATCGAGGCTGACGTTAAAGATGGTAAAGATGCCATCGAGTTCACTAGGCTATCGGACTTATGTATCAGACGAGTTAAACTAGGCGATCCTTACACTGTCTTAGTTAGTAACAAACTGAAAGTCCTGTCGTCTAGGACTCGCTTATGTACCCGCAACCAATCGAATAATATGATAGTCAAAACAAGAATAATTTACTTTAATACAATACTCAAAACAACATTAAAAAACGGAAGCAAATATGGAAGAAAATTCGACAAATAAAATGCTCACTCAATACACTGACTGAACACACGCTGGACACACAGTACACACACACGGGACACATTGAACACACTGTACACACAGTAATCACACTAGACACACAGTACATACACTAGACACACAGTACACATACTATACACACAGTAGTACACATAGTTCACACAGTACACACACTGCTTACACCGAACACACGCAATGTGCACGCAGTGACCACGCAAAGTACGCACCAAACACGTAATGTACACACTGGACACGCAGTGTACACGTAATGACCACGCAATGTACACACCAAATACGTAATGTATACACAGGACACACATTTAACGAAAAGGACGCACATTTGGACGAAAATTCGACAAAAATGAAGCACATTTAACGAAAAGGACGCCCATTTTTTAAAACAAATTCATCAAAAAAGGAAGCACATTTAACGAAAAGGATGCTACCTTTTCACAAACATTCAACTAAGTAGGTTGCGTTCGTTAATTTACGTTAGGATACAATGCCTCGAAAAGCTCCAAATGCTCTATCAGCTCCAACAGCTCCAACAGCTCCAACAGCTCCAACAGCTCCAACAGCTTCAACAGCTCCAACAGCTCCAAATCTCCAAAAGCCCCATATCTCCAAAGTTCCAAAGCTCCAACAGTTCCAACATTTCTAGAATCCAAGATGGCTATCATAACGAAATGTGAAACAGTGTTTTTTAAATAATAGTTTATTAAATTTTGATTAATTAATTTTTATAAATTTTAGATTTTGATTTTATTAAAATCGGATAATAATTACAGATTTTCAAGATGGTGGACATTACGTCATACTAGTTGACGATATATACACCTTTGCAAAAGTTGTGGGAGGTCAGTCTACCGGTGGTTTCCGTGGAGGAAGGACCTGACGTAATTTTTTTTTATTTTTGCTCTCGCCGGGTTCGAACCGAGGACTCCGAGCTCCATTGCGTAAGTGCATGGTTTAAATAATATTTAATTTAATTTTGATTAGATATTTTTTTCATTAAAACCGGATAATAAATATAGATTTTCAAGATGACGGCCGTAACGGAAATTGCAACGGTGACGTCATAATCCAAGATGGCGGTCATGGTATCCTAATTCCTAGAAATGGCTTATCGGAGGCTGTAGACATGGATGCTTAAGCTGTTTTTTTTTTTTTTGAAATTTCTAAGCCATTGGCATTTTTAAGTTCTAAAACGGTAAATTTTCCCGTGAAATCGGTAAAGTTTTATTTTTCAAATTTTTTGAGAATTTTTGGTGGAATTTTTTCTCCAAAAAACTGGAAATTTTTGGCGGGTTTGGGAGAATTTTAGGAAAATTTTGGCAAAATTTGAAGGACAAGGTCAAAGGTCAAGGTCATCCAAGATGGCCGCCGTGACGTCACAATCCAAGATGGTGGTCGGCACCACGGCACCGCCGCCTGGCTCCTGTGCCCGGACACACTATTATACACTACTTGACGAAGAATATTAGGAAGATTATAGAGGTTATACATGTAAAATAACCAGAATAATGTAAAATTAATGTCTATTTAAGTAATTTTTCTGTCAAAAATATGATGCGGCTATACATTTTAAGAATCGCGGGACATGCATTTTATTATTCAACGATCACTTATGATGGAGCAATTGGAAGCCATATTTCGTGGAATATTACTCCTCAAATGTTGTTGTCAAATATGGTTGCAGAATAAAGTTTAGTAGTGGAACAGGGCCCTAAGTCCCTTATAGACGGGGAAATTGGAGATGGCCAGTTATGAAGGCCGCTACTGACTGATACTGTCTGTCTGCTTACCCCGTCTAAAGGACTTCTTTCCACTTCAGCGCCAACTTTTATATGGCAGCCAGTATAAACAAAAATATTTGATTTTGTTCATTCCTGAGATTGAGATGGACAGAAGTGGTCACGTTACCTACAGATGGCCAGTTATTTCGTGTCTTAACACGCACTTGCCACCAAAGGACAGTGTTTTTCCATCAATTGGTCGTTCGTCACCGGTGTGTAAGGTGTTTACTTGAAATTCAACACGCGTTCTAATGTGAATATTTTGATAAAATATCTATAGAGAAGAACAACTGCGAAATGGAGCTCTGGCGACATGGTAGTGTTTTTATAAGTGTTCTGAAACTATGAATCTTAATGGAATATTCGTCACAGTGTGTGTGTAAACATAATCAATCACTTAATTTAGCAAGGATCTGATTGCTCATAAAATCGTACTACCAGACCTCAATGTCTTCAGCTCTCTGCCAGTAATAGGATGCCGGGTACCTGCCGCGTGGTTAAGGTTTTGACCGGCGAGTGACTACCTGGCCGGTACTTGCCTTCGTCACTGGCCCCGCCTGTAAGGGCCTGTTTAGCGCTCAAGCACCCAAGCTGGCCAGTGGCGGCGAAGGACCGGCCGAGACGCCTGTAAACCACTCGGTCACCTTGGACCTCCGCGGCCGGAGAAACCTGTTAGCTGCCGCCTAGCCTCTCGTCCACCCTCAAGTAGTCGCCCCAGCAGCGACCACGCGTCGTCCTGGCCCCTGGACACCACACTGTAAACATTTTTTTGTGTACTTTTTCAAGGAAAGCCCTTGGAAACTCAGTTGCCAAAGATATCACATGTAAAACTACCAGGCAGAGCTTTGTGCCATTTGTAATTTTACAAAGCTCTGACTTACAATTATACAAGTGATACCGTTGGCAACTGGATTTCCAAGGATTTTCAGTGTAAAAGTACAAAAAAAAAGGTTTTACAGTGATCCCGACCCCAGAAGCAAACACGCTACTGGCTGAAGCGCTTGCACGATGGCAAACCTTAGACATGTGACATTACGTTCTGGCACATGAATTTAAACCTTATTGCACTCAAGTGAAGGTAAATTTGGCTTGTGGCCCGGACACAATCAACATTGTATTAACGCATAGATAGTTACAGTGATAAGCACTTATACAACACAAACCATCACAGCGGCCTGGCTAAAATTGATGTTAACTTAGCCCCATTCCGTGTTTTTTTTTTAAATTTTAGTTGCTTTAGCTATTGAAAAATTAATGCCGCTGTAGTTGGTAGTATGTAATGGAAAGGGGGAAAAATTATTTTAACAGAGTAACATCCACAACAGCAAATGAATCGCAAAATTAAATGCAAGAATGAATTTTTTCTCTTTCGGTAATTGGGCCCAGATACTTAGAGCTAACTTCATCGGGTGAATATATTAAACAAAAGAAATAAATACCGGGTACAATCTAATCAACACACACATTTTCTTATTTATTACATAACTTTCTTAAATTACAACTAGGGTGGCATTCATAGCTTATGATTGGCGGAAAAGTGATCCTGGTTTTAGTGATCTGATAACATAGTATTAGGCCTAAGCATGAGTTTAACATAGAGCTGCTCTACTATACCGGGCTTGTGTATATGCTTATCGCAATGTACGGTTGTTGCTAGTCAGTTTGAAATTCATGAAGTTCAACGGTTACATATAATACTGTGTTGTGTTAGTAAAATAATAATGTTGATTGGGTCCGGGTCTTCTTCCTTACGGTGTTCTAACCTCATACGAGTAGCTACCAAATAAATTGTATATATATTTCAAAAACAATATAGCCCTACTTCCAATTTAAATCACATCCAACACCACACGAAAATTTTCATTCTAGGCTATGATTGTTTCTAAGCAATCTATCCACTTGACTTTAACGTGAACAATGTTACCAGTTTTTTTAATCCTTTAGGTCAATAGTTCTTGACTTTGGGACTTTGGCATTAAGAGGTATAGTATGCAAAGGTCCATAAGAAACAACATCGTGGGAGCCACCGTGAAGTCTAACCGTTGTCATTTGTATAAGTTTTCCATTGTGCGACCGCTTCGATACCGGACAGTTCAAACATTTTTTTTTGCGAGGAAACCTTTGGCCGATGTCATCACAGTTCATTAGATGGCAGACACGTGTCCTTTATCAACATTGTATCTTTTTAAATTCGGTGACATCAACATTACATTAAATGGACAGAAAACTACTATCTTTTCTGTAGGAAAAACCATTTTTCTATCGTTATAGAAACGAATGATAAATATAAACTCCCAGAGTATTAAATGTTCCAACATAATGTGAAAGTCTTTATCACTCTATTATACATAATTTAACTATTTATTAAATATAATTTTAGTGACACCACTTTCCTTTAGGTTATGTTTCGCACTCTTGTGTGTGATATCAGCAGTACTGTCTGGTATTGATCACTTGCTTATTTGATGCGAGTATACAGCAGTGGTAGGCAGGGGCGTAACCAGGGGGGGGGGGTTAGGGGTTCTAACCCCCCCTAGCCCCAATTATATTTTCTTATCTGAAAGCAGGTTAGCTAAAAGCCTGGGTGTCTTACTGCTATCACCGGCCACTGCACTGGAGGGGAAGAGTAAGCGAGACCTACCGATTCTCCTTCCCTTCCCCTACCCCTGTCACGAGCAGAAGCTATAAGGTTGTGACGTCGTGACGGGTACCAAGCTTTCAAATAACTTACACCTACTGTATTTAACCAGCGCGGTAATTAAAAGCAGGTGTTGACTGGGCTTCCAAAAGTGTAATGATCGCTGTGTGTGTATAGAATTGAGATGACGACATGGTGTCATGTAACTCTTCAAGCTAAAGCTAATTGTTTCTAGGAATAGATCAGTTCTGCCGAAACCCAACCCTTTTTATTCCTCTTTTTATGTATTGTCGAGCTTCGAGCATTATTTATGATTTTGAGTGGACGTAAACAAGGCACTTGGATCGATAAAAGTATCTTTGATTAATTTCTTGCTTCATCACTCAAACAATTTTTTTATTAAAAAATTCATAATATTTTTACCATTACAATATTTAAAGTTAAGTACCGAAAACTGCTAAAATAGCACTATTTTACACCTAAAAATCCAAATTTTTTCCGGGGGCGGACCCCCGGACTCCACCGTTTTAATATGGGGAGGGGCCCATGCTTCTTAACCCCCTCCCCCCGTACACAAATCCTGGCTACGCCACTGGTGGCAGGGGAAACTGGAGTGCCCTAAAAAAAACCACCGACAATGTCCGCCACGTTTTCCAAACGCCACACTTGAGAGAGAACCCGCCAGTGATAGAATTCTGATCCAATTTACAGTTGCTTGGCGTGCTAATAGCATGGTCATTAACTGACCCAAGTAAAAGTTTATTAATTTTATTTTTATTTTGTGGGATTATTAACGTTTATGACTGGTTTCGTGATGGGATCAGTGGAAGACGGCTTGCCTACGTAAATGCTTACTTGATTTAAGTTGACCAGTCTGGAAACAGGTTATTAAAATTTCCTGTGCGAAATCGAATACATGACCTCGCGATTACGCGAGTGGAAACCCAAATAAATAAAGAATTCAATTCAGGAACACCCATGAATGTACACTGTGAAAGTATTCCTTAAGTTACTTGTAATCATGCCGAATAATTGGTCGTTAATTTTATGTGTGATATGTGGAAATCGGTGACATGCTCGGCAGCCATTTTGGAATTTTGGTTACACTTAACATTCAAAAATTTCTTTTACCCTAAAAAATAAACCAGAAAGCTCTCAAAATAACACAAAGTTTACCTTTTTAAGGCAAAATTCCCCGTTTTCCCCTCGAAAAATTTCTGAGGGGCCATTTTCCTCAGAGAGGCTTCATTTCCTTACAGTGTGTTACATTCCTCGTATCGACCAAATGAAAGCCGCTGGGTCTGCACAATGACCTCTACCCAGCCCACTATCCGTTATGTTGGATTACATATATAAAACTAGTGAAGGTTTAAAATAAAAAATGCAATATTTTACAAATAAAAAACTCACTTCATTGACTTCAGAAGTCCATGGTACGAACCTGATGAGTGTAAAATAATAAAATCAGCATAAAAAATATTAAAAAATTTCCCACGAAATTCGAAAGTTCTCGGTTCTGTTCCCAATGGATGCATTTATAAAAGAGAAGCCTTCCACAGATCTTAACACTCAGTTGACTTACCCATACTACTACAAATACCACTAAGGTATATATATTACTCAGTAAATGCGACATCACGACAGCTATATTGGTCACCATATTGGGTTCTCATGAAGTCCGCTAGAGAATGCTAGCCTCGATCACCATCTCACTAGTGTAAATCACCAGAATGTCGGCCGTTATACGGACCACGATTTAGTCGGCAATCTTGAAAATTCACAAATGCTATCCAAATATTGGGGAAAATTCTTTAACACTATATAAAATATTGAATAAAATTTGCAATCATTTTACTGATTGTGGTCCTTGGTTGGATCCCTTATCAATGTTTAAAAAAAGTATTTTAGTTTATGAAAAAAATAATTTAAAAATAATCGTTTTTATGATCTAAATGTATACCTACCACAAGCGTGTAGGTCATAGTGCAGCGCTAAGTAAGAAAACACATGTAAATTTTTAGCATATTTTTCTATTTACTTTTCGACGAGCATACTGATAAACCTCACTAAGATAAAGGACTTTATTTACAAGACAAATGCCCGACTGTATTGATACCATCATTAAAAATGATATAAGTCCGTGCCATACGACCACAACAAATCGAATACAAGCATAGGGACCAAGCGTCTTCGAACCACGAGGCATCATTTTTGATACTTGTTTAGTCCTACGCCCAAGAAGACATCAATGACAATCATATAGGGCAAGAGTTTCCGTACCACCCACGAACTTAATTTGATGCTCTTTACTTTTACGCCTACTGTAGGACCCAATAGGTGCATAGAAGACAAGATTTTCCTAACCACGAACATATTATACCTATGGCCATACACGGTGCGCTATGCAAGTGTAAATCCAAAAATCCCTTAACCTTGGAACCTTCGGTGATCATACCTGTAGCATTATGCCTAATAGTAGTATATAAAAGGGGCTCCAGGGACAGGCTTAAGGCTGTGCCAGGAAATGACCCTACCGTCATCTTGAATTATGACGTCAATGCGGCCATCTTGGTGTCAAATTTAATCAAAATTCCTAGTAGAAAAGATTTGATCAGGATGAACAATGGGCTAACAAAGTTTTTATTAGGGAATTCAGGTGAAAAATAAGTTGGTGCCAAATATTTTTAATTTGCGGCACAATATTCACCAATATCAACGCACAATTCGAAGCACATTTACCATAATCTACGCGCATTTACCATCACTTATGCAAAATTATATTTACTTTAACCAAAATCGACTAACAATTCGGCACATATTCACCATCATCGACACACGATTTGAATCAAATTCATTATCATTGTTGCACATTTCAGCGCATATGAACATCACCGGGACATAAATTGATGCACATTTATGAACAACGACATACAGTTCATCACACATAAATCATCATCGACATACATTCAAAATCATCGTTGCACAATTCGACAAACTTTTCCCCATCATCGACGCAAATCCTCCGACATCGATGCAATATTCGATGCATATTAAATAACTAAACACAACCACCATATTCAATGCACAATCACCATCATTGAGGCACAATTCGACGCACATTAACCAATATCAATGCACAATTCATGCATATTCATCAACATCGATGCACAATTCGATGCAAATTATCGATCATCGACGCCAAATCAACACAGTACGACCCGCTGATATACACTCAAAGACTCGCACAAACACACAATCACTAGGTCAGGAAACACACGTTCGTACATTAAGCATTTAAATGGACTTACATATTGGAAAATAAGAAATTAAACTTTAAGTAACAAAACTTTTCTTATTTATTTATGTAATAAATATTTAAAATTATTACAAAATTTCTTTATACATTATTGTTTTTTTTCTAAAACATGTACTTCTTAGTTCTAAACATAGTAAATACACATTTATTCGGTTAAAGTTATATTTCTGACCATTTGAAAAGCCTGCAGACAAATGTGTTTGAATCTTCTGCTGGAATTTATCGAGTCGATTATTACATTAATTACAGATTCTTTTGATGATTTTTAGAATATTTTTCTGGATTTATAGCTTAATTAAAGTAATTTGGTTGAAAAAAGGCAGGTTTTTTATTATACTTTGTAATTCTTTGTTTATTCTAGGAACAAAAATAACCTTAACACAATTGTTTAAAAAAATTAAGTCACTATAATTATTTGAATTTTATGTTTACATGTTATGCTGGATAAGGTATGTTTGGAAATTATTACTGAAATAAGGATTTTATTCAATATTTTCAATTAGTTAAACAATACTTACAATCACAATCATCATCATAATAATCATTATCATCATCATTATCATCATCATCATCATCATCATCATCATCATCATTATCATCATCATCATCATCATCATCATCATTATAATTATCATCGTCGTCGTTGTCAACAACAATTGAAAATACATGTACAAACAAATTTCAATTAAACTTTCACACGTGTATAAAAAGTAATAAATGTTATATCTCTATTGACTCTGAAAAATTCCATTATTTTATAAAATGCTATCGATTGTTTTATTTACATTTGAATAAAAACATAGTTATTCAACAAACATATTTTACCACCGTAGGTAAAAACAATGTAAAATAATTCTAATAAATGAATAAATGCAAAGAAATATTAATATATAATGTTACAACTTTTGACATCATTTACTTATAAATAACTTAAGACTGCATGACGTTGTGCAAGAATCCTTACTTTTTGAATGTTACACATAAATAGTTCAACAAACATACCAGTGGTATTCCAGTTGGAAATAATGATTGTTTTTTTTTCAGGAAATTTTTTTCAACTTACAGTAAAAAAAACTTTTTTTCTGCAAAAATATTCATATGTTTGTTTTGGTGTGGTAAAGCCTGAAGCAGGGTGCAACAACCAGGCCTACATCACAATCGGGGCAGAAGTACCTGCTCTCTCTTCTTACCCTCTTGCCTGTATAGTCTCTCTTAAAGAACAAAACCATACATTGTCTTATAGGCGTTTTATTTTTCTCGGTTGGTGGAATAATTTCCGGGAAATGGCGCTCTGTCAACCTCAGTGGATTAGGAGTAGTTCTTGGCCTTCCCCCACGAGAAGAAAATGCTTGGGAATGGTATTTCTCAAACATTTTTTCTACAACAAGTAGCCTGTATTCTAAATGAGCAAGGACGCCACAAGTCTTCATATACAAAACAAATGAGTTCCACAATGCCTGTTAAAGCAGGTGGAAAAAACATTTTTTGTAAAATATTGCCCCCCCCCCCCTTTTTCTGGGAATAGGGTAGTTGGCCAAATGCTGGTTCACTCGATCAACACCACCCATGGTCTGGTTATAATCTATAACTAATTTTGGTTTCATTACTGTATAATTCCTTCTCTTCATATTTACCATCTCACTGTTGTGGATGGTCGAGAGTAAGCATATATCCTTCTTATCTTGTCAGCGAATGACTGTTACCTTCCCATGTTGTGCTGCTACTATTTCCCCCTTCTTTAGCTTCTTTTTGTTTTTCACGCTGGGCGGCATATCTTTACGAGACAATTTGACAGTACCATATGTGTCAGTCTTGTGTATAATCAGCAAATCTGCCAGTTGTGGTGAGATGTAAAAATTGTCAGTTGTGACACAGTAACCTTTGTCCAACAAAGGCTCTACCAGCGCAAGAACAATTTGAGAGGAAACTGGAAGATTCTTGTTTTCACTTTCAAACACCGTTCCTTTCCCAGTATAAATAATAAAATTCGCTCTTTTTTGGGGGATGTACTGAATCCACCCAAGTCAGCCTTCGTACAGCATTAGGCTGTCGTCAATAGTGATATCTCTGTCAGGTGTGTACAATGCCATAACTTTTTCATTTAAAAATTTCAATATCAGCCAAATTTTATTTAGTTTGGGACAAGGGTGCTGTTCTAGGTCATATGAAGCATTGTCAAAGAAATGAAGATATTTTTTCAACGGTACAATTCTTGGGAATATTGGCGTACGTAACAATGGATTTTTACTCCAAAAAAGTCGTTGTTCTGGCATATTTACAATACTTTGCAAAATTGTTACAGCAAAAAATGTTCGGATTTCATTATTTGTGGTTGAGTGCCACTGAGACCTAAGATGAGACTTGACTGGTTTATTTTGAAGGTACTGATCTGCATACAAATTTGTCTCTTTTGTCATCAAGCTTATCAAATCGTCATCCAAAATTTGTTCAAAAAACTGCAAGATATCTGTAGATGGATCAACTTCAAAATTTAGTTTTGAGTCAGACATAAAATTGAATCTTGGAGGAGAAGGAGGTAGCTCACCTTCGGTGTTTACTTCACACCACACCCGAACATCAGCCAAATCAAGTGTTTCAGCATCTATTTCTTCACTACTTGCACTTGAAAAGAAAATGACGATTCACTTCCTGAACTACTGTCAAAATCGTTTGAATCACTGTCACTTTCCATGGTAAAATTTAGAAAAAAAATATTTACATAAAAATACTATGTGATGCTCACGAAAAAAGCGGTTTATCACGTCCGTTTTCCACAATTATATATATATAATTTACAGGCAGATAATGTACTATAAACCGCACAAAAATTAATATGATAATTCAACTTTCCCAAAAGTAATTATTTCCGCGAACGTAATATAAACATGCAAGCAAACAGTGCAATACATACTAGACACAACAGAAAAAATAGCGGGAGTTATCTACTAATGGCTGCTATCGGATTCGTGCTGCTATCTGTAGGATATTGAATAACCATAAACTATGTATACTCTAGTGTGATCTGTTGGGAGACAGAGCAACTAAATATCGCCAAATAATCGCCGCGGTAAATGATGTTGCTTTCCATGTTTATAAAAAAAGGATACTTAACCGCATGGTCAAATGAAACATGTTCTGCTATCTAGCGAGGAAACGTATAAACACATTTCAATATAGGCTTAGGCTGCTCTCTGGCGAATAAAAAGTAAACTAATTCCATAAAGAAAAAACAGAACGAATTAAAATAATTTTAATTATTTAATTTTAATAAAATTATTTTACACACACAATTTCGATGAAACCGAGTTATTTCGGGAAAATATTTTTAGGAACTCTTTGGAATCCTGAGTTAACTCGGGCAAATGCATTCAGAGGTTAAAAAATTTAACACCGAAGGGGTTAATACAGATTTCCAGTCAGGTGATTGGCAATCTAGCAAGTAAAAATTAAACCAATATGATGGCAGCCTCTAGTGGATGATGTGTGTACTATGTGACAATAGCACTCATGGTACCATATACTGAAAACAAGATAGCGACAGCACTCTAGGAAAAGATGTGTGTATTACATGACACAATCACTTCTGGTAGCGAGTATTGAGAACAATATGGCGGCTGTGATGTCATAATCCAAGATGGTGACCTCCAGCAGATGAAAACCAAATGACGGATCTAACATGATTGACATGATGTCATAATTGCTGCCGTAATATATTTCTTTGCATTAGTAGTGGGAGGTTAGTCTGATGGTGGCTTCTGTGGAGGAAGGATCCATCGCCATTTTTTTCCACCAGGGATGAAACGAGAACGCCAAGATGAAGTAAGCTTTTTAGCAAAATATTTATCAAAAATGTGATTTAATGTATTTTTTATTAATTTTAAACTTTTCTCCGAATTTCTAGCATAAAAAATACTGATTTTCAAGATATCGGACATAACATCATAATTTAAAGATGGCTGCCTATGTCAAGGTCATGATTTTAGTGGTTTAGGATGGCTTTTTGATGGGGAGTTAAATCTGCTTTGGGAATTTTTTTAAAGGCAAAAATAATTGAGGCATTATGATATTTTACAGGATCCCCCCCCCCCCCAAAGAATTTTTCTATTTTGTTTTTGTTTAGATTTTTTTGGTGGAATTTTTTTCTTGGAAACTAGAAATTTTGGTGAATTATGGCAAATTTTGAGTAATCTTTGGCCAATTTTGAAGGTCAAGGTCAAACATCTAGGTGTACGTCATCCAAGATGGTCACCATTATGTAACAATCCAAGATAGTCTCCAACATCACCGCCACAACACCCTGGCTCCTGCGCTCAGAATAGCTATTATATATTTGAGCATTATTTCATCAGTGAAAGAATATATGCCACATGAATTTAACATGTTTCAAATAAGTTTATTTTCACCAACAGATTCCACCAAGTATTGTGTTAGCTGTAGTGTTAAAGCATTTAAATGTAGAATAAAAATCTGAAAATTATCTGAACTTAGCTTAACAAATGTAACCTACATATGCACATAATAAATATCCAGGATGCAATGTGTCATATGCAGCGACTAATTTATGTTGGAACCGGAATGATTTTTCACAGTCGCTAAATAAGAAACCGTCGCTAGGTCTCAAGAAGAAGCGAAATCAACTTATGTAGTATAAATTGTATATGATTTCTTAGCCTTGCTAAGGCATGCTAAACAATTAGAGATGCAGTTTTTTACCATCCACCTAAATAAAAATTTTATAATTGCTGATTTGGTGATGGTAACCGGAAACCAAGTTGCTTTTAATGAGTTAATTATCCAAAGGACGAGCTAATGAGCAAAATTTATTCAACTAGGATTATACATCATAAAATGTCAGAACACACTAAGTCGAATGTATGACAGAATTAAAATTGGTTCACATTTGCTCCATTTCTAGGCCTTTTAATCGACAAAGAAAACTTTGCTCTTGTACATAAGGCACACGAGAAAATAATTCTAGATAAACTCATCCCAGGCTTTAGAGTCCTAAAGTTAAGGAAATACTCACATATCACTTCCATTACGATGGCATGAAACAGGAACGTATTCGTGATTACATATACACACACTGACAGCATCGATAGTATATTCTATACAGAGAAACATAATCTATTTCAACAGTCAACCTTTTTTTTTGGTGTGACCAAAACTTTTCCTGAGCAAACAAACAATTGACTCTTTTAAAATCTTGCATAAAGATCTTGCAATATTGCTATGAAGTATCTTTATATTTTAATTTCTTTATTACCATTGCTTTGCAGTGATGTAGAAATGCTCTTTTCTTGTTCTTCTGAATGATATGATGTATAATATTTGTGTGTATTTTTTCTAGGTGAAGCCCAGAACACAAATGGATTCCGATGAAAGCAGCGCGAGCAACTTGACAATGAAGGAAACTGGTGTGACCTTGACGTGGAACGACCTTTCTATTTGGGCGAAAAGAAAAAAACAAGAAGATATTGGGTTTTGGAAACGCCAGCGCCATGAAGAGTTCCAGATTCTAAACAATGGTA
Organism: Bacillus rossius redtenbacheri; assembly: GCF_032445375.1. NCBI lineage: Eukaryota > Metazoa > Arthropoda > Insecta > Phasmatodea > Bacillidae > Bacillus > Bacillus rossius. The sequence goes on from NC_086331.1 coordinate 30,093,415, forward strand.
ACAATTTTTCTATATTTGTTTAGGTGTTCCTATTGATCAACTTGTAATTTATTATTCAAGTTGCAGTCACTATATCTCAATGTATTGTTACAATGTGGGGACTTGGGATTTGTTAAAGATAGCATAACTCAGTTAATCATTCTAATGTTCATTTATTGTTTACTATATAAACCTTAAATTTAATAAAGAACACAAAGTGATATCTGTGTCCACAAAAGTAGTCCCACACACATAAATCAAACTTTAACACAGTTCACTTGAGCTTGGATTGACAGTGGCTCGCTATTCTGCCTGTCTCTGTTCACACACCACAGTCCTTGAAAACTACCTCCAACCAAACACCCACATGCCATGCCACAACACGTCGCAGACCTACTCCTCAGTCGCAAGGCCTTGAGTCGTCGTATGGTCACTACGATGTCGCCGCACAAGGAACTCGCGGGTATCGCTGATAATACTCCCCGATAGGTAAACTCTGATTACTCATTGACTGGTGCCTTTTTATACTCGCGGAGTTCACGTGTGGAAGCATTCAGACACCGAATATTACTTAGCAAGGGTCCCCGATCGATCCGATGGTGCAAACCTCGCCCATCCCCTGTGTCATTGGCCCCAGAAGTCTCCAGACATCTCGGAACAATGCAGGGATAGGAGTGTTGGGCATTTGCTAGGCCGTGTTTGAACCATCCAGAGAGACTGAGCGCACCATACCCGGGGGTAGGGTTATGAGGCGACTGGTCAGACCAGCACTTCGTGACTGATGCCGGGAATGTGAGGAAGGAGGAGGAAAAGGCCATGGTTGACTGGCCGCTAAAGGTCTGGCGATACATTCCCCTCCTGAGGGGGGGGGGGGATTGAGGTTTCCCGGGATCCGCTTGAGCTGGGCAGCCTGCGGCAGTTCTTGGAGCTGCCCCATAACATTACCCCCTCCTTAAATCTCTGCATCCCGAACAGGCAACGAATCTGTTTTAAGGTCTTCCCACAATCCTTCCAAATAAACTACCTTTGTCTATCTTATTCCCTCTTGGTATGCAGTAGACAACATCGTTCAGTAGTTTAAATACTTCATATGGGCCTTCTCATTCTGCTTGTAGTTTAGGGCACCTACCATTCTTCTGATGTGCTTTGTACAGCCACACAAAATCCCCCTCGGGCATGTATCGGCGCCCAGCCAAAGACATTTCTCACGAGCCAGCAGATTTCCCCTTCCCTCTTTTCCACGAACTTCAGCCAGGGCATCAGCTGGGTCTTTAACCTCTGCTCCCAGTGAGCCCGCGACTTTATTTCGGAAGCAGTCTCACCGCGACTAAATTATGGGATGTGATCCCTAGAGTCCGGGAGTGATCCCAAGTTTTTATTTTTTATTTTATAGTCTGCTAGTCATTGTAGTTCTGGTTACTAGGTAATCTCGTAAGCATGATTCGCGCGAGGCTAATGCGAGCCATCGTTCAGCATCCGAGGAGTGATTTTCTTCATTCCACCCTCAAAATAGTTAGTGGAAAATGCAATGCCCTTTTGACTGTAGTTAACTATTTATCTTTTGCCCTAACTTCTCGATTCCTGTCGCTCGTCTATTTAATTTCTATTCTTGACCACTGGATCCTTTTTTTTTGTTCCAGTGGGGTCCAAATGATGGTGCAAGAGTGCAGGGTTTTCTCCAGCTCAAGCCCATTCCGGAATTCCATTAAATTTATGCCTTTCCCCCTGGAACGGAATTCTATGCGTCTCTCTCGCTTCTTTTCACCGCTAGTGAACAGTCAACGATCTGTTATTTAAAGATAAATTATATATAGTCCCGCACTTGTCAAGCTAACCATCATTTCAACTCCTTAATTAAATTTATCTGGGTTATTTTTTATTATTTTTTTGTGAAAACATGATTGTTAATTTTGTACAATTATAATCTATTTGTAATTGATAACTTCTGACAGCCAGGGCCCCACAATTAACTTTAATGTGAGTATTCTTGTAATTTCTAAACCTATCAAAAGAAAATAATGAACACCATAATTAACAATAAAAAGGGTAAGCTTTAAGCAAACTTCTTTTTACTTAAAGCAGCTTCCAGGGTTTTTATAACAAAATTATTATTAAGCTTTTTTTAACCACACAAGGGCAGTAACAATTCACAATAGTGGTGGCTTCTTGGTTATGAAGAGTATAAGCTTCTGGTCACCAGAATATACTGGTTACCAACTTTAGTCTTTGGGAATGGTCAAGCGATGTCGATGGCTATCTTTTCAAAGGGGTTTCCCACATTGTAGGCCCTCATTTTCCAACGACTCCGGTCTTGTGGCCCTTTTCGAGCCAAGAATACTTCGCATTGTCTACAACAAGCCTCCACATGCTGACGACACTTCAGCTAATAATAGCATTGATGAATCTTGGCTACAGTTTTGTTCACCCCTAGGTGACCACCAAAGGTCCCACAATAGATTTCTTTCAACACCTCTGCCACTAGACTCTTCATAAAGAGTAGTTGCAAAATAACTACTTTTCTATTTGGAATCTCCCTTACCCTCATCAGCAGTCCATCCACCATCCTTAAGGAATCTCACTGTGCCCAATAAGCTTTCACAGCCCTTCAATCACTGGTAATTTCGTACATTTATGGACGTGCATGATTCTAGCCAGCTCTTAATTGGTCCTAGGTCAGGGTCTTTATGCGATGCTTTTTTCAAGATTGAATTAGCCCATTTATCTTCACCATTAGTTATAGTTGTTCGCCGAATGTCTTCGATTCCCTCATTTTTCGCTCCCCTTTTGTAACAGGCGTAGTCTGCCTTTCAAGGTCTTAGAGAGAGAGCATCGTCATTGCTGTGAATTAGGCCTTTCCTGTGTTTTAGCCGACAATCATACTGCAGTATCAGTTAAGTTCACCTAGCAAGTTGTCCCTTTGTATTCTTAAACTGTAACAGCCACTTAAGTGTGGCATGGTCATTTAAAAAAAATGTTCCTCCCATATAAGTATTTTTGTAAATGTTGCAGAGATTTCACTACAGCGAGGAGTTATCTTCTTGTGATTAAATAGTTACATTCAAGCTTAGACAACATTTTTCTGTAGTTTCTAGGTCTCATTTATTCAATCTTGAACCTGGAGAAGCTCAGTGGCCAACTCACCTCTGCTTGCATCTGGGGGTAGGCAAGCGTGTTGCTAGTTCACAAGAATTCCTTGAGGTCTTAAAGACAGTTTTACATGCTGAAGTCCATAGAAATTGTCTCTTGTCTTCGGTCAGCTGGCGCAGTGGTTCTGCAACTGCTGAGAACCCAGGCACAAACCACCTGTAGTAGTCACAAAAATTCAAGAAACTCCTCAAATCATGCTTATTCTTGGGTTTTGGCCACTCCTGACAGATGAAGTCTCCTAAGGGCGTGTTCGCACTCCATCCTGCGATAAAATATGTCCCAAAAATGTTACCCCATGCTGAAACAAGAAGCTTTTTTTAGGAGCTAACTTTTAAGTTGTTAATGTTAGTCTGTAGAATACATCCTGAAGGTGCCACAAATTTTTCTTCACAGTATTTCCTACCACATTAATGCCATCCATGTATACTAGGCATGTTTTCCAAGTCAAGCCAAAAAGTACAATTCCATCGATATCTTAAATATTGTAGGAGCATTACATAACACAAAATGATAATACAGTGAACTGAAACAGCCCACTTCCTGTTGAAAAAAAAAACAGTGTTCCCTTTATCTTCAGGTCATATCTCTGCTTGCCAATAACCACTCATAAGGTCTAGTGTAGAGAACCATCTGGTGCCAAAGAGGTTGTCAAGTGTGTCATCGATATATGGGAGGGGGTTACTGTAATTTTTGGTGATGTCATTCAACCTCAGTTGGCCATCATTTTTCGCTTCTTAAATGACTGGGAAAACCCAAGGGCTCACTGATAGTTCTATTACACCAATTTACATCATACCTGCAATCAGATTCTCTGCTTCTTCCTGTTTTGCCAGAGGCAGCTGCCATGGTGTTTGATGAATAGGTTCTGCATCGCCTGTGTATTGCTATGGTAGACTTGGCTTGTTCTCTCAAGGTCAGTGTTCCCTAGGGAAAATAAATCCTGGTTGCTTACAAAAATGCAGTAATTTTTATTGCTTCATTTCAGATATTATCTTGGTATCGCCTTAAAAACTGTTATAAATTTCGGTTCAGTGACTGCTCAGTATGTCTATAAGTGAAGAAAATTTACACTGGGCTACCCAAAAGACTGGTTCAGAGCTAGCTTTTGGCTCTCCCTGTTTCAACACCTTTGTTTGCAAATTGAGATTTCGCCACCCTTACTGGTACAACCTTTTCAACCTTAGCATTGCTTCGAGCAATTAGGAGATTCACAAATTCTAAAGTCTTACATGGCTCAATCAGTTAGCTCATGTTGCCCCTAGGGTCTCCTTTTATCCTTGCTGCTATGTTCTGCTCATGGTTTTCTGGAATTGAAACAAATTCACTGGTGACTTAGGTCAAAAAAGTACCTTTCTCTATTACCTACAATTTGTTATCGATCAGAATAATGTTAAATTTCGTCGATGTGTTCCTGTAACTTTTGTCTACATACTGAATGAAGAAAAAAAAATTAGCATTCATATTTTTTTGTTAAAGTTTTGTTAACTAAGTGACCGATGTCACCCCAGTATTGGGGTGACTCCGGTCACCTGCATTTATCCTTCGAATATCAGTTATTTCAGTCAGGGGTGTATTCAGTCATTAACTCTTATCTATTACAATTAAGTCTGGTAATGATTTGTGTTTCCATTTTCATTTATTTGTCATTATATTACATGATAATAGTGTTTTATCTCATTTAAATGCATTGTAACTTTCCACTTATTACAAATGATTCATGTAAGTTGGATAAGTTACCCAGATAACATCATAGCAAAGTAAAATCAAACATCACAAAACAGAAACATTAGTTACAACGAAAAGTTAGCAATTTCATCCTCCACAAACTGGAATCTTCCTCTTCGAAGCTGTTTTGGTGATAACAGCACCCTCACAATGTCTGTAGTTGCAACTAAGGATGGTTCCTTGCTATCCACCACAAACATTTAATGTATTCTCTTGAAAAACTGGACGTTGTGCTCACCAGCCATTGTTTCAAATCTGGTATCTTCAGCTATTTCCTCAATAAAATGTTTTTCGGAACGCTTTCCTCTGCAGAGCACAATGACATATTTACCAATACCAGGCTTCTCACTCTTTCCTCGGGGTGCCACAACTTCATCCATTCCACCATCATTGTTACTTACTGGTAACAAATCTTCGAAATCCATGTCAGGTTCTGAATCATGAAGCGACATTTCTTGTCCACTATCCTCACTGTCTGAAGTGTAGCCATGCCCCTTTTGTCTTTTTCTTTTTCTTGTGGTGCCATTCTTAGAGACACCTGAATTTGATGTCATATTATTTGCTGTTGCACTCATTGATGGGCCTGGAGTTGAGGTTAAATCATCAGCTGTGATACTTCTTCCAGCTTGAACATTTATTTTCTTCTTCCTGCATATAGTTATTCTGTTAAGTTTTTGATTGTTGTGATTTTGGCATTTGTGAAATATTATCTTTTGCAAATTTAATAGGAAATAACTTTTTTTAAAATATGACATATATAAATAAATTAATTTAACAAGTAATTGACTACTAGCATACAAGATAATGAATGGATTGGATTAAGAAAGCAAGAAAAAGCAACAGGGTGACATCGGTCATTTCAACTTTGTGACCGATGTCACCCCAAAAATTACTTGACAATAACCAAATTTTATAAAATAAATTTTAGTTTCTCTAAAATGTAATACTTTTTAACGAAAACTTACCAACATGTGCAGGATGCTGTTGCTAACACAGCTAAAATACCATCAACCAGCGTCCTTGTTGTTTCATAAATGATACAAGAGCAGTTTAGCCAACATAGCAAAAACCATAAAAAATTGTACAATCATGAGTAATTTTTTTTTTTCGGAAAATATTATTCAGTATTTGTAGAACCATTATTTTTTATATTAATGAATCATAGTCACACATGATTATTGAAAAAAATTACATAAAATAAATTTTGTATTGCGAAAAATTCATATTATTAGTTTTTTCAGGTTATGTGACCATAGTCACCCCTGTGACCGAAGTCACCCCTTCTGACGGTACCACTTGCATTACAGGTCCTTGTAATTGGTTGGGAGTTAACAAAGCTACCTCTTCCCCTCTAATATGGAGTACCTGTCCTTCCATGTCAAGAACGAATCCATATTGATTTATGATAGCCACTCCTAGAATTATGTCGTTCATTGATACCAGCAACAGGAATGTCTGTCATAATGTCCAAGTTCCAATACTTACCTCCCAATCCAGCTATCCATGTACGGGTGAAGTGTCTTTGGTGACTGTTTTGAGTCTGTATGGGATGGTTGTTCTCTCCAGTTGTTCCCTACTTACAATGGCTATGGGAACCTTAAATGCAGATGCCTCCATGTCAAAAGTAGGTAACACTGTCTGCCATTGATTCATCCATTAAACAACAGACTTCCATGGCTTCTACAAAATAAGAATACAGGAAACACCATAGGGGCTATTATTTCTCATAGCTATTATTTCTCATAGAGCTGACATGTACCCCCACACATCAGCTACTGCTTTTTCCCTGTTGCTCTTTTTGCTGCCATGTCTTCCTGTATGTCGGGCAGCTGCACTGAATGTGTCCTAGTTCTTGGCAGGCGAAGCACTGCGGGCATCTTCCTGCTCTTTGGACCTAGGGGCCTAGAGTATCATCAGTAGCTTCTTCAATGCCCTGATTAATACCTTTCATTAGTGATGTTACTGGCATTTCATTCGTGGTAGGGGTTCAGTCCAGCTCTCCTTGTCCTTACGCTTGTGTTTCTTGGGGCACTAGGAATTTATAAGGCATGTACCAAGGCATCACGGATCTTCTTGTGGCAGACCAAACGAAAATTTTGCTGTCTATCCACATTTATTAGTCCGTCTATAAATGCACTGGTCGTTAGTTTCTATCGGAATTCTGTTGGTGCTTGTTGGTAGGCAAGGTTCACGAGCCGCTTAATGCCAACTTATAATTCTTGGAGTGTTCTGAGGATCGCTGTTGACTTGTCTTCAGAGCTGTGTCGTTCGCCATACCTTTGTTCGCGAGCTTCTGCTAGTGCCCAATATAATTTCTGGTTAGGATTAGAGTTTGTCTGAAGCAGCTCGAGTGGAGGTCCTCGTTGAGGTAAAATGAGTGCCGTGGCTTTCTCTTCCTTACTTCAGTAACTTACTCCAGCAGCTGCATAAAACTGCCTTATTATACAGTCCAGGAAGACTGACCATCAAAATTGAGTGGTTTTAGTTTTGTGAGGCCATTTGTAAAATATTCCACCTTGACTTCTCCAGAGACACTCATCTGATTTACAGCATATGCAGCTTCCTTAATAATACGACTGCACTCTTCTGTTACAGCTGCGACATGCTTTTAAGCTACCTGTTCGAGCTGAGACAGCTGTTGTACTACAACCTCTTCATGTTCTGCTAGATGTTGCTATTGTCAGGCCAGATGTTGTTCCAAGGACTGCACTTTCCGTTCCAACAAAATACTGGCTTCATCCATACTCTTTAATTTCTTGTGAGCAGCCACTAATTCACCCCCACATTCTTGTGCTGCCACAAGTTCATCACGCATATTTTACTGACCCCTCTTTATTTATTCGGAGCTCCTCTTTATATCATCGATTTTATTCTTAGTGACGTTCTTCGCTTCCTCTTGGCTAATTTTTATTTCATACTTCATCTCTCCTTTACAGTTTATAATTTTATATTTTATTTAATTCTTCATTTCAACCAGAAGATCCATAAAATTCTTAATTTCATTGGCTGCCATCTTCCTCGTTAAAACACACTTTTTACCTACCGAAACTAATTGTCTGTGTAAACTGAAGTAAACTTATAAACAATGTCTACTAGTGAACTAACCTACAAAATTAAACCTAATATTGTTTTTATTTATATTAATTTTTCTAAACTAATCAGTTAGTGTTATCACTACTTCTGATACTAAATTTACAGTGTGGGCACTTGAGAATCGTAAAAGGTAGGTGATTTTATTAATTCCGATGTACATTATTAACTACTGTTTAAAACTTAAATTTAATAAAGAACACACAGTTTAATCTCTGTCTGTCTGTCTCTCACCGATCAATCAAACATGAATACTTACCCCTTTGAGTTTGACTCGACAACGGCTCGCTCTTCTGCCAGTCTCTGTCCGCACACCACGGTCCTTGGAAACTACCTCGGTCCACTCCACGGCGCGCCGCCACACCGTGCCAGACCATCTACTCCTCAGTCGCAAGGCCTTGAGTCGTCATGTGGTCGCTCCGATGTCGCTGCAAAAGGAACTCGCAGGTATCGCTGGTGATACTCCCCGATAGGTAGACTCTCACCACTTGTCGACTGGTGCCTTTTATACTCACGGAGGTCGCGCGTGGAAACACCCAGAAGCCGCTTGTTTCATCGCCAGGGTTCCCGACCCGATGACTCAAACCCCGCCCATCCCCCCCCCCCCAACCCATTTTGTAAGCCCCAGTATTCTTGAGATAACGTGGCACTTTATTTGGAGGGGGGGGGATGGTTAGGTATTTACCAGGCTGTTTTTGAACCTTCCAGAGAGACTGGGCGATGCCATGCCTGGGAGGAAGGGTGTAGGAGGCGACTGGTGAATGCGGGGGATACGTGGAAGGAGGAGGTAAGGCCATGGTTGACGGGCCACTAATGGACTGGTGACTTGCACCTCTCTCGTTGGGATGGAATGAAGAGGAGGGGAGGGGGCGGGTGGTTGGTTTCTCGAAATCCGCGTTGAGCTGGACAGCCTGCGACAGGCCTCGAGCCGCCCCATAACAGTATGTTTACTTCTGTTGTATAGAGGTAATTATAATAACTTGCCCAGACGTGTGTGCAGTATCGAAGAAATACTGTGGTGGGGAAAACAAAATATTGCGAGATAAACCATAGCACCGTCTCTCTCAGACGTCCGCCATGTTCCCCACTTGAGGGAATCAGAAGAAATTTCGCCTGAGATACAATTATTGTTAATTTGGTGGAAAATACACAATGTGAATGAGCTATATTAATTTTGTAAACAAACATGTTGTATATGTGGTATTTAAGTGCACATTATCACCACTTTTACCCACGATGGAACGTAGAAAGTGTATGCGTTAAGGGTGAGAGGTTGAGTGTGCAAAAAACGAATGTTCCCATTTATCGCCAAAACGGTTTGACCTTTTTAGATACGGTTTTCTGTAAAATGTTTCCGATTCATCTGGGGTGGTTCTTAGATAGGTTTTATGATGTTAACTTGCCAGAGGGTGCTCTAATAAACATTTTTCTTCTTTCTGATGCACATGAACTGATGAGAGTCTCATGATAGAGCAGAACATCGTCGAAAACTATGTGGAGGCACGTAGCTAGTAAACCTTGTTTGAGCTCTTCTTTTTTCATAAAAATCAAATAATAAATTAAATTAAATCAATAAAAACTATACTTTAAAGTATAATTTTCCAGCCTCCATTAGTAAATTCATGTTTAAAAAAGCATCTAACAGTCGTGAACAAACAAAGGAAAACAGCTAAAAATACGAGTTAAAAAAGTGTGTTTATTTTCCGTTCATAAACTAAAATACATGTGCATTTTCATTGCACGCTTTTCTTAGAATGAGTTGTTTTGGGTAATCTAGAAAAATTATGAAATTTTTTTACAAAATATATTTCCTCCTGTATCGGTTAGGATTCGGTGAATCAGCAACAGTTTTATCGGCATATCGGCAACATTTTGTGAATCGGTACAGCTCCATTATTAATTGTTATTACGTTGTTTCTACAATTATTTATTCTTACCCGAAAATATAAAACCGTTGCGTTTGCGATATCTTAAACGATATCAATGACAGTAGGCTACATTGGTAACATATATATATATATAATAGGTATATTTACTTATTTATCTTAAAACATATCGCTATCAAAACACCACTCTCAACAAAACGATGTCGGCCGCACGGGGGTACAATAACAAAACCATAAATGGAGCAGTATGGGGGTAAAATGTAGGGGTATAATATTTTATAAGACACTAAACATACTGATGGACAGACAAATAGACATACTTATATTTAGAGAGTAAGGTAGGAAGTCTCTAAAAAGTTTAAAATAAAAAGCAAAATTAAAAATTTTGAAAAACCCACGGCGTATGTAAACGTTTTAGCCGAAAAAGCATGAAATATTTTTTTTTTTTGTAAAACCCCCGACTAAAAGGAAATAAGTAACAAAAGATAAAAATAAAAAAAACTTTTATGAAAGGGTGGATTTGTCGCGAAGTATGTCATATAAACAACTAATTATGACTTTTCTTAGTGCTTCGTACCTATTTGTTTCTCTTAGAGATAGACACAGGAATAATATCAAATATATGTAATACACATATTCACCTACCTCTTAATATAATGACAAATCCATGAAAATCCTCCGGGGCCATTCCCTGCCCCGAAACGAACTAAAATTTTGCAGTTTTATGAGTTTGTGACTAGTTGAAATTGCGTTGGGTACGTAAATAAATGTATTCGTTAATTGATATAAATTGCTGCATCTCTACGAGACACATAAATAGCTTTTCTTTACTGTTATATTTTAATTTAAATTTGGAACAGAGATGGCAACGGCAGCCCCGACGGATTTTCTTGGATTTGTCACTATATTAATAGGTAGGTGATTAAGTGTAGTACCTGTAGGCTATTTGATATTATTGCTCTGTGTATCTCTACGAAAAAAAAAGGTACATAGAGGTAGGAAGCACTAAAATATGTCATAATTAGTTGTTTATATGACAGACTTCGCTACGATTCAACCCTTTTTAAAATATTTTTATTTTTATCTTTCGTTACTTACTTTTAGTCAGAGGGTTTTCAAAATTTTTTTAAAATCTTTTCTCGATCACAACGTTTACAGTCGTCGTGGTTTTTTTTTCAAAATTTTTAATTTTCCTTTTCATAGAAATATTTATTCAAGCGAAGCACCAAAGTGTTTTTAATTAAAAATAAGTATTAGAATAAAAAAATTAATGTTTTGTTTTGAAATAAAACAATTGAGTAGTTTCACATTAAAAATATCTTTTAACACTTGTTTGAGAAAAAATATAAAAATATATACTTTAAACAGTACACATTAAATTTCAGAGATTTTTCTTATTTTTTAATAGATTACTAGCTTTTTCACCCTTCGTTGATGGGTTTCATGTCCGTTTCGCCGCTAAACCTTAGTAGCATATAAATGTTCCTCTGACTGCTGGGTCCGGGTCGTAGATTCGGAGCAGGTGACCAACATCTTGGATAGTGATATCACGACCACTATCTTGGACGGCCTTGACCATTAACCTTTTTCCTTGCTGCCATTTTACATGACCTTGACCGGACCACCATCTTGGTTTCTGCCATTTTTAATTATGATGTCACGCCCACTATCTTGGAATCTAGAATTTTGCACTATTTTGAATTTCACTATTTTGGATTGTAGAACCTTCGGTCATTTTCATTTCCGTAATCTTGGACTCCTTTCAATTCCGCCATTTTGATTTCTGCCATCTTGGATTCTTTAACCTTCTGTCATTTTGTTTTCCGCCTTCTTGGACTCTAAAACTTTCTGTAAATTTGAAGCCCGCCATTTGAAATTATGACATGTAGCTGTATTAAAAATCCACAGTTATTATACAAAAAAATGGAAAAAAAATTAATATTTATACAAAAATATCTAACTAAAACTTTAATAAAATTATAATAAAAACGCACTTATGTCAAAGACCTTGGAGACCTCGGTTTGAACCCAGTGAGAACAAATATAAATAATCCTTCCTTCATGGGCGCTGCTGGTAGTCTGACCCCACCACTAATGCCAAGAAGATATATTAACTTCCATTCTTCCCCACTCCACCCTACAATCACTTATCCACTCCCACGTCCTCCTTACCCAAAAATTATTTTATTCTTTCTACTCACCTCCACACACCTCCCACCTTATCCTCTTTCCCATACCCCTTGTTATTTTACTCCTACAATTCTCAGCCCACCACCTTCTCCCATTTACCACCTTATTATTCGCTTACCCTCTACCCCCTCGCTTTTCTTTTAGCATATAAATACCAACTCGCAGGCCCTTGGACTTTCAATTTACAGCAGTTCCTCGACCCGTATCAGCCGTTCACCGAGAAGGCAATGACTGTGCTACGAGAACGGGGCAAATATATCGTAAATCGTAGCATTCGACAAAGTGTGCACGTTAACAGCTCTGGACAAGGAGATGGAATTGGCGTGCTTACCGAAAGAGTTTCTGCTTGTTTACGTACAGCAAGAGATAAGATACATCTACAAATCCCTGCTGGTGTACCAACAGCAGGATACAGACATTCGAAACCAGCACCCCGGCCTCGCAGAGACAGCACTCCAGCCTCGCAGAGTCAGCACTCCAGCCTCGCAGAGTCAGCACTCCAGCCTCGCAGGGTCAGCACTTCAGCCTCGCAGAGTCAGCACTCCAGCCTCGCAGTCAGCACTCCGGACTCACAGGGTCAGCACTCCAGTCTCACAGTCAGCTCTCCAGTCTCGCAGAGTCAACCCTCCAGCCTCGCAGTCAGCACTCAGGACTCGCAGGGTCAGCACTTCAGCCTCGCAGAGTCAGCACTCCAGCCTCGCAGTCAGCACTCCGGACTCGCAGGGTCAGCACTCCAGTCTCACAGTCAGCTCTCCAGTCTCGCAGTCAACCCTCTAGCCTCGCAGTCAGCACTCCGGACTCGCAGGGTCAGCACTCCAACCTCGCAGAGTCAGCACTCCAACCTCGCAGAGTCAGCACTCCAACCTCGCAGTCAGCACTCCAGCCTCGCAGTCAGCACTCCAGCCTCGCAGTCAGCTCTCCAGTCTCGCAGTCAACCCTCCAGCCTCGCAGTCAGCACTCCGGACTCGCAGGGTCAGCACTCCAACCTCGCAGAGTCAGCACTCCAACCTCGCAGAGTCAGCACTCAAACCTCGCAGTCAGCACTCCAGCCTCACAGTCAGCACTCCAGCCTCGCAGTCAGCTCTCCAGTCTCGCAGAGTCAACCCTCCAGCCTCGCAGTCAGCACTCCAGCCTCGCAGGGTCAGCACTCCAGCCTCGCAGTCAGCACTCCAGCTTCGCAGGGTCAGCACTCCAGCCTCGAAGGGTCAGCACTCCAGCCTCACAGTCAGCTCTCCAGTCTCGCAGTCAACCCTCCAGCCTCAGTCAGCACTCCAGCCTCGCAGTCAGCACTCCAGCCTCGCAGTCAGCACTCCGGACTCGCAGGGTCAGCACTCCAACCTCGCAGAGTCAGCACTCCAACCTCGCAGAGTCAGCACTCAAACCTCGCAGTCAGCACTCCAGCCTCGCAGTCAGCTCTCCAGCCTCGCAGTCAGCTCTCCAGCCTCGCAGTCAGCTCTCCAGTCTCGCAGAGTCAACCCTCCAGCCTCGCAGTCAGCACTCCAGCCTCGCAGGGTCAGCACTCCAGCCTCGCAGTCAGCACTCCAGCTTCGCAGTCAGCACTCCAGCCTCGAAGGGTCAGCACTCCAGCCTCACAGTCAGCTCTCCAGTCTCGCAGAGTCAACCCTCCAGCCTCAGTCAGCACTCCAGCCTCGCAGTCAGCACTCCAGCCTCGCAGTCAGCACTCCAGCCTCGCAGTCAGCACTCCAGCCTCGCATGGTCAGCACTCCAACCTCGCAGAGTCAGCACGCCAACCTCGCAGAGCCAGCATTCCAACCTCGCAGTCAGCACTCCAGCCTCGCAGTCAGCACTCCAACCTCGCAGAGTCAGCACTCCAACCTCGCAGAGTCAGCACTCCAGCCTCGCAGGGTCAGCACTCCAGCCTCACAGTCAGCTCTCCAGTCTCGCAGAGTCAACCCTCCAGCCTCGCAGTCAGCACTCCAGCCTCACAGTCAGCTCTCCAGTCTCGCAGAGTCAACCCTCCAGCCTCGCAGTCAGCACTCCAGCCTCGCAGAGTCAGCACTCCAGCCTTACAGGGTCAGCACCCTAGCTTCGCTATCCTAGAAAGTCGAAGTATTATCACTGTGAGTACCGACGTTGATGGCAATGTTTTGTAAGTTGAGTGACTTACTTCCCAAGAAGGCTACGTAGTGAAGCAACTTTTTTTGATGTCCGTCCCCGAGGATGGCGAAAAGACTAACGAATACATTTTGAAACCACCGTATGACTAGTCTGTTCTTGACAGAAAATCACAGTGTGTTAATCGCAAATTGACTTACGAAGTACACTCAATATCGTGGAATGATGGTGATCTAAACTACGACCAAGTGAAATCTGTGCTATCGGACGTCGTCGACCCAGAAGTAGATGTTATATACGTTCTCAGAGGTGAACTTATTGTGAATTTATTGTGAATGATTTGTGTAGTGCAAAATAATCAATCTTCGAAAACAAGGCAACTACCGCACCTTCAACAGACTGATCAATACTTACGGAAACCAAATTGAAAAGTGCTATAAATTTTGTAAAGGTTTCCACCACGTGCTCATTGTAATATTGAAATATTTATATTATGGCTTTACGAAAATCTATAGAATTACAATCTTGTGAAATATATATATTTTTAAGAATTATAAATATTATTTGTCCTGTAAATGGCTGGTGTGAGATGATGAATTGGTGTAAACTAGGTTGTAAATAAAAAAAAAACTATACTCATGTCTTTATTTTATTCCATTTCATAATTTTTTTAATTAAACAGTTTCGTGTGTAATGAAAAGTATTTACTATTTCTGATTTACTTATTCACTGTGTGCCAAAATCTTATTCTCAGACTTTATTCTAAATTACAGGGGTATTATTCTTGAAGTAAAACTCACAGTTCAAAATCTGATCCACATATTGTTTTTTAATATAAATTTTAAATTTTGTTTTGAAATGTAGAAGCGCAGGCGGAACTGTTAGTATCTCTCCCTCCCTTCGCTTACCGCAGACGTGCTTTATTCCCAGCTGCCCATCACACCGACCCTCATCAGGCGGTTAGACAGCAGGCCACGACCTGGAACAAAACTCTTAAATGCGTTCCTCTCTTTTGTTTGTTTGTTTCACAGGCTTGAGACCATCACCACTAAACTGACCAGTCACGCACAAGCCCTTACCTTCATATGGAGTGTTACATCACATTTGTAAGCAAAGTACTTAAAAAAATTAAAAAAATGTTGAAAAAATAAACAGTGGAAAATAAAAAACCACTACGGTGAAAAAAATGCATAAAATACTTAGCACAATAATTTTTAGGTGCTTAAACCCATCGATAAAATATTAGTGGAAAAAACGAACCATGAAAAATTTCAGGAAAAAAGCAGCACCACAAAATTTAGATACTGTACATAAATCAAACATTGAAAAAAATCAGGAACAAAAAATTAATATGAAAAAATCTCTCACCACAACTAATGAAAAACAAAATTACAGGAATATTGTTCCATGTAAATCCATCGATGAAGGCTAGGTACACCATCATCAAAAGAGACATGGGTGGTGGCTTCTGAATGGCAAACTATAGCTCCATACTTGCTATCTGTGTAAGCATTGTAAGCAGTGCCTACAATTTGAGAATATTCTACATGTTTGCTGAACCTACTACAATCTGAAATGGCTCTTTTCAATTATACACGCATGAATGGCAAACACATAGTCACTCCCATACCACGTCTGTCTCTTCCATTATAACTCTTCGCGATCTTTGATTGGCATTGCTGGACATCCCTCTCTCTAACCACACATCAACTACGGGCTCACTGCAGCCGGCAGAGCTGCCTACTGGCCCTCTTGCCCTGCACGGAAAATTCTTTTTTTTTTCCTAACCTAAATTAAAACTAAGTGTGGTATTTATATTCACGTCTTGAGCAATTCCTTCGTCAAGAAATTCTTATATGCATTCTTATTTAACATTTGTGTGCCATAGAGGTTGCTTGAGATGATCTCAAGTGATCGCAAACAAGACAATCTTGATGAAGACCATCTTATGATAGTCACATATTTCTTATTTATGAGAGGGCATTCTCCTGTCTCATAGTCGTTGCTTGAGAACACCATCGTAGAAGCATGTTTCATAGTCGCTGAGACCGTGCTTAAGAACACGAATAAGATCGTCTTTGCCAAGACCACTGCAGGCTTGTCTCAAGCAATTGCTTGTTCTGATCGCAATGTATAAAATGGCGGATTCTCGTGAACCTCGTATTTTTAAACTTAAATAAATCCTGTATGAAGTGCTGAAGCAATTTTATATGTATTTTAAATTAGTTTAGTGTTTGTTTGTGACCAGTGGTTACATTTTCAAGTGCTAAACAGACACGTTTATTTACGTATCGATCACAGAACGAGTACAATGGATGTGGAAAATGATGCGTTTAATGATGGTTGATGGTACATATCACAATCATAAAATTTAATTCTATATTCGTGACACCCAAAATACATTAAAAATAATTTAAGAAAAAGTGGCATTACATTGTTGATATACCATAATTTTCCACAACAACTCGTTAGAGGTTTCGTAGTGTAATGGTTAGGGAGATGGGTTTCAAGTCCGTACACTGAGAAAACAATGCGAATGTGGTTTAAATCTTGGTACAGACAATATTTATTTTTTTTATAGTTACAGTAAATGAAAAATGCAAATATAGCTTTAAGAGAAATTTTATTAGATAATTTTTTTAAAATCTAATTGTTATAATATATTTAAATACATAGCTCAATTTAATGATTTGGTTATTTCATACGCAGTAGGCTTTGAGACATACTATATATTTTACTTATAATACGATTAAATTATAGAATCACAAGTAACTTGAACAAGAAAAATTAACCTATTATATGAGGAAATTAATGTCTTATATTATTGATGAACAAACACTTTATAAAGGGGTTTACAAAATTTTAAGTTCCTTACTATGTACCCTTATCAGATTCGTTCAAACTTATTGTTATAATTCTAAACATACATTTTTCTTACTTAAATTAAAAATTTTCTTTTACTGTGTAGTTAAATCTGATATTTTTATTAAACTAACATTTACTGTACCTTATCCTGAAGCTGAAGCAGAGTGACATTTTCTCAAAAAAAAAAAAAGTTTTTCACTACCTGAAATATTTTTTGATAATTCTGTAAAGACAGGTAGCTTTTAAACAAGTAGTAATTCAGTATTAACAGTTCTGAAGATGCTAACTTAATTTTATTATTTTTTAAAAGGGTATTATTAAATCGTTAGATACATAATTTCTTAATGTTAAACTTGCACAGGAAAGACAAAAGTCTATAAAGTTCTTAATTTCATTCATCTCAAGTGACACAAGCTGAGATGTACTAGAAAGTATGCAGATTTGTGGTCGC
Source organism: Bacillus rossius redtenbacheri (assembly GCF_032445375.1). Lineage (NCBI taxonomy): Eukaryota > Metazoa > Arthropoda > Insecta > Phasmatodea > Bacillidae > Bacillus > Bacillus rossius. The sequence goes on from NC_086331.1 coordinate 30,110,824, forward strand.
AAAACATCAATTTTTCCATGTGTGATTCAAGAGTATTAAAACAATAAACGAATTCCTCACATCAGCGTACAAACGCACTTCGAATGTAGTGATATATACTCACTAAATCTTGTTACTATAAATAGCCTCAAATTCTGGGGTTTCAGTGCTTGGTGTGAATAGTACCAGAATATTTAACGAAAACAGTTCAATCGCCAAAGTTCGTGTATGCTCGTGTCTTTTCGGCTGTCTCAAGTAAGTGCTTCGTCAAGCCATAAGTACGGCAAACAAGCTCTTGCTTGAGCATGCAGTCTTCATGAAGCTCGTCTTGTTCGCGGACTATGAAACATGGAGATTGAAATCGCTGCCTTGAGAAACAAGACCGTCTTCGTCAAGACGGTCTCAAGACATTGCTCAAGATGCGACTATAAATACCAGCCTAAATGTATTTGGGAGGGGTCTGGGTTAGGGTGAGACTCTAAGTGCGTCTAAGGCCGAGGCCTATACACTCTAACCATGCAGGGGTTAGCCATGCGGGAGAGGGTGCATGCATCGTGTGCTAGGAGGGGGATTGGCCAGCCATGGCAGCAATTGGCGCCATGACTAACTCCCCTCACTGACTATTCTAGACTATAAACTAGATAAGTTGGGCCCAGGTAAAACCTGCATAGACACAGGGAAAACCCTGGGCACTTACATGCGGGATGCAAAAGTTCATGCGTTATTGGCAAGCAGATTGATTACAGGAAACAGAAGGATGGTTCCGGAAGAAGAGTTGGACAGAGTAGAAAAGAGTCTACCATGCGGGGGAATGGGGGCTTGCACGTTGCTGTGCGCATTGGTTTTGGATGGCACTGGTTGTTTCGCGGGCGACTTTAGTGGTTTCCCGCCAGGCGGCCAGCCAGCCAAGTTACATGAAAGAATAATTATTATTATATGACCGCAACAGCCAGGTTGCTCCAGCCACTGCGGCCATGTATGCCCGACACATTGTGCTGCGCGTATCTGTTGTGGACACCCCTCGGAGCATTTCTCCTCTTGAATACGGGCAGCTGTAAACTCTTATTGGCCAGACCGTCATCCCCACTCTCGAGTGCACGCGCCAGAGGGTGGGAGGTCTGCTCAACTGGGAATACCATTACCGTCCGTCTGGATGTTGATAACCCAGCTGTGCACGCTGTAAGCAGACTTGCTTCTTGCTTGCTGCCTGCATCGACCGACTGGAAATTAGAGACCACCAAGACATATGAGACTCCCTTGCCGGTGTGGAAACATTATCCTCCACACCGAGTTTAGCGCGTCGTTGGCCTGACATTTGTTTTTTTGTAATGCTCAATGATATCATTAAAAATGTTTTTAAGTGCAATATCTAATAAAATTATCTCGATTATTTTTTTTTAAATTTATTTTAATGTAGTTTTATAAACAGCATGAAATGTCTAACTCTGGTGTATTATAGTAGTTTGCTAAAATTGTAAATGCTAGTGGTAAGATAATAATTTTTTAATTTGAGTAATGCACTCTATCCACGCCTCGCTATCGCTTGCTATATCTTGGGACATTAATTTCCTGACGGGACTTCTCGGCTACCGTAGCGACTCGCGTTCCACGAAGTCCTACCATGCTTCACCCCAACAGAAAATTCTATGTGAAACATATGGCGTGTTTTTGACCGGGACTACCAGTTGACAAATGATGATCTAACCGCGCGCTCTCAGCCCTCTATCTCGAAAACGATTCAACGTACAAAAGAAGTTTTGAAACAAAAGTTGTAGGGAATGTAATCCTCTACAATATTAATAATAAATAAAAATAGCTATAAACCCATAGGAAACGAAATATTGGCAAAAAATGTGCAACAAATCGTTTTTTGTGACCTTTGACCTTAGATTTTAATAGTCGCGTACACCCTACCATATGCAGGTTTTGAGACAACTTTTAGGATATAAAAATACAAGTTTATACGAGTTTAAAGCTGGGTATCTCAAATTCCTAGATTCTTACCTAATTTTGACTAAGATCACTGGACTAGTACATCTGTTCGAGTGTTGCTGGCAATACATCGCCCGACACCGAGAACTTGTCGACGACTACCTCGCCCACTATGGTCTTACACATGAGTATCCATAAACGAACGGACAATGTCTATGGCGGATATCGGTCCCAGCACTCATCTCCTTCTTAAAACAACTAGCACGTGCCCGTGGGAGAGGGGGGGGGGGGGGTTCTGCAAACTAATAATCTCCTTCGTATTAGTGTTGTGGGTAAGTCTTCCAGCAGCCACCATGGGGAGAGGATTATTAATTTTTGCCACCGCATTCGAACCGAGGACGCCAAGATCCATGCTGTGTGATTTTTTTCTAATATTTTATCACAATTATAGGTAATCAAATAATTTCTAAATATATTCTAGCAATTTTCCTTTTTGGATAATATTCACGGATTTTCAGTATTATGGATGTGGCATATATATTGAAAATGATGGAAAGTACTAGAAAGAAAATGGCAGACATCACATCGTAATAAAAAATTGCAAAATTCAAATTTATGGGAAGTTTTAGGGTCCAAGATGTTGGATAACAAAAGGGCGGAAGGTTATAGAATCCAAAATGGTGGAATCATAAATGGTGGAAAGTTCTTGAGTCCAAGATGGTGAAAAAATTTGGCTGAATGTTATAGAATCCACGTGGGCGGATTTAAAAAATGTGGATGTGACATAATTATTCTAAATGGCGGAAAGTTTTAGATTCCAGGATTGTGGCTGTGACGTCACAATTATTAATAGTGAATTACAAGATGGCGGCCAAGGTCAAGATCATAAAAGGGGGCAGCTTAAATCAGGATCAAAGGTCAGGATTATCCAAGATGGCCACTGGGAGATGGTGGCCGCGATATCAAAAGCTAAGATGGCAGTTAGTAATTCCAGCTCCACTAACCGGACCCTGTCATCGGAGGAACATTAATATACTTCTGGCATTCTGTTGCACCCATTCCATAATGTGTGACTTTATATTATAAAAACTAGTTGTCTTGCACGGCTCGTATCATTAGAACGAAAGTGAAGTGTCACACCCTCTGGCCATGGTCAACATTATATAGTATAATAGATGAAGATATACTTAAAAAAAATATTGTAAACTATTAATTATAATATGTATTTATTTGTAATGTAATGAGAGTAGTATATAATTGAAGCTCTTGCGCCTGGCTTCTGGCTGTGGTGTATGTGTCGGAGCCGCCATCTTGGATTGTGACATCACGGTGGCCATCTTGGATGACCGTAACGGGACATAACGTAACGGGACAAGCAGATACCGGCGGCCATCTTGGATGACCATGACCGTGACCTTCACCTTTGACCTTGACCTTTTAACTGGTCTTTGACCCCGGCAGTCATATTGGATCCGCCATATTGGATCAGACATCTTGGATACCGTCGACTTAGTTTCTGTTGTTTGTTCCTAGATAGCGCCAGCATCGCTCTTGATTTTTTTCTGTTACACTGGAGGCCGCCATCTTGGATACAGTCGACTTTGTCTCTGTTGTTTGTTCCTAGATAGCGCCAGCGTTGCTCTTGATTTTTTTCTGTTACACTGGAGGCCGCCATTTTGGATACAGTCGACTTTGTTTCTGTTGTTTGTTCCTAGATAACGCCAGCAGCGCTCTTGATTTTTTCTGTTTCACTGGAGGCCCCCATCTTGGATACCATCGACTTTGTTTCTGTTGTTTGTTCCTAGATAGCGCCAGCGTCGCTCTGTCTCATCACATAAGGACGATGTTCCAATACCTACCAGAGATATTATGGTCCTTATCGACATATTAAATTTATTTTTTTATGCAAAATACATTGGAAGCGCTGTGATTCGAACCAGCGCAGCTCTGATCTCTAGGTTGGAAAACATACGCCTTTAACCGCTCGGCTATCAAGTCAATTTACCCGACTGAGAATTAAATAAGGTATATAAAAAAATAGCATGCATATTCGAACTTGAAATTTTGTTTTAATTTCAGTAATAATAGCACTACCTGTTCAAGACAGAACCAACATCTTGGTTTATGACGTCACCGTTTCAATTTCCGTTACGGTCGCCATCTTGAAAAACCGCAATTTTTATGTTAGAAAATAGGGATAAATTTTAAAAATCATTAAAAAAAATATTTAATCGAATAAAAAATAAAAAACTTAAAATCCACTGTTGGACTTATCGTTACGGTCGCCATCTTGGATTATATAAATGTTGCATATTTCGTTACACCCGCCATCTTGGTTGAGTACTATGTCATCATTACACTTTATGTTATGACCGTCATATTGGATCCTATTAATGTTGCAATTACTGTTATGATCACCATCTTTAAATTTAGACGCCATCTTGGAAATCCGTAATTTTTATGTTAGAAAATCGGGAAAGATTTCAAAATTCATCAAAAAATTAACTTAATAGAATTCTGATTGATTATATCGATTCACGTCCTTGGTTAGAAACCGGTCAGAGCAAAAAATAAAAAAAACATCAGATCCTTCCTCCACAGAAGCCACCTACAGACTGACCTACCACCAATATCAAGGTATATATCGTCAGCTGGTATGACGTCATGTTTGCCATCTTGTATTCGTCCGCTGGAGACCGCCATCTTGTTTTCGTCTGCTAGAGTGTGCTGGCATCATGTTAATATAATTTTCTGTTCACCATACATTTAACCTCGTCTGTTGGTATTGATCTTTGTCATTGACCTTGAACTTTGACCTTGACCTTGAACTTTGTCCTTGACCTTGAAATATGACCTTGTACTTTGACCTTGTCCTTGATCTTTGACTTTGACCCTGACGTCCATCATGGATCCGTCATTTTATGTTCAGTACATGCTACCAGGAGCTACCACATGCTAGTGATCATTGCCACCATCATGTTTTCGTCTGCTGGAGGACACCATATTGTGTGTACACGTCTTACCATCATGCTAGTTTTATTCTAACATGCTACAGTGCAGTAATCATTTATTATTACTGAGGTGCCCACCATCTTGAAATCTGGGCGCCATCTTGAAAATATTTCAATATTTAGCTAAAAATGCGGGGAAAATTCCAAAAGTCTCCAAAAAAATAATTATTAATTTACAAATTGAATCGATGGATTCCTGTCCACGGTTAGATTCTTGACCAGTGACAGTTGTATCTAATTATTAAATAAATGTTAGGTTCTGTTTTCCATTACCTTTCGCGGAGTTTATTAATCATTCACTCTACGTAAAACAACAAGACATTATACCTGACCAACGAATTAAATACAGTGCCGATCAGCCTAACATGAAAACCTAATTTTTCAATAATCTGAATAACATATAAGCCGTTCATGTACAAAGCCTTACATACAGGCCAAATGTCTTCAGTCCATGAGACCGAGTCATGTCAATATCAGACATATAGACAATGAACTCAGTACACACAGAAAAACGGAATGTACACGCAGGAAAATCGAATGTACACGCAGGAAAACGTAACGTACACGCAGGAAAACAGAATGTACACGCAGGAAAACGGAATGTACACGCAGGAAAACGGAATTTACACGCAGGCAAACGGAACGTACACACAGGAAAACGGAATGTACACGCAGGAAAACGGAACGTTCACCCAGGAAAACGGAACGTACACGCAGGAAAACGGAACGTACACACAGGAAACGGAACGTACACACAGGAAACGGATCGTACACAGGAAACGGAATGATCATACATACAGTAGCGGAAACACATGCTTAGTTAGAAATCAGAATACAATAAATAAAACGTACTTTTTCAAATGATTTATTTATTTTACAATAGTACACACATGACTGTTAAACAATGTTATCTTTTAAAGATTTGTGCAATGGGAGTGCATGACTTAATGTAAGTTTTTGGACATACGCCATTGCTAAGTTCTTAGCAATGGCGTATGTCCAAAAACTTACATCAAGACCGTTAAACAAATTATTATTGTCCGTAACCAGCTTTACGAAGTTCATTAAGATGGACGATACTTCATCGATATGCGAGTAGTTTCCTCTACGAACACATGCCACCATCAGTCTTAGTTGGTCAACCAATATGTTTGGATCGTCCCGTGAGGTATAATCAATCTCTTCTGCTATGTTCATCTTCCTTGTACGTTTATAATAAATATTATTATTTCAGGTGTCTACCGTTTTAACACCAACCGCAAGGTCACTTTCGTCATCGAGACAGTGATTATCACAAGCTTGATCAGGATAATTTATTATGTCGTTTCCATCGTTTCGGTGTCAGTACACCATCAATGTCTTCGATCTTGCCTGCTTTAGCTGCTTCAGCACAGTCTTCGATCACGCCACCAGCTTCAGAGTCACTGTAGCAATCACCGTAGAAGGCATCGTCTTCACCCAGATTACCTTAAGAATTCGTTATCGTTGATGTCGAAGTGTCTTCATAGTCTTCATACTTCCTTTTTAACAAAGTATGGTGGATCTACTGACTATCGGCTTGAATGTATTCTCACTTTTCACGGTGTTGTTACTTCCATTAGTTTCAGTCTTCTCGAAGCCATCAGCATCCTACAATTTATGTTCTTCGTACGATCGGGTGAGCTAATACCATCACGCTCAGGACATGGAAAATTATTGTCGTAATGCAGATCACTCTTCTTTAGTCTAGTGGATGCATCGATGTCCTCTATGCCGTATGTGGGCTTGGCTTTACATGTTCTACCATGTCTTTTTAAGCTGTCAATTCACGTTATCAACCTGATACACCGATTACAGCTTATAATTTTGCGTAGTGTTTTTAACACATTCATTCTTCTCATACCGTTTAGCATTCTTTCTCAAGGTAAACACCTTGCTACAGTATCTACGATGATGTTGTTTTGATACAGCTACAGACATCGAACGCTCTAGAAGGCGCCAATTACTCCTACAGCCTTTTGCTCCAACTGCTCCATCAGCATTATGTTATAAGATTACAAGGCTGCTTGCTTACGTAGCTTCAAGTCTACGAGACTACGAGCCATGAGGTTACGAGTCTATGCGATTGCGAGTCTTCAAGGTTACGTGATCGCGAAACTATAGGACTACGAAGCTTCAAGTCTACGAGGCTACTTGGATACGTAGCTACAATTCTAGGAGGTCCCAAGACATCATGTCTACGCGACTACGAGCCAAGTGGTTACGAGACTACGTGACTACGAATCTTCAAGTTTACGAGACTGCGAGGCTACAGAGCTACGAAGCAGCCTCTAGAAAACGAGTTTACGTGACTGCGAGGATAGAGGTCTACAAGTCTGCATGAGTACTTGACTACGAAGCTACTCGTCTTCAAGGCTCCAATTGACGCATCCGTCTTCGTCGGAATTTTCTCTTTTGCTCCAACTGCACCACCAGCATTATTTTATAAGATTACAAGGCTACTTGCTTAGGTAGCTTCAAGTCTGCGAGACTCCAATGCATCATGACTACGAGACTACGACCCATGAGGTTACGAGACTATGCGATTACAAGTCTTCAAGGTTACGTGATCGCGAAGCTATAGGACTACGAGTACGCATGGTTACGAGACTGCATGACTAATTGGCCGCGTGGCTACGAATCTTCATGTCTCTAACTGACTACAATAGCACTATTCAGTGGTGAGAGTTAATTTATCTTATGCAAAGGTACTTGCTGCAAGTAGTTCCGCTTTTCAACATCTGATGACGTCACGTGTTGCTTGCAGGTAAATAATATTTATTTCTTTTATGCAGGATGCGGGATGCTCACTATCGATCGCATAAGGATGGCTTCGATAGTCTCCAAGGAGAAGGAAGTTCGTCCTTCCTGCTAGTGCTTCTTAGATTTCTCATGCTCCGCCATCTTGGATTGCGATGTCACGGCGGCCATCTTGAATGAGTGTGACCTTGAACTTTGACCGAAACCGCAGGAATGATCGCAAGCACACGGATTAACCATCAAAATTCAATTTCAGGAAAAAATTATTTAAAGATAAAAATAAATTAATAAAAAATTAAAAATAAAATAAAAAATACATAAAATTCTGGCTTGTACTAGAACTCTATCGATGTTCAACAATAAGAAGTTCACAAGCTAGCAGAATATATTTGTTTTTTTTTTTTAATTTTATTTTTAATTTTTTATTAATTTATTTTTATATTTAAATATTTTTTTTTCCTGAAATTGAATTTTGATGGTTAATCCGTGTGCTTGCGATCATTCCTGCGGTTTCGGTCAAAGTTCAAGGTCACACTCATCCAAGATGGCCGCCGTGACGTCGCAATCCAAGATGGCGGACCATGAGAAATCTAAGAAGCACTAGCAGGAAGGACGAACTTCCTTCTCCTTGGAGACTATCGAAGCCATCCTTATGCGATCGATAGTGAGCATCCCGCATCCTGCATAAAAGAAATAAATATTATTTACCTGCAAGCAACACGTGACGTCATCAGATGTTGAAAAGCGGAACTACTTGCAGCAAGTACCTTTGCATAAGATAAATTAACTCTCACCACTGAATAGTGCTATTGTAGTCAGTTAGAGACATGAAGATTCGTAGCCACGCGGCCAATTAGTCATGCAGTCTCGTAACCATGCGTACTCGTAGTCCTATAGCTTCGCGATCACGTAACCTTGAAGACTTGTAATCGCATAGTCTCGTAACCTCATGGGTCGTAGTCTCGTAGTCATGATGCATTGGAGTCTCGCAGACTTGAAGCTACCTAAGCAAGTAGCCTTGTAATCTTATAAAATAATGCTGGTGGTGCAGTTGGAGCAAAAGAGAAAATTCCGACGAAGACGGATGCGTCAATTGGAGCCTTGAAGACGAGTAGCTTCGTAGTCAAGTACTCATGCAGACTTGTAGACCTCTATCCTCGCAGTCACGTAAACTCGTTTTCTAGAGGCTGCTTCGTAGCTCTGTAGCCTCGCAGTCTCGTAAACTTGAAGATTCGTAGTCACGTAGTCTCGTAACCACTTGGCTCGTAGTCGCGTAGACATGATGTCTTGGGACCTCCTAGAATTGTAGCTACGTATCCAAGTAGCCTCGTAGACTTGAAGCTTCGTAGTCCTATAGTTTCGCGATCACGTAACCTTGAAGACTCGCAATCGCATAGACTCGTAACCTCATGGCTCGTAGTCTCGTAGACTTGAAGCTACGTAAGCAAGCAGCCTTGTAATCTTATAACATAATGCTGATGGAGCAGTTGGAGCAAAAGGCTGTAGGAGTAATTGGCGCCTTCTAGAGCGTTCGATGTCTGTAGCTGTATCAAAACAACATCAGCGTAGATACTGTAGCAAGGTGTTTACCTTGAGAAAGAATGCTAAACGGTATGAGAAGAATGAATGTGTTAAAAACACTACGCAAAATTATAAGCTGTAATCGGTGTATCAGGTTGATAACGTGAATTGACAGCTTAAAAAGACATGGTAGAACATGTAAAGCCAAGCCCACATACGGCATAGAGGACATCGATGCATCCACTAGACTAAAGAAGAGTGATCTGCATTACGACAATAATTTTCCATGTCCTGAGCGTGATGGTATTAGCTCACCCGATCGTACGAAGAACATAAATTGAAGGATGCTGATGGCTTCGAGAAGACTGAAACTAATGAAAGTAACAACACCGTGAAAAGTGAGAATACATTCAAGCCGATAGTCAGAAGATCCACCATACTTTGTTAAAAAGGAAGTATGAAGACTATGAAGACACTTCGACATCAACGATAACGAATTCTTAAGGTAATCTGGGTGAAGACGATGCCTTCTACGGTGATTGCTACAGTGACTCTGAAGCTGGCGGCGTGATCGAAGACTGTGCTGAAGCAGCTAAAGCAGGCAAGATCGAAGACATTGATGGTGTACTGACACCGAAACGATGGAAACGACATAATAAATTATCCTGATCAAGCTTGTGATAATCACTGTCTCGATGACGAAAGTGACCTTGCGGTTGGTGTTAAAACGGTAGACACCTGAAATAATAATATTTATTATAAACGTACAAGGAAGATGAACGTAGCAGAAGAGATCGATTATACCTCATGGGATGATCCTAACATATTGGTTTTCCAACTAAGACTGATGGTGGCATGTGTTCGTAGAGGAAACTACTCGCATATCGATGAAGTATCGTCCATCTTAAAGAACTTCGGAAAGCTGGTTACGGACAATAATAATTTGTTTAACTGTAATGTGTGTACTATTGAAAAATAAATAAATTATTTGAAAAAGTACGTTTTATTTCTTGTATTCTGATTTCCAACTAAGCATGTGTTTCCGCTACTGTATGTATGATCATTCCGTTTACTGTGTACGATCCGTTTCCTGTGTGTACGTTCCGTTTCCTGTGTGTACGTTCTGTTTTCCTGCGTGTACGTTCCGTTTTCCTGCGTGTACATTCCGTTTTCCTGCGTGTACGTTCCGTTTTCCTGCGTGTACATTCCGTTTTCCTGTGTGAACGTTCCGTTTGCCTGCGTGTAAATTCCGTTTTCCTGCGTGTACATTCAGTTTTCCTGCGTGTACATTACGTTTTCCTGCGTGTACATTAGATTTTCCTGCGTGTACATTCCGTTTTCCTGTGTGTACTGAGTTCATGGTCTATATGTCTGATATTGACATGACTTGGTCTCATGGACTGAAGACATTTGGCCTGTATGTAAGGCTTTGTATATGAACGGCTTATATGTTATTCAGATTATTGAAAAATTAGACTTTCATGTTAGGCTGATCGGCACTGTATTTAATTCGTTGGTCAGGTATATTGTCTTGTTGTTTTACGTAGAGTGAATGATTAATAAACTCCGCGAAAGGTAATTGAAAACAGAACCTAACATTTATTTAATAATTAGTTACAACTGTCACTGGTCAAGAATCGAACCTGGAGAGGAATCCATCGATTTAATTTGTATATTAATAATTATTTTTTTGGAGACTTTTGGAATTTTCCCCGCATTTCTAGCTAAATAAAGAAATATTTTCCAGATGGCGCCCAGATTTCAAGATGGTGGGCACCTCAGTAATAATAAATGATTACTGCACTGCAGAAGGTTAGAATAAAACTAGCATGATGGTAAGACGAGTACACACAATATGGTGTCCTCCAGCAGACGAAAACATGATGGTGGCAATGATCACTAGCATGTGGTAGCTCCTGGTAGCATGTACTGAACATAAAATGACGGATCCATGATGGACGTCAGGGTCAAAGTCAAATATCAAGGACAAGGTCAAAGTACAAGGTCAAAGTCAAAGTTCAAGGTCAAGGTCAAAGTTCAAGGTCAATGACAAAGATCAATGCCAACAGACGAGGTTAAATGTATGGTGAACAGAAAATTATATTTACATGATGCCAGCACACTCTAGCAGACTAAAACAAGATGGTGGTCTCTAGTGGACGATGACAAGATGGCGGACATGACGTCATACCAGCTGACGATATATACCTTGATATTGGTGGTAGGTCAGTCTGTAGGTGGCTTCTGTGGAGGAAGGATCTGATGTTTTTTTTTTTGCTTTGACCGGTTTCTAACCAAGGATGTGAATCGATATAATCAATCAGAATTCTATTAAATTAATTTTTTGATGAATTTTGTAATTTTTCCCGATTTTCTAACATAAAAAGTACGGATTTCCAAGATGGCGTCTAAATTTCAAGATGGCGATCATAACGGTAATTGCAACATTAATAGGATCCAATATGACGGTCATAACATAAAGTGTAATGATGACATAGTACTCAACCAAGATGGCGGGTGTAACAAAATATGCAACATTGATATAATCCAAGATGGCGACCGTAAGGATAAGTCCAATGGTTACTAAGATTTTTATTATTTATTCGATTAAATAATTTTTTTAATGATTTTTAAAATCCATCCCGATTTTCTAACATAAAAATTGCGGATTTTCAAGATGGCGACCGTAACGGAAATTGAAACGGTGACGTCATAAACCAAAATGTTGGTTCTGTCTTAAACAGGTAGTGCTATTATTACTTAAAATTAAAACAAAATTTCAAGTCCGAATATGCATGTTTTTTATATACCTTATTTAATTCTCAGTGTGGTAATTGACTCGATAGCCGAGCGGTTAAAGGCGTATGTCTTCCAACCTAGAGATCAGAGCTGCGCTGGTTCGAATCACAATGCTTCCAATGTATTTTGCATAAAAAAATAAATTTAATATGTCGATAAGGACCATAATATCTCTGGTAGGTATTGGAACATCGTCCTTATGTGATGAGACAGAGCGACGCTGGCGCTATCTAGGAACAAACAACAGAAACAAAGTCGATGGTATCCAAGATGGCGGCCTCCAGTGAAACAGAAAAAAATCAAGAGCGCTGCTGGCGCTATCTAGGAACAAACAACAGAAACAAAGTCGATAGTATCCAAGATGGCGGCCTCCAGTGAAACAGAAAAAAAAATCAAGAGCGCTGCTGGCGCTATCTAGGAACAAACAACAGAAACAAAGTAGACTGTATCCAAGATGGCGGCCTCCAGTGTAACAGAAAAAAATCAAGAGCGACGCTGGCACTATCTAGGAACAAACAACAGAAACAAAGTCAACTGTATCCAAGATGTCTGATCCAATATGGCGGATCCAATATGACTGCCGGGGTCAAAGACCAGTTAAAAGGTCAAGGTCACGGTCATCCAAGATGGCTGCCGTGATTTACTTGTCTCGTTACCTTTTGTCCCGTTACACTGTGTTCCGTTACGCTGTGTCCCATTACGCTCATCCAAGATGGCCGCCGTGACGTGACAATCCAAGATGGCCGCCGTGACGTGACAATCCAAGATGGCGGCTGCGACACATACACCACAGCCAGAAGCCAGGCGCAGGAGCCCCTATTATATACTACTAATGAGTTTTTAATAAATTATGTAAAGTCTTAAACTCTAAATTGTCTCTGAATTTGATTGAAGGGCTTTATAAAAAACTCTGCTATTGTACAAAAATAATTATTTTACAGGAGAAGCAAAATCTGATGTAACATGTATCCTATTGATATTACCAATTCCATGCCTTGGTTTTTCTTTTTTAGTGTAATGCCGAAACCTACAATAGAATAATTACATTTAATATGAAACCATTTAGGAGAAACATAAGCTTAATATTAGTAAGTAGTGTACAATGGGGATTTTGACAAACAAATTAAATAATTATATGTCACTTTCAATTATGAAATCTCTTAAAATAAAAAGAATTTAACTTTAGACACCGCACACAATGTTCTTCATTACAGATGTTTCTAAATGTTAGTTCCAGTAACACTGAACAATTTTTTTTGTGCCTATAAATATATAGTTCTTGCAATCACAAACTAAGCACAACATATTTGTTTATGTAGATTCAATTTCCCATCATAACTTATATTTAATGCTCTTCGCCACTACTATTGTCATCGTACATTTCCTCTTCCTCTTCCGATTCTTTGTACCAGAGACATGTTGAGACAATAAACCTTGTTCTCTAGAGACTGCAAGTATTTTGTAATCTTTTGATGTCTCTCAAATTAGCTTGTTTCAGAAGCAATTACGAAGCGTAAAGTTCAGTAAGATGCAAGGAATTGGGTAGCTTCTTTGAATTCCGAATACAGACTGTATTCCAAGGACCAGTATAGGTGTGCCCTACTTTTCCATGTGAATACTCTTCTAAGACTTGCAGTTTACGGGTACCTTTAAGCCTCAAAGGAGAGGAAGTGCTTGGGCCTGGCTTCATTAAATACGGCTTAAATGCAATGTTAAAGTCGTAAAAATCTGCACATGAAATATTAACTACATTAAAAGGCTCAGCAGTACATTTCACTTGCTGGTGACGTGTGCACGTATGTGTGTAGTACGAATTAGAGGAGTCTACCTGAGGACCGAGTGAGGTGGTGCAACTTGTGAATACCAGTCAGTTATCTTGATGTCGGTTTTGCCATTGTATCCTGAAAACTCTTATATAAAATTCTGGGGTGGATCCTTATTATTGGCCGTGATCGATTCCTCTCCATTTTTCCCTTAATGGTACTGCTTATGCCCGTCTCTTAAAGACCTCGTCGTCGACCAAACGCTTTTCAAAAATAAAAACAAAACAAAAATCGAACAAGATGAAAATATGGAGATTTAAAACTTATCTTTAGTGTGCCACTCCATTAAAGCGCAATGATTTGTAAAGACAGAAATAACAGTTGATTCTTTCTGTTGGTAGCAACAGTGAAGGTGTCAGATAAGGCGTTCCTGACGTGTAGCTTAGTGCATTAGTTGATTTGTTGTATGCATTTGATATTTAACTTTAGATTTCTGTTTTGCCTTGGAAATTTTGATGATGATGATTATGATTATCTTCGATATTCGTGTCCGAGCACGGTGACCCCCAGATGATGTCACGGTGGGAAAAGCCGCGGGGAAGCTGTTTTAAATTAGAAACATACAAATTAGAATTATACAAGATAGAATATTCTGCATTATGTTTGTCCTTCCTAAGACATATGGTTCTGACTTGAGAGAGTTGTTGTTTTGGGGTTTGGCAGTGTGTGTTTAAGTTATGTGATTATAATTTATTACTGTTTTAAGCTGTGAACTACAAATTAAAACTGACGGGAGTTATATTATGTGGATTTTTTTCGAGTATACTATTTTATGATGGACTAAGTTGCTTGTTTCTTATAGTCATGTTCGATTCCCGAAGCCACGGTGCAACAAAAGTTTTTCAAGGTTAAGGCGATTCTGCTGTGGGGTGGTGAGATGACCACTCATCACCAAGTCCTGGACTAGGGAAGGAAATTTTCCAGAAGCGAAAAATGGCCCTACCCGGCCGGGAGTCGATCCCGAAACCTTCGGCTTCCCAGCCAGAAGCTCTAACCACTGGCCCAACGGGTCGGACTGCAGACACGTGTCACGCAGCTCCCGAGGTTCTCTTCTTGCATTTTCTATTTACAGATTTTCAAGCTAGCAGACGTGAATTTCTTGTTTGCCTCACCGGCCGTCGTCAATTACGAAAAGAGTGCTGCTAACGTGAATACATAACTTTTAAGTTTGGCAATAAATCGAAACATCCCACTGAATGCAGCTGTCTTCACAAATGAAATTTCACCACCCAACCACGAATGGAACCTACTCTAATTTGTCAAATAAATATTGTCTTGTGTTCGTGAAGCATTCTATTTTGAAAGTATCGTGTATGAACATGATTGATGACTGTGTATGCAGGAGATGAATCACAATTTCTTTTTTTTTCTTTTTTTTCAGTGAGCGGCTTTGTCAGGTCTGGGACGCTCATGGCCATCATGGGAGGCAGGTTAGTGTGTGTGTGTGTGTGTGTGTGTGTGTGTGTGTATGCGTGCGCGCGCGCATGCTCGCCAACTGTAGATATCCGTGACTCAAGTTTCATTCATTCCCAATGCTATTGCTCGATATACTGTATAGGCGGGGCGCAGAGTTTAAGCCTCAAAACACCGGCCATCGACACCACCTATTCACAGGTCACAAGTGGCCGCCATTTCAGCTCACCGGCCTAGATAAACCGAAGATAAGGAGTCAATACGAATTGATCTTAAAGGGTTGCCACCTGCCAGAATATAATTAAAAATGATCTAAACAAACTTCATTCGCAATTCAGACGCATAATTCATGAGGCATTCCCACTACAAAATAAAATTATCGACGGTCTGAAATCAACCCATAAATGTTGTGCTCAAAGGAGAAAAAAAAAAGAATTTAAGATGCAACAAGTTGGCTTAACTTTTTATCTCCAAAGGAAATATGTCTATGAATTTATTTGTGGAGTTTTGCAAAACATATTTTTAATTAGGTTAATAGTCTGTCGTTACAAGTCAATGATATTATATCTAATGGGTTTTATGTTTCGATTTCAAGGCAGTATTAGTTTAATTAATGATTGTGAGACATTAATAGTATTGATTTTACGATGAATCCACGTAATAAACACTCTTGGCGGTGTAAAGAGTTCTGTACCTAAGTTGTTATCTTCATATCACAAGTCAGACATTTGTGTATTAAGGTTCAGTTAGCTTGTAAACTGTGCCATGATTTTGCATTTTGGCTCAAGGAGATGCTATTAATGAAGCCTTAAGTTCTAGAAAAAATGCTTGGTAACAGAAGCCTGTCAGGTATAACGTCCAGAAATGCTCAAAGATATGTTTGTCCTGTGGCAGGTTGAGCCAGAGACGTTAAAAAAGATCTGAACTGCAAGTAATGGCATGCACATATAAAAAAAAGTATAACGAGGAAAAAGCTTTTCTAAGTCTCGTTCTCACGTGCCAAGTTCGATAATTAATTTTCTTTTCAGAACTATTTATTAAGGGATTTCCCTGTAGCCTACATTTATTCCAGTACCTCTCTTGCATATTATGTTTCGTCTCAGATTTTGCCATCAAATATTTACTAAACGTTATTTTCGATCACTAAAGTGTCACACAAAGTGATAATATTATAAACACTCGTGTGACTTTTCAGTGTCATTATAAAATATTTAATAAACATCTAATGAGAAAATTTGAGACGAAACACAAAATTCAAAAGAGGGGTAGTACTGAATTTACAGGAAAAGACCTCAATTAATAGTAATGACGACGAAATTAAATAACCTTCATGGTGTGCGAGATGATTGAAATCATTATTTTCGACATACGCCATTGCTAATTTGCACTGCATGTCATAGGGAAAATCCGAGGACCGGACAAACAGAAATGAATACACAAAAACACAGAAAACAAGCCAAATTAAAATCATCGCTGGGTTCCTCTGCCTGTTTCTGTGTTGTCTCATGTTTTTTGTCTGTAATTACTGTTTTTGTTGCAAATGACTTGTCAGCTGTGTTCATCTGTGCTGTGATATTGATCTGACTGATTCTTTCCACGGGATTCTCTGTGCTGTCTTTACATTTAAAATTTGACATCGGCAGATTTTGGCTTTTTTCTGTGTGTTTGTATTAATCTCTCTTTGTGCGTTCTTCGGGTTTTCTGTATGACATACAGAATAGCGTATGTCCAAAATTATCATTTAATTCAATCTTCTCCATTGGAAGAATCATCAAAGAACGCGGAGACTGAGCCTTTAGACGACGGGATCGTAAGGGTTATAGTGGGCCTATAACCACAAGGCTATCAACTCTGTGCCCAACAACGACTAAGTGAACGGAATCCTGACAGATGCTTGGCAGGAGGGGATCTGCGTACGGCGACCTACATCGATCTTCTTGCTTCGCCCCAGTTCGCAATGCGTGCACGCGTGCGGGGCGCCATTGATTCAGTTTGTTTTGTTTAGCATCGCCCATGCACCAGCAATACAACAAAAGTTGCGATGTCATAAAAACTGTGTTTCTGCGTGGAGCTACTTTGTAAGAAGCTGTTCGGAAATTTACCCTTGCTGTTTACGAAAATTAACTTAACAAATCCCTTAGCTAAACGGTCCACTAAAAGTGCATCGTAGCGGACGCGGCCATCTTTAAGTTGCATCAGAACTCTCACAAGGAATGCATATGCGTTTGGGAATCATGTTTTATTTTGTTTGTACATGATATTACTTCAGAGCTTTGGCAGTAGATTTGTTGAAAACGTAAATAGTGTAAGTTATAACTCAAATAGAGACAAAGAAAAACTCGATTAAAAGTATCACCTGTGGATTTCATACATCCCTTAGAAATACGTCCTTTCCACTGTCGCTGCATTTGCTAAGAGGTATAGGAACATCTGCGCTGTGGACGCATTCCTATGTATTCGAAAACAGCATATATTATTGTAGGCGAGGAATTATAAATAACAAATGATAAATTTTCCCATTATTCCATGGGAAATCACTGACATTTATTTTTTAGGAAAACGTTAATTGCACACGAAGTGTACCATTTTTGCATGGTCAATGATTCAAACAATCAATTGGTTAATAACTTCCCGTTTGTGTGTTTAGAAACTTATTTTACCCTGATCTCGCCCTCATTCACGTCGCACGGTTGTGCATAGAATGACTTAGGCTCGCTCTGCACTATAAGCTCATAGTTGAATTTTATACTATATAATTTTCTATAACTTTTAAGACATCCCATGAGAGATAATTGTCATAAAATAATAATGGTGTCTTTTTTTGCATCATAAGCTGTCAAAGTTATATTTTTTAACGTTTTGAAAACTTATTCATTCTAAATGCTTTACAGAGCGGAATATTTTTTTACTTAAACGTCAGTGGTACTGGTGGTTGAGTGATTTAACTGTTATCCACCTCAGTCATATTTATTTAAAATTATTCAGTGATAGTGTTTTGGTGGCCCATGTGGCTCTCATCACCTCTGGTCCGCCTGAAGTTCAACCAGAGCCTGGGACAAACATTAGTAGACAAGTATTAATCACAATTTTGCAAACCATAGTTTTGTAAAACATGGGCAATAGTGAATATATACACACTCATATCCTCACGTTGCTACCCAGCTAACAACTAACTGTTCTATAGGCCCGGGTAGTCGATGCGTTTTGCATTGGCCAGTGTTGTTACGTTAACAAAATCAAATATATGTATATATGTATATATATTTTTAAATGAAACTTATTTACAGCAGGTAGGGTTAGCTGAGCGATGACGTCATTACAGGGTAACGGACGTGAGTATAGGTAACGGAGGTAACGGATATTTCTGGGTATAAAAAGAAGACTCATGAGGGGGGAAGAGGGAATAGAACAATTAATAAACTGGACAATAAAGGCCGATACACACGTAGCGTTTTTAGCAACGATCCACCTGAGCAGTTATAACCCTGCAGAATGTCCTCTCCCACAGTTTTAACTCGGCAATTTGTTACTGACTACTTCGGGCAAACCGATGTCACCATTTCTCGGTTTGCTGCTTGAACTACCTCCTTGTATGTACAAATACATCATACGCCTGCCCTTTCTTATACCTGTAGCTATACTCTACTTTTGACTCCTCACAAACAAGGGTATCTTTTATATAGTTCAATAAACTCTTTCAAAATTTCTTTAGAGCACTGACGAAAGTCATGTTCATTGTCTTCCATTTCAGCGCAACCCTTGGATGAAAACTGCTGAATAAACAGACGGAGCGACTGGCCATGCGCACAAACTTATCTGCGTGACGTATCGACTTGTCTTTGCAGTTATTTTGCTCAGTCTTGCGTCTCCATGTTCCTTTTTGTTACAGGACTACGCAGTTCGTAAAATCATGTAGTTTTCCCAGGGGCGCAACAACTAAATTTTCAAAAAGGGGGGGGGGGGCAATATACCTTTTTACAAATAATAATCGATCCCCTCTATTGAAGCGGGGGGTCCAGGGGCCCTCCCCCGGGAAAATTTGTATTTCGAGGTGGAAAATGGTGCTATTTAAGCAGTTTTATTATCTAAAAATTGATTACAGAGCTAGTGGAAATAACATATCCGATTTGTACAGCACTTTCTTTGCCCCCGTCTGCCCCCACTTCAAGGTTTCAGAAGGGGGGGGGGGGGCAAAATACCCTTCCCCCCGCCACCCCTGTTGTTGCGCCGCTGAGTTTTCCTGGCCACACTCTACGTCTTGCCTGCCACAACTGGATCCGTGCGAGAAATCTTTGCTCAAAACGTTGCATGTGGACCGGCCTTAACACATGTATAAATCTCTGCAGTCTTTCCGTCGCCATTTTTGTTACAATTGTGAACGTCAATCGTATACTTAATAGGTTATTTTATTTTTTCACGTGAATATTTTTAAAAGATACTTATTCACAACCGGTAACACAGAGGTTTTTCGCCGCCGTGTTCGTTACTATGTCAAACCCTCATTGTGTACTTTATTGTGTAATTTTATCGTGTAATAAGTAAATTATTGAACATTTTAAAATGGGTAATACTTTTTTACAGCCAGTAACACAAATAGCAGTAGTGTTAAATTTCATGTGTGCCATGCAGTTGTACGTAGGTACTCAATGAAAATTGCTGTTAGCAACAGGCAACGACAAGAAGCATACTTAAATATTGCTATGTGAATGTTTTATATGACTAATACTTATTTCAAAACGACTGTTCCATGCCCAGAAATTTTTATCAGATTATTGGCTCAAATCGTGTGGACGGTTGGGTTAGTTAGGTTTTTTCATTAAATTTTTTTACTTAAATGAGTTTATTTAAGTAAAATTTAGTTACAGTTGTTAGGGAAAGTGGAGATGATGACATCATCAGAGTGCAACAAAAGTGTGGAGTTGGGCGCTCTGTTGCACGTTTCCATTATAGCACACTTGAATTTTGGCTCATTTGCACGTGCATACTTAGATACTTGTATACTTCTGAACTTGCATACACGGAGACTTGCTCATTAGAGTACTTCATAACTCTTATACTTGCACAAAATGTTTTTTTTTTTTTCGAGTGGGAAAACAGTTCCAGCAAGGATAGCCCAATTAATTAACTAGAGTATTATTTATTAACTAACATTCACATAGGTAAATTGTATAAATTTAACTGCGTCTCCACAAAGTTATAACGCTTTAAATAAGTCTGCTACTCACTCTCTCCACTGTAGCTCGGCTCGACAGTGGCTCTCTCTGCTGCTCTTCTCTTACCACGCACCTCTGTCCCAACACACTCATTCGCAATTTGTCCGCGCCGCGACACAGTCCCCCATGCACCAACCTTCGTACGCGAAGCCCTCTCGTCGCCCGCTTATCGCTCGCCAAGGGGTCAATAACCCTCTCCACTTGACTGCTGTCACCAGTCTCGCACTCGCTCGCCGGTGTCGCCACCAGCCTCGGTCACTGCCGGCCAGAGGTCGGAGTCGTCCTATATACCTGCGGAATGCCGGCATGGAACGATCTCGTAGCCCTTCGAAGTGTCGCGTCATCAGAATCCCGGACTTAACACTCGAATCTCTGACAACAATGGCGTACTAGCTAAGCCACTTCATGCAGATGGGTCTCTGGAAACGTGCTGAACTCTCGGGAGGTAGAGATGCGCCGTACTAATCGGATTACCTCGGAGAGACGGGCGTTACCTGCATCGCGTCTCTCCCGCAAAGCTGACGCGCAGGCTGGCTGGTCAGTTTCGTCGCTAGCGTTCTCGTAACAGTATAAACATTATCATGCTTGTATCTTTCGAAGTTTCTCTTCTGACGCGCTTGGCGGCCACGCACCTATGTTTTTAAATCACAATATATTAATACCATTTTAAAATGTATATTTTCAACTTGTGGGGGCCCTCTACTTATTAGTACCAGGGGGAGGGGGTAAATTGGGGGCTATTCCTCACCGTGAAAGGGTAAACTGGTCTCCATGAAAAATCTTGGCGTGGAACAATTCCATATTTGGTGCTAATGAGACCGGGTGCATGGCAAGCAATTTTGGTTGCATTATCAGCAGTTACCTTTGGTCAGCGATGTTTGTCAAAGGCTGATTTCAAGGGAGTTCAGATTATTGTGAATACATTTCATCTTATCAAGGACACCAGGGACCTCTCAATTAGATTTTACCAGTCTTGCATGCCCATGTTGGGGGAAGTCATTTTCTTGGAATTTATGGAAATTCGGCCATTTGATGCAAATAACTTGGCAGAGAAGCTTGGCATAGTGCCTAAAGAGCGGATGGATGACGTGGTTGTCTATCTGGTCTGTGAATAGCGCCACAGAATCTTCTGAGAAAATGTTTATTGAAGAAACCATTAAACGTATGCAAAATGTGTAAAAGTTTATATTCTTACTTGTCGATAAAAAAAAAACGTATTAAAAGACTTCAGCGGCTGGTTCACACTGGTACACTATTACTCTCTTGTCAATACTGACGTCAGATACGTTGCAGTACACACCCTATTAATTGTTAACTACAGTCTACATTTAATCAACCCGAAGAGTGAGCTAGAGAGGGGGAAAACAACATGAAATTCTATGCCCCATCAAACCCGTATTTCAGTAGAGATCCTAAATTTTAGAGGTATAGTTTACCACCTTGTTGCCACACAACATTAATGCGTTTCTGCGTCTTTTGTGACTAAAACGTCGTTAATCTGATATCCTTTGGAATATATCGTGCAGCTGTAATCATTTATCCATCGGCTGTGTGAATCAAATTATCGTGAGTAAAAGACGGAGATCACATCTTACACACGTGGCAGCCAATGAACAGTTTGTTTACTATGGCCGGTGTCACACTATACGGTTGACCCGGAGAGGTTGCCAGTTTCTACTAGGAGGTTTGTTCTAGGTCAGTTGCTTACATTTTGGTTTTTGATACATTTACGTAGTGTATTCTTGAAAGACCTCCATCGTGCGCTCTAGGAAAAGCGGTCGAAAGAATATTCAACGCTGCGGAAGTTTTAGCTTGAGCGGCAGAAACGCATAGTGCGACATCTGCCTAACACTCGAGTGTGAGTAGGAGTGTGGAGTCTTATCTTGTTGGTCAAATATTCCGTGAAATCATAGGGTTTGTGCTGGTCAGAGATTGAAATGTCTCAGTGTTTTTCGAGATGGACAGTTTCCATTGTCACGCCAAAATGTCGATGGAGGGTTTATTAAACAAAATCTGAACTCAACGATGATTAAAATCAAAGATGGCGTTCAAACTGATGTCTATTTGTGCGTTCATCTTTTAATAGAAACCCTGAAACATATCCAAAATAGCAATTTTACTTATTAATCTAACATATATATATTTAATTAGTAGTAATGAAACTTTAATAGGGCCTTGCACTGAACTTTGGTAAACATTTTTCCACCAACGTAATTTAAAATTTTGGCTTTGGTAAGTCCTGATAGTTAGTAAGATCAAATAATATTTGATAAAAAGGAAAAATAATTTTACCGCCTGATTGTTTTTATCGAAAATTTAAGTGGCTGGCGATGATATTGCGTTAGTAGCGTGGAGTGCCGGCTTTAGCACCGTCTCTCACGCAGTCGAACAGAAACAGGGCAGAGGTCGTTAGGCCACTGTCGCACGGAGGGGTCAGGGCCCGCCGAGTGCAGTTGCCTACCCACAGGAATTATATAACGCTCGTACCAACATGCCATGTCCTTGTTACCGTTCTTGTTATAATCAGAGATTTTTACTCAGAAATATTTTTAAAAAATGGGACTATATAAGTAAAGTTTTATGTAGCTTATCATAAAACTGTGGAAACACAGAAAATTAGCTTCTAGGTGGGTAATTTATTATGACATAATTTGTAAAAAAAAAATTGGGTGAATCGTGGGTACTGGATACTAATTTTTTTAATAAATGTAAGCGGAAATATAAGTGGCTTCATGTAGCTAAACAAATGCAACTATCCAACATGGCTGGCAAGGCTGAGAGTGCCCAGTTGACCCGGAGACACAACCGCACCGCTGAGATATGCAGTGAATGTTGATAGTAAAATATTTCACTGGCCAGGGGTTACGGAAGGGATTTTCCAGAAGCGTGGTCCGTAGGCTGGAGATGGTGGAAACATTTTCAGCCTAGACCTCCGGATTGGCAACATGGTCGTGGTGTCTACGGACAGCCAGAGACTGGGTGGCTCAAGGAGGATGAGCTCAGGGGACCAAGGTTCCTGAAAGAGCTTGCCAATGATTGCATGGTGTTCGAGGCGGCCTCCAGTTAGGGGATGGGGGTTGCCTTGGTCCTCTGGACATGGTACTGGACTGCCTCTTGGTTGATGCGACTCCCGCTGTCGGCTGTGACCCTTTGGTGCTGAGCCGCGTGTCCTTGCCGGGAGCTTGACCTGTGAAAGCATTGGCCCAACATGACCTCGGGAAACCCGTCAAACAGTAACAAGAATGCACGGAACCGTATTGGTACTTGGTTCCTCTGGGATGCGAGTCCAGTAGCTCGCTTCGTGTGTCAAATTGAAGCTGTTATTTTTTTTTGCGTTCACTTGAATTCACTACCATTATAGTTTATTTCAAATTTTTGGCTAATGTAGTTATGTTGCATTTGAATTTTCGAATATAATATTTTTGCGTGTGACTTCTCACAATAAATTCAAGAATCTCCAAGAATCCATATATGATAATGCAGTAGGCTTAAAACCACGCTGTGGGTAACTGCCATTAAATGAGATGAGTTGTATCTTTCCGAGGATTTACTAATGTGGGAGTAATTAGGTGCGTTATCAAGACTGCTCGGGGAATCTTATGCACAGTAATTTTAATTAATATAATTTAATGACTACTCACTAAATGCGTTTTGTTGTTCGTCGAGTAAGGTTTTTGTTGTGTAGTGTCATGCGTAGCAAGTATGCACTCATCGAACGCTTTTGAAACTTCACCTGCATTTGACCTTAAATAATAAAATTGATCCAAACGTTTTGGGAATAAATTGATATAACAAAAATAGATGAAACAATATTAGAACAATTTGTTAACTAGTTGCAGTAGAAATTTGGTATTTCCCAAGCAATTAATAAACTAATCCATCTTGACTTTCAAGGTTGAAATGTGTCAAAGTGGTAGATTGTATCAACGTTTCGCTCTGCATTCTAGCAGGACTTATCAGGGTTGAGAACTATTGTACCGAAGTTTCACTCTGCATGCGAAGCGGAACATCGGTAAATCTACCACTTCGATGCTGCTCAATTTCGGTAGCCTAGATAGTTTATTTGACAATGGCTGCGAAAGCCTGAAGTATATTTTAAAAATTTAAAAAAATTTAATTTAGTGTAAACAAACAGTAATAAATCTGAAGTCTATTTTTAGCCCAAAAATATTTTAATATTGGAGATTTTATAATAAAGATAAAAAAATAATTACTGATGGATTGGATAAAAAAAAGCTTATTGTAAAATATACATACAAACAGTATCTATTTAGACCACTTGTTAGAGATACATGAAGAAACTATTGTCTCATATATATATATATATATATAATGAGCAGTAGGGAATGCCAAAACGAGCAATTGTCGTTAACAAACAAATGTTCGAAATGCAACATTGTAACGTAGCAAGCACTAACAGTAGCGCGAAAATTGGAATTTCGGGTGCATCAGGACATCATGAAGACGATTGCAGCACCTTGATGTTAAAATACTCCGCAAGTTGCAGGTGACGATAAGGGAGGAGACATTTAGGGTCAGCCATACGCGCTACAATCCAGCATTCTTGTGTACAGCATGGTCTACAGCACAGTGAATGATTAGTAATTGAATTATTGCGAGGACACTAGCGACGAGGCTGGCCAGCCAGCCCACGCGCCAGCCTGCGGGAAGGGCGTGATGCAGGTAACGCCCGTCCCTCCAATACCGCTACACGCCTAATACGATTATCAGCAGTGGCTCTCTCTCTCTCCTTTCTCTCTCTCTGTCTCGTGTTTGGCACAATCCCGGAGCCCATCTGCGTGAAGTGGCGTAACTTGGACGCGACACTTCTGTGAGTGCAATGAAGTAAAAAGTGTTAGTGGCCCATTGGTGGGCGATAACGGAAGGTGAGCGGTGTGATTTGTGTAATAAAATGGGATTAATGGGGACCGAAGCATCCGAGACGGTGTTGTATGTGTGGCGAACGAGTGAATAGTTGTAGGCAGTGTTTTGAGACACAGGTTCGTGGTTAGAGGCGAGCAGTAGAGAGCGCCACGGTAGAACTGAACTTCAGTGAGTAATTGACTTACGAATGTATGATAAAATTGTGAACAGACATTTCGATTGTTTTAATTTCAGAAAAAGTGTAATTATAAGGTAATGAACGTATTTGAGCTGGGTAAACGCGGAATATGGCAAGTTTGCAAGATTCTCCTCAGTGCACTAGTGTTCTTCATGTATTTCCCTTCTTCCCCCACCCTCCCCTAAACCAACACATTTTTCCTTTGCTCTTGTTCTTCCCTCTTTTTCTAGGTACGTCCTGTGCGTTGGGCATTTTGTTACGTTTAAATAAGCTAGTATCATTTGCCTCATCTCATTATAGTGTTGTTTTAGTTTGAGTGAACTAGTCTTCAGTGCAGCGGCTGATGTGGGGTGAGTCAAAGCTTATTGTATTTGCTGATTTGTGTTAAGGCGGTTTGTGGTGGCAATACTTTTTATGTAGAGTTTTCTAAGATTTGCTTGAATTTAAAATCATTTGTTTCTGCCCTTCACCCTCGAAATTAAGTTTGTTTTTAACGTATTTTGTATTTCCTAGTGTCTTGATCAATTTTGCCATGATTTACCTCACTCAGCGCCATTGAAGCAACAAATAAAATTATAGGGACTGATATCTTATGCCGTACATGTTTTTTTGTTTGGCCTCCTTGAGGCCAAATAAATAATTACTTGCTACGCTGATGTGCCCAAGCAATATAATTCACCCTGGGCAGAACCCTATCATATAATTTCTTCCTTGGTCGTGGCACATTTCTTGTTTGATTTGTAGTCTATTGCTTAACCTTTTATATACATGTTAACGATATTTTTCTCTTTCTTGAAACGTATGTTCAGCCTTGGGAATACTGCTTCTACTAGTGGCCTTTGCGAGTATTGAGTGTACCCTCTATTTAATTTGCACTTTTCATGTGCGCAATTGTGTCATTTATCCTGGTATATATATCACCGACTTCTTTATGAAGGAGGTTTATGCGCTCATAGTCTTGAGCCTTTATCAACCTGGTAATATGTGATTAAGCCTTTGTACCTATATATTTTATTTTTGTGGCTCTTTCTTTCATGTGGTTTTTGTTCACATGCATAGCTTTTCACGTATCTTGTACCTGATTGTTGTTACACTTTAATAACCTGAGTAGGATATTTTCTTAATAAATATTTGTAACATTGTTATCTGGACTATGATACGTCAACGCCCTTAGGTGTTGTATTTTTCGATTGATATGATTCTGCAGTTTTTTTTCATATAAAATCTTATTGAGACATTTTTGTTACATTAATGAGTGTTTACATTAAACAGGTTGGGCTGTGTAATTCCTAAACCAGTTTAATAACCCTTTTGCTACCCTTGTCTTCTACTTGCAGAATTTTGCAATGTCTTGTGGTCTTGGTTTGCTCCCAACACGGTGCAATTTTATATTTAATTAATTGGGCTATCCTTTCGAACCTGTATTCCCACAATCGTAATATTTTGTCTGAGCAGTAGGGATAGCCCCTTCTAATAGATTTAGGATTAAGTTTTTATTATTAAGATAAATAAAAAGTGTGAACAAAAAAATATACTATTAACTATGGGGGAAGTCCATAGCAGTTAATAAAGAAATTAGGTCGACCGCCAATAAGAAATGAGTATAGTGGGGTTTATTGCCAATCGTATTAAAGGTGAAGGAGGGAAAATTATGTTTGTAAGAACAAAATAATAGCGGGAGAGCTGGAAGAATAAAATATTTTTTTTTGGGGTGGAATGGAATAGGTAGGAGGATGGTAGTTTGGTTACGAGTATAATATATATGTTAGCAGGGGAAAATAGTTCAGGGAATAGAACATTTTTGAATATGAGAGAGAAGGGATGGTGACTGGAGGGAAAGTGATGGTAGGGGAGGGGAACTAAATTCATATATGCATTGGTATTAGTGGTAGAGGTCAGTCTGTTGTTAGCCTACATTGAGGAAGAACCCAGCGCCATTTTATTGCCCTCACCAGGTTTCGAACTGTGGATTCCAACCATCATGACGTAAGTGCATTGTTACAAGATTCTATTAAAATTGTAATTAAATAGTTTTTAATGACTTTTAAAACTTTTAAAATTTTTGGATAGTAATTATTGATTTTCATTATGGCGGGAATGACATAATAAAAATGGTGAAAAGTTCTATAATCAAATATGGCAGAAGGTTCTAGAAACAAAATGGTGGAAATGATGTCTTAATTCAAAATTACGGAATATAAAATGTTTTAATTCAAAATGGCGGAAAGTTCTAGAATCCAAGATGACGGACATGATGCAGTAATTGAAAACTTGGAATCCAATACTAGGTATATGAAATGTTCAAGAAAACAAAAGGCTGATCTGACAATCCAAAAAGTCGTAATTCAAAATATAGTAAGTACTATAAAACAAAATGGCAGAACCCAAGATGGCAGATGTGAGTCATAATAAAAATGACGGAACCAAGACATGGAAAGTTCTAGAATCCAAATTGGCAGATTTAAAAATGGTTGAATCAAGGTGGTGGAAAGTTCTAGAATTCTAAATTGCGGAATTCAAAATTGCGGAAAGGTCTAGAAAACGAAATTTTTGAATCCAAAATGGCGTATTGTATGTCGCAATTTAAAATGGCGACTGGAGAGAAAGTCGTCCAAGATGACCGCCGGTGTCTAGTTCGTCATAAAAAATGGCCGCTGTGAAGTTCTAATCCAAGAAAGCTGACATTGGCACCGCACTTTGAACTCTGTTGCGAGAGGAACATTTATATACTATTTGCTGCGATTGCAAATCATCTAGGCCAGTTTATTGGTGGCAAAAAGGCGCGAAACTACCATTTGCGCTCTACTGTTCGCGCTTGTAACATTGCAGGGTTGCATTTCCGTACATTTGGTTCCTAACAAAAATGCTTATTTGGCATTGCCTGTCATCCATTAAATTTATGCCCAGTAGTTTTCGAACGTTTTGTATATTCGCAGTTACTCAACTTCTGCTCCAACTAGGTTTCTTACATCCTGCTCCAGGAGGCAAGCAATATATTGATGCCGCTGTTCAAGAAGAAATCAACAATTTTTTTTGCCAATTTTCAATAAAGTAATACACCTTATTTGATATAAAACCTGAACACAAATTTTTTTTGAATACAGATTTGTTAGAAGTATTAGTTAAATAAAAGTTTGAGCTGAAGTTGTATAATTTTAATTTAATGTACCTGTAGCCTAAGCTAAGTAAAACATGGTATGATAAATATAATTCACTTAAACTGTAGAATCAACTCCGAAAAAAATTTATGAATTTTACACGAAAAGGCAAAATCTTTTGACTCGTAATACCTCAAAATCCGCATGATGAGTTAATTGCTGTGTAAATCAATCCATCGTTGTATTATTATAATGTGCTATCCTCTTTTCTCCTACAAAGTCATGACACTAAAAACGATAGTTGCGTTGGCATAACACATGATTTGAAATGTTCGGAAACAGGGCATCTTGATCGCGATCACGAGGACATGTTTCGTGATGGATCGTGAGGGTTAGTACTGCAATTTTGGGTAATAAATTATTTTATATATATATTTAAAAAATAGTTATCAAATTAATGTTTTGAAAGTGGCATGAAATTTAGTTTTGGCTTTAAGAGTTAATGTGTAACACAATATTTTTGCACAAATTGAGAGATAATGATGTTTTACATGTATGAGACACAAACAGTTTTAAACAATACCGTAAACGCAAGCTACATAAAGTTTTCTCATTAATATTCTTGGACATCGAAATCCGGATAAATCGAGGCCAATAATTTTTTTGTTGTCATCTGCTACGCTCATAGTGGCAAAACCTTTGATGAAAGCGTCTTTAACACGATCTATATTGTTGTGTGCGTTTCCGTGACCACGAGTGCGGGCACTGCTCAGAGTGTTAAGATGAACGTCTCACCAGGTTGAACATTTTGTGCGACGCGAGAGTTCAGCACCCGCTGTGCCCACCGTAGAGCCAAGTCCCACAACATTGGATTCATTGGCCATGCGGCATAAGTCTCATTACTTCTTTCGTTAAATTTCCGTGGCATACGGCAATGCACAGATGCTTAATTACAGTGGGCTGCGGGCCACTTAGGAATCGACTCAGTGTTGGACTATTTGAGTCAGGCTGGGTTGTTGGGATCGAGCCCATGATTTTCGATACACGAGCCTTCAACGATTCATAATTCACAGTTTTCGCGTAGTTTAGAATATTCTTTCAAATAAGTGATCGAATCTCATGCAGACTTAAAAACTTTGTACGGTAGTTCACAGCTGTCTTAGGTACTCTAAACTTAATATGACGTCCGTGCAGAAATAATCATTGAGATTACCCAAATGAGAATAAAAAAGGCCATGATTGACGTACATTTTGTGTAACGAAGGTCCATTATGGCTGGCTGTATGCTACAGAATTTTTTGTGTACCTGTGAAATAGCTGTTTCTGAATCAATATGTGTATAACTACACCGACATGACCGTGCTAAACGACAATAATACGACGTTGCTCCCACAGTGACACACACAGCACTACACACACACATCATTCAATACATACCGTAGCTTACTTGGCTTCTCTAACTTACATAGCTCATGCCAATTTCAAAACTTCCCTAATTTTAACTCCTTCAATTTTGTTGCATCCAAACATTTTCCAAATCATGATTTCCGCAACCGCTGTTGGTACAGATAAGACACACTTGCACATATTTTGTGAAATAAAAACCAAATTTTTAAAAATATTGTTTCAATAAATATTAGTTTACTTAAAAACATGTATAAAATGGTTTTTGCAATGGGGAAGATTCAATATTGTTTTTGACATACGCCATTGCTGGTTACACTGTATGTCATAAACAACTTTAACAACGGACAAAACAGTGGAATTTGCAAACACGCTGAATACAAGCTAAAATCAGCCAACGTCAAAAGTCAAATGCATACACAGCACAGAGAATTCCGTGAAAAAAACTAGTCAGAAAAATATCACAGCACAGACGAACACAGCGGACTGACAACGACGAAGACAGTTGCAACAAGAACATTAAATAAAGACAAAAAAGACCTGGGAAAACACAACGACAAACAGACGGGACGCAACGATGATAACTAAACAGATAATGTTGACAACACAACATACAGACGCACAGGTGAACCTCGCGACTTGACTAAACAGATATTCTGGACAACACAACGACGATAACAACAGACCAACACAGAAGGCTTCCTAAGACAAAAGAATTGTAATGTTTCGGGAACTGAGATTTGTACCCGTCATTAGGCACAAACAGAGAGAAAACACACAAGCTTATAAACAAAACTTTTTTTAGTTAGGCATCAACGTGTTACGAACGAGTTTTTCCGCCACTGTGACGAGCACCGGTTCTGAATTGCTGGTTGTTGCAAGACTGGTGATGGATGATTACAGGCAGTGCGGGCAGCGAGCTAGCTCGGAGAAGTGGCCTGCGGGAATACACGGGACGCGCTAGTTAGTCATTACATG
Organism: Bacillus rossius redtenbacheri; assembly: GCF_032445375.1. NCBI lineage: Eukaryota > Metazoa > Arthropoda > Insecta > Phasmatodea > Bacillidae > Bacillus > Bacillus rossius. Next base: position 30,141,835 of record NC_086331.1, read on the forward strand.
TCTACGCAACGCATGCATATCGTTCATTATCATAATAATTTTTATAGTTGTGCGCTCACACTGCAGCCATAGTACAGTCATTAGCTTATCCCAAGCTCGCTGTTCAAAACAAACCCAGCTTGTTGGTTATACGCGGAGAAACGTCTTATGAATGATTATTAGTGGAAAAGTGCCGTGGGGGAGGGGGAGGGGTTGGGGGGGGGGGGATACCGGTGATACGGTCAATGGATTGCGCTGTGATATTATCAGAAACCCTATTTAAGCATCGGTTCGGCAGTGTTTGAAGTAGTCATTTGTAACAGTTTCATACAGTGGTAATCCAGCAGCATGATGGGTAATCATATATTTTTTAAGTTAGCGTCTTTTATTCTTTTAGTTTTTTTCAAATTTTAAGAGCGTTTTGTAGACCTAATTGTAAATAAAAACTCTAAGAATTTTTCTTTTAATCCATGAACGCTATTATTGTATGTATACTGAAGAAATTTTTTCTTTCAAACATTTAAAAACTAGTGTTCTTTTGATTTATCTAACAGTTTTTTTATCAAGATGCTAAATATTAAGAACAAATCACGAAATCACTTAAACTTGTGCATGATTTTCAGTCAAGTGAAAAGTAACTAGGTTGAAAATTAAAACATAGCAAATTAGGCCACATAATTCTGAACGAAACCATGTCAAAAGTTTCGCCTTTAAACCACTTGGATTCTAAATCCTTTATAACACTTTTAAGTTCTAGGCGACCGCGATGTCAAATAATAAAGATTGAAAAATGTCGCATCCATTGTCTGAGGTTTGTTGGCTTGTAGCGTTTTGCTGCGTCAAAAGTGAAGAGTTAACCAACCTTTCGGTTAACATTGCAGTCGCCATCATCAGGGTAAAAGTCTTCTTCTGAAAGTTTTGGCAGACCTCTTGCCCTTTAAGTGTTTGCCAATAAAATCTTAGTGATGGTGAGTCAAGTATGGCACATCACGACCAAACATTTTTGGTGTGATGTGTAAACATCAAAACTTTGGAAACGAGCAAATTTATGTGTTCTCTTGTTGAAAATAAATTATAATACGAAAATCTGACCCCAAATTTAACGTTAATTTTTTAAAAACATAATGCCAAGCGTGATAATTATACGAAAAGTGTCTAATTTAGGGAAAAACTGTAAAAATATTTTCTGGTGCACGCCAATCAGCGTGGGGGCCGAGGCTATAACCGGTGCGCGCCCATCAGCGTCTTTGAAACTATACTGGAATACATTTTGTAAACGTGAATATTCATAACAAGATATAATCGGAACTTAAAAAATACCATTAATTTATTAACCAGGAAAATTTTGTTGGACCATAAATTGCATGAAAGATATTTATCAATTTTTTGGTTGTCTAAAGCATCACGAACGCGGCGCTATCTTTTAAGTATTTTTTCAAACTAAACGTTGGAGTCCAATAAATACATTAAAACAATATTAACCTGAAAGATTTTAAAACACAAATTATAAAAATAAGTATATATGTATCCATATAAATATATATAAGTCTGTATATACTTTCTACAATCAAACCTTAACCTTATTGAGCTAATTAAACATTTAAGATTTAACAGTAAACGTTGAACTACGAAATTATTTTATTCAACATGGCGTCTAATATAGTTAAGCTAAAAATTTCTTGTCTCTCTATAGTATGACGAACGCTGCGCTATCTCTACATTTTAATGTTATGTTAAGGTGGGTCTACACTGTATAACAAAACAAGTTATAAAATGTTATATTACAAAGTTATACAACATGTTACAAAATGAAAAGAATGAAAATTATATTAAAAGTTATACAACAAAGTTATATAACTTGTTATGAAAAAGTGAAGAAAAATGTTATATAACACCATGTTTTATAACAAAATAAGTGTTATAAAACAAGTTATATGTTTCCCATGCAGTGTCGGTAAAGATAAAAGGAAGTTAAATAACTTGTTGTATAACATGTTGGCCGTTTGTCCACACTAGTATACATATTTAAAAACATGTAACATGTTATGAAACAAGTTGTATTACTTGTTATATAACTTATTATTTAACTTGTTATGTAACATGTTATGAAACAAGATGTATAACTCGTTGTATAACATGTTACAAATATAACATGTTTTTGTTATATAGTGTAGACCCACCTTAAGGATTGTCAAAATTGTGTTGCGTATTTTTTTAAGTTGGCGTAATTTTATTCTATGAATGTAAACTATAACATAAATTATTTAATGATAGTTTTACTACAAATTTTTATTTGGCATACCAATACGTTTAGTATGCTCCATAATGTTTACGAAAGTGACTAAATACGTGTTCATGTTGCTAAACGTGGGTCCGCTTTCTTTATGTCACATTCCCTTTTATCGACTTCCGATCCATTTTCACGAAATTTCTCCTACAAAATGCCATATATCGAGAGCTAAGCTGTTTATATATCAAAAACTAGACTCCGTTTTTGAATATGATTTATGAACTCTAGAACTTTATCACTTTAATTTTAGTCTGTGAACCTGGGGGACATTTAACGTTAAATAAAATAAAAAATAATTTCCGGAAGTGAGAGTAGCAGTTGGAAGGGATGTGGTGTTTCCCATCTAGCGATCTGTGTGTGTGCTCATGATAAAAATGCTTTTGGAACTGGCCCAGTGGCTATAATTTGTTAACTGTTTTTTTGCAATACCACATCATGCTTCAGGAAGGATTGTATGGATTTAAGTATAAAAGGTGAGGTTTTCCACTTAGGCTAAGGGAGAAATATCGTCTGTGCTTGAAGCAAACAGCCAAGGAAAATGTTGTCAGTAGTAGCTGGTACTTGTGAATTTCTCTGAGGAAACATTTTAAGGTAGTTTTTTGTCAGTGAGATGGGGCAATGAGCGTCGGTTAAGATTTGACGTACCGCTTGGACTCAAAAGTATACTAAATAGTCTATGTTTAGCCTATGCATGATAAGCGCTTGCAAGAAGTACTAGAAGAAAAAATAGTTTCATGAATATGCATGCAAAGCACATGGTAAGCACAGAATTTGGAGTAGGAATACTGTTTTTTTTTAAGTAAAAGTATTGGTGGCAGAGGCAGGATTGATGTAGCGGTAGTAATGAACAACCCAGACGATGACTTTTCGCAGCTCCGTTCGTCTGTAACATGTGCCCAATGTTATCACACCAAGTTGCAATCTCACCTGAATTTGTTTTGATACCATGATCATCAGTCATGAATGAAATGTTTAAGAAGTTTACGTTAAGTAAAAATATACAGATGCGTTTCTTTAAAACTGATGTATCGGCATATTTGCGCATTCGCTTTTGTTCAGAATTTTCAAGGTAGGTTTGAGGTTGGATTTTAAGCGTTTAATCCAGCACTGTCATGCTCAGAGGCTTCCGGTACTGGAACCATTAAGATTATATTTGGCTCCGAACCAGGCTCCTGACTTGTTCTCCTAAATAAGAGTTACACTGGGTGGTTGGAATCAAACACACGACCCTCTCCACACTGTTAAAAAATTGTAAAATAAATTACATTTGGCAAAGGTTTAGTAATTTTACAGTTTTGTCGCGTTATTTTGAGTCTGTGTACTTTTACACAAAAGTTTCTAGAAAACCAAATTTTGCCACAGGCTTCGGTAAATTTCAATAATTTTAATCTTTTAAAGCAATAACTTATGTGTTAAATTACATATTTGAATGTATAGGTAAATGAAATTACACATACATCAGTTTCAGTTTTTTGTCAGTACACTGTACTTGTAGGTACACACATTCGTAATTGTAAGAGTGAAAATATTTTTATTGTAATATTACTACGATCAAGGAACTGCAAAAAATATAATTTATTTTATTTTTTATACTGACTAAACTCCATTAAATTGACATTAGGTTACGAAAGTGGTATTCACTTTTCTTAAAAATTTATTAGTGTACACGATGGTCAAGTGGTTAAAAAGATAGACTAACAACTAGAAGGTCGTGAGTTCGATGCTTTTCTAATACAGTCCTATCCTTAGTAATGTTTACTTGATCAATTAAAGGTTTAAAATCAGAATGGCTTTGATGTAAGTACACATTCATTATCAGCTATAAGCTACAAAACTATTATGGCAGTAGTACAAATTCATTGTTTTTGTAAATTTACTCAACTATGCAGTGAAATTAACGGACAGGTGCGGTAAAAGTACACATACATGCATATGTGAATTAATATATATCAGAGAGTGAAAGTACACCAACGGCAGTGACACATTTACTAAACCATAATAACTTTACTTATACACTTTTGATGATATTTTAACTAGAACGCAACAGTAAAAATACATGAACACATGTAAGTGTAAAAGTACACTAACGTCTGTAGAAAATCTGTTGCAACATACATTCTGTGTAAAATCATACAGATATTTTTACAGTGCACACGAACATGACGGGTAGGCAACCACAACAACAAAGGTCATTTACAAGATTGTGTTCCTGTTGTATTCTTGCAAGAGAAGCGCCTTTTATTAAATAAGAAAACTTAATAAGTTTACCTAAATTTTTCCACAGAAGAAAATATTGTTGAATACGCAATTAATGTCTGGTTACGATATTCGAGCACCCAGTTAAAAATATAGGGTAAAGCAGAAAATCTAATAAATGCGATAATTTATGCAGGAACAATCATTAAACTGAGTGTTGCTCTGTTACCAAGTGAAAGTTGTTAAGCATTGTAGGACACACGGAGGTGAACAACTATCGCAAGCTGTATTTTAATTGGAAGTCCTTAATTCAAGGCTGAAGACTGGCGGGACAGGACATTGAATTAAATCAGTATCAGAAATGTTTAAGTAAGAAGTAGAATTAATCCTTGATTGGCAGTGAATATGGGGAAAAAAATTAATGGATTTTTACAGTAAATGAGTGATAAATTCAGAAGGATTTATATTATTGGCAAGAACTAACGCAGTTGTCAATATTTAAAAAAAAGCGCAGTTGTTGGTACCATTTAAATTTTTGTAATTTAATATTACGGTGTGTTCTTTCTGTCAATGTCGTGATTGAAAATGTAATTTGTAAACATGAGTGTATTTTTAGTAGTAATGGCATGTTGTTATTGTTTCCTAGCAAAACGTTACAGCAGAAATCAACAGATAATACAACAGAAACCAAAATAATTATCTACAATAAGATTTTCTGCTGTTTTTAAAGCTGGTAATGTTCATTTTCTGTCGGCTTATGTTCCATTTCCCACAGAATATCAGTGATATATTTTGGTTTCTGACGAACATGATTTGTTGGGTTTTAGTGGTTTCCATAAAATGTTTTTTTTGTATTTTCGTTGTTTTTTGGTTTTTATTGTTCGGTTTTCTATTGGTAATATTATTTCCTTTGGATTCTGCTGTTTATGTTGTTTTCTAAGGTTTTTGCCTTAATATATTGTAAAACGTCTTGTTACCTGATGTTTTCTATTGGAGTTTTTTTATTTTATAGTGTCAAAAAGTTTAATTTTTTAATGTTTCAATTGTAATCAATATATTCTAAAATGATATCCCATTTGAATATAAACTTTTTATCATAACTTTAATTGTAATTACATAATTTAACATAAGCATACTTTAATATGTTCAGCGCCAGGCTTCATCAGGAGGAGCAGAGAAGAACCGACCGCCATCTTGGATTGTAGCCATCGTAGATGACTTTGAACTAACATTTGACAAAATATGTCAGAATTCACTCAAAATTTTCCAAAATTTACACAAAATTCTCAAAAATGACTTAAAATTTACATTGTTGGTGAAAAAATTCCCCCAAATAATTTAAATAAATCTTAAATTCAAAAACTTTCTTTTCGAGGGAACATTTTCCATGTTTTTTCTTTTAAAAAATCTGAAGTATTCATCTTCTTCAGAGAGGGGCAATTTTCCTCAAACTGCGGCCATTTTTATCAGAAGCATTATCAGAGGTCATGCATGACTTTGACCTCGATTCCGCCCCCTATTTTGAATTATAACACCACATCCGATTTATTTTTTTCTGTGAAATTTCCGCCATTTTGAATTATGATGTAATATCCATATTAGAAATATTTCATAATTGTTTTAAAAATTAAAAAAAAAATTAAAAAATTACTGAATTAAAATTTTAATAAAAGAGCGCTACATCAGGAGCTTGGAATCCTCAAATTCGAACCCAGTAGGGTAATTCGATTAAAAATGACGACGGATCCTTCCTCCACGGAAGCTACTGGCAGACACACCAACCACTAATATCAAGTAATATATAGGTATTCCAACAACCAGTATGATGTCATGGTGGCCATTTTGGATCCGAAATTTTATTTTATCCTGCTAGAGTTGGCTGCTGTCGTACTTGTTTAAATTTTGCCCACTAGTGTGAAGAATGTTGTAGCATCCTCATGTTGTCGTCCATTATTCCTGCCATATTGCAAAACTGGTTATTATCAACCTAAAAATTAAAAAAATTTCAAAGCCATTTAAAAATGTGCCTATTAAAATAGTGATTGATTCAATAGTTTCCAGACCTTACTTAGATCATTGGCAAAACTTATAAAAGATTGTTTGGACTCTAAAATCTTTATTTATAATTTATTTAAAAAATCATTTCAATTTAATTTTACACCATAGAAGTCCAGGTTTAATGTATAATAAATAAAACAAAACTTCTAAAATATTGTTTACTATGTAAATTCAACTCTACTATAATTATCAAGATTAAAAAAAGCAACATGATAAGCAGATAGTTCAGCATTAGCTTATACTACCTAATTCTCATCTCCATTAAGTTAACTAAAAAACAGAATTAAGCAAGATACTTTCCCCATGAATTATTTTTCTTCCTGACAGAATTCTTCGATACTGTGTCTGTTTCACTTCGTCCTAACTGTAAATGGGAGTATTCACTGTCTTAAAAGGGCACATCTTCACTTGCACCTAAAATGGATATGGATTATCATATACCCATTCCAACCACAAGTTATATTCTAAAGATACATACAATGCTACTAGATCAGTAAGCTGAGTATTTTGTTCTGCTCGATATCGTCAAGAAAAGTACAATTGTCTTTTGACTCACTAAGGGTATTTAGATAATAGTAGTGTTTCAACAAAATGCAGATCTCGCCAAGTGAAACCCATAATCGTTACCGCTAATGTACCAAGCTCAGTCTTATGTTTAGATTATAGATTCATGTTCAAGCATTATCGCAATCGGTTGCTGAACATCTGTTTGTATACTTGTACACATACTAGTCTCCAACCTAAACTGAGGAGTAGAAATGTCCGATTATCAATACAAGTTAACCAACTATGGCACACATCTCGGCGAAATTTCTAACGAGAAGGATTTTTTACATATTCGCTCTTCCCGTGTCTTCGAGCATTATAGGAAAATGTGAACGACATATCACAGTAGCTGCAAGGATTCTTGTCGTTGTCAACGATCCTTTCAGGCCTGATCCATATGCTGATGTTACTGCTGTTTTATAAATTCTTAGTGTATTCTTAGGCGCATCGACATAATGCTGTTGTGCCGAAACCTTCTCTTTCTGTCACCGAGCACGGCCTTTTCATGTCTTCAAGGGTCTTTTGATATTATGTTTTCTAGCAAACAGGTTGTGGCATTTCTCAAACCAAATATATTGTGATGCAGATGCTTTACACATTCTCGTTTCTCATGTCGGTGAGCATTATCACTGTCGTGGAACATACTTCCATAGTAACGCATTAGATTCTCACAAGAGGTTGGTAGACCTCCTACGATCATCGACGATTAATTCACCAATGTTGATGTTACTGTAGGCATCGTGGTTTCCTCTGCAGACGACACTTGGATATTTGAAACTGGTACCTTCGAGATCGCTGTCGTTAGTACATATTCCCTCGAGGTCTTTGTAGTTGTGTCGACAATGACAACAGTCAGGGGCGCAACAACAGGGGGGGGGGGAAGGGTATTTGGCCCCCCCCCCTCTGAAACCTTGAAGTGGGGGCAAACGGGGGCAAAGAAAGTGCTGTGTAATTAATTTTTGGATAATAAAACTGCTTAAATAGCACCATTTTCCACCTTGAAATAAAAATTTTCCCGGCGCTTCAATAGGGGGAACGATGATTCTTTATAAAAAGGTATATTGCCCCCACTTTGGAAATTTAGTTGTTGCGCCCCTGACAACAGTATTTGCGGTGTGGATGACGATGCTAGCATTGTGATATCCGTCGTCAAATTTACGCATTCCATTGAGTTCTGTGTAGTTGTCGGCATCACCATCGTCAGGATTTGCATCGCCAATGTTACAGCTTCCATAGAGTTCTGCATAAAGATGGCAACGAGTTCTCAAGAATAACCAGTTACTGAACGTATGTATGAAACGAGTTAATTTAGATTATTTTCACGCCTCCATAGTCAAAACGAAATGAGAGTCATTTCCTTTAATTATAATGCTACTATTTTTACAGCTATATATTATTATGTATATATTTTAAGTAAAGAATATTCATATATTATTTATGAACACTGCTCTAATTGCTACAACTACTCCAGTGGCTCCATCTCGTTACATTGGTTCGAACTGGCTAAATATGGCTCATCTGCTCCAAGTGGTTACAGTTAACTACATTTGGCTCCTTCTGCTCTAACTGTTTCCAATGGCTCCAAGAGCTCCAACTGCTTCAATTGTCTACAACTGTCTACATTTAGCTCCATTTAGCTCCATTGCTCTAACTGGATTCAGTGGCTCTAACTGCTTCAACTAGGCTGTAACTAACTATATTTTGATAATTTTTCTCCAACATTTTAATTTGCTGTGATTAACTCCAATTACATTTGGCTTCAACTTACTCCGATTACATTTGGCTTCTACTGACGCCAATTCCAATTGGGACCAACTGGCTCTAATGGCTCCAACGGTTCTAACTAGCTTCAATATTTTCAGCTGGTTCCAATGACGCCAAATGGCTGGTTTCAACAGGCGCGTACAGGTTATACAAGCTTTTATTGTATGTAGCCCGCATTTCGTAGTGCACGAAGTACAGTCCATGTTACTTTGGTGATAGGTAAATTTTAAGCAATTTGCGAAGCAAGTACAAATCTTTACCTATCGATGAATATGTTATGATTTTTTCACACCATGTAATCAATTTATTCTTAGATTCCTCACATGTATATTATTAATATTTATATCATCTCTAGGATATTATTTTTTAAGACCAGCTTCGCGGTAATTAAAATCGTCATCCCGGTGATGCATCATTTTCAAAATTATGGTCAAGGGTTTTGTATTTACGTATTTTAATGCGTCGTTTCAGTAGTTTTGGCCTCAGTGCTTCATCACAGCCGTCGTGTTGTCCACTTCAGGTGCTTCTACATTGTTTTCAATTTCGTGGATACAACGAGAATTTGGTGTTATTTTTTCATTTCCCATAAAATGCTTCTTACTTCTCTAGTTTTCAAATCCAAATCATTAGCTATATCTGGGATAGTGTTCGGGGATGGTGTTGTTAGCATCAGCATCATTAAATTCTTCGAGATCATAATATTCCTTTAGTTTTCAGATGTCGTAACATTTTATGTTGAACTAAATATTATTCATTTTTATGTAGTTGCGGGATGCTCTCTCATTTTCGCAACAGAAGGAGACCTTCGTTAGACCTCAATGGGAAGTGAAATCATCTTGTAAGATAATGTTTTTCAACAGTTTTAAGGAATAATTTTCGACTAAGTAATAAATCTTTTTGTTGGAATTCCGCCTAGTTAAAATAGTATTGTATTTTTTTGAAACAGGAATGCACAAACTAAACGAAACTCTGAATATAATTTAATGCATTATATCGGGGGAAAAAGGCACGGGTGGTTTTTTTTCTCAGGAATACCGAGGAGCACACTAAGGACACAAACAGTTCCAGGAATAGCCAGGAGCATACAAAGAAAACTAACGGAAGTCATACAATATAATACTTTGGGAATTTGACATTTAAACGATTAATATATTATATATAATGCATATTCATAATACATTTAATAAAATGCATATCATATATATGTTACAAATAAGCATATGCATAAAATTTATATAGATATAACAAACATATATAATATTAAATTTGTATTCTTTAAACAATATAATGTATATGCAAGCATACATATAAATATATTCACATAAATTGATTGTGCAAGTCTTAGGTTGGTTTTCTCCGTGTGATCTTGGTTATTTCTGAGAAACTAAATCGCCCCAAGAACGTTTTTTTTAAATATGAGACATGTAATTGTATTTATGATTTAGTTTTATTTGTGAAATACTGTTACCAAAAGAAAACTAATAATATTTTAATCGTGTGGAATTCAAACAAAAAAAAATCATTATTCTGTCTATTATTATTCCTTAAAACTGTTGAGATTCATTATCATGCAAAAAGATTTCCCTTCCCTTTGAGGTCTAGCGAAGTTGTCCTTCTGTTGCGACAGTGAGAGAGCAAATCGCATCCCATATAAAAATAAATAATATTTACTTCACCATAAAATGTGGCGACATCTGTTCTCAAGAAGCCGAACTACTTGGAACATGCTTAATTTTGAAATGGAAAATTATTTCTTGCTGATGGATTATTTAATTCTATAGGCCTATATGTTTCAATTTAAAACTTTCAGTATGTATCTGGTATTAGTCGCAGAAGCTGAAATGGATCCCGGATCGTTGCCTGCAATAGTATCGAAATGTCCCCGGTGTACTTATTGTGGCAGGAGTTCACCTTGAAATAAAAGCCAAATGCCTAGCATAGTATATTTTCGGTCCTTGCCAAAAATCATGTAGTTACGGCCAGTGCAATAAATCCTTTGGTCAAAGATATATCTTGAATAAAGATCGCAAGATCAATACATCCAGGCTGACTTATGATAACGAGGACGAGTCTACAACATCAAGGAAATGGAATGAAGGTAAAACATTAGAAAAAACTATTGTGATCTCGAAGAATGTCAAAATGATGATTCTAACAACACTATCTCCGATCTCGCTAATGATTTGTTATTGAAAGCTAGCGAAGAAAGTAGCATCTATAAGGGAAATGAAAAATAAATTAAATATTTACACCAAAATTCTGGCTGTCTCCGCGAAAGTGAGAACAATATAGAAGCATTTAAATATGACAAGATCGAGACTGTGATGAAGCTCTGAAACTAAATCGATGGAAACGACGCATTAAAATAAATATAAATTGTCCTGACCATGGTTATGAAAATGACCGATCACCGTAATGGTGATGATTTTAATGACTATGAAGTCTGCCTCAAAAAAATACTTCAGAGATTTTTATAAATATTAATAATAATATTGTGAAGAAGCTGTAAGCCGTGGAAGAGATTGATTATACATGGTGAAAAAATCCTAACATATTGGTCGAAAAGTTAGACTTGTACTTCGCAAAATGCAAAAAAAAAAAAAAAAAAAAAATTATCCATCACCAAAGAACCATGGACTAAGAAGTGCACTAAGAATTGCGTGCTAGATACAATAATGACTTGTATAACCTGCACGAACCTGTTGAAACCAGCCATTTAGAGCCATTGGAACTAGCTGAAGATATTGAAGATAGTTACAGCTGCTACAGCTATTGGATCAGTTAAAGCATATGGAGCCAAATATAGGTAGTTGAAGCTAGTTGGAGCAGTTAGAGCAGTTTTCAACAGTGTAGATATACTAATTATGAATATTCTTTACTTAAAATAAGTACTAAATAACCAAAAAAGTAAAACAAATATAATAAAAATGAACAAAAATTATTATTGTTTTGACACACGTATTATTATAGTTACTACAAGTAATTAAGGACTAGACAGCGCGACTCTCTGTTGCTGACTACGGTGGCGTGAGAATTATCTAGTTTGAACATTCTGAATATATATATATATATATATATATATATATATATATATATTTATATATAGTAACTGGTTATTCTTGAGAACTCGTCATCTTTATGCAAACTCTATGGAAGCTGTAACATTGGCGATGCAAATCCTGACGATGGTGATGCCGACAACTATGCAGAATGCGATGGAATGTGTACATTTGACGACGGAGATCACAATGATAGTATCGTCAACCACACCGTTAATACTGTTGTCATTGTCGACACAACTACAAAGACCTCGAGGGAATATGTACTAACGACAGCGATCTCGAAGGTACCAGTTTCAAATATCCAAGTGTCGTCTGCAGAGGAAACCACGATGCCTACAGTAACATCAACATTGGTGAATTAATCGTCGATGATCGTAGGAGGTCTACCAACCTCTTGTGAGAATCTAATGCGTTACTATGGAAGTATGTTCCACGACAGTGATAATGCTCATCGACATGAGAAAAGAAAATGTGTAAAGAATCTGCCTCACAAAAAGTTTGGCTTGAGAAATGCCACAACCTGTTTGCTAGAAAAGATAATATGAAAAGACCCTTAAAGAAATGTAAAGGCCGTGCTCGGTGACAGAAAGTGAAGGTTTCGGCACAACAGCATTATGTAGATGCGCCTAAGAGTACACCAATAATTTCTACAACAGCAGTTACATCAGCAACTGGTTTGGGCCTGAAAGGATCGTTGACAACGACAAGAATCCTTGCAGGTACTACGATATATCGTTCACAGTTTCCTATAATGCACTAAGACATGAAATGAGCAAATACGTAAAGAATCCTTCTCGTTAGAAATTTCGCTGTGATGTGTGCTATGGTTGATTAAGTGTATTGATAAATTGAAATGGCATGCGATTAACTGTAATTTGAAGTCCGTGTTCTGCGGACATTTCTACTCCTCAGTTTAGGTTGGAGCCTCATATCTGTACAATTACACAAACATATGTTTAGCAACTGATCTAGTAGCAACGCACAGATCTTCAGAATATAACTTGTGATTGGACTGTGTTTTTTGGTAATCCATATCCATTTTAGGTGCAAGTGAAGATATGCGCTTTTAAGGCAGTGAATACTCCCAATTAGGACGAAGTGAAGCAGACTGTGAACACAGTATCGAAGAATTCTGTCGGGAAGAAAAATAATACATGGGGAAAGTATCTGGCTTGTCTGTTTTTTAGTTAACTTAATGGAGATGAGAATTAAGTAGTTTAAGTCAATGAAGAACTAGCTGCTTATTAGATTGCTACTTTTTTAAATCTTGATATAGTAGAATTGAATTTAAATGATGAACATAATTGTAGAAGTTTGGTTTTATTTATTGTACATTAAACCTGGACTTTTATGGTGTAAAATTAAATTAATTTTTTTATTAAATAATTTATAAATAAATATTTTGGAGTCTAAACCTTCTTTTATGTCTTTGGGCAAGGATCTATCCAAGGACCGGTATCGATCGAATCATTCATGATATTTTGGAATTATTTAATATGCATGTTAATTTTTACAGATTTTCAATATGGCGGGCAAGGTGGCTGACAAATTCTTGGATACTATGATGGGATGGTGATGTATACTACTGCACTGTAGCGGGTAAAATGTAAACCTACATGGTGTTGGCGAACTTTATCAGGCGAAAAAAATTGGCGGATCCAAGATGGCCACTATGACTCCATACGTTTTGGTGCTATATATATATGTGCTATGTATATATATATATATATTTATATATATATACACACCTTGATAATAGTGGTGGGGGTTATTCTGCTAGTAGTCTCCGTGGAAAGGACCCATCGTAATTTTTAATCGAATGCCTACACCACGTTCGAACCGAGGACTCCAAGCAGCATGTCATAAGTGCAATTTTGTTATTCAAATTGTAAATATAAGTTTTTTAATTTTTTTCAATTTATGGATGACAATTACGAATTTTCAAAATGATGAATGTGTTATCATAATTCTAAATGGTAAAAAGTTCTAAAAAACACAATGGCGGATGTAATTTCATAATTAAAATATCCTGAAAGTTCTAGAAAACATTATGGCGGATGTGATGTCATAATTAAAAATGTCGGGCGGTATCGAGTCAAAATCAAGCTAATGAACCTCTGATAAGGCATCTGAGAAAAATTGCCTCACTTTGAAGAAAATCGCCCCTCTGATAAAAATTAAGCATCTGGAATTTTTTAAGAGAAAAATGGAAAATTTTCCCTGGAAAACTAAATACCCGAATTACAAGATTTCTTGAAATTTTTTTGTGGATTTTTTTCTCTAAAAACTGGAGATAAATGGTCGTTTTTGAGAATATTTAATTAATTTTGGTAAATTTTGAACACATTTTGGCATCATCAAATGTTGCAAGTAAAGTTCAAAGGTCAAGTTCATCCAAGATGGCGGCCGTGACGTCTAATCCAAAATGGCGTTCGGCTATTCTTGGCTCCTCCTGGCGTAGCCTATGTCGGACATACTAAATTATACTAGTTACATATTTGAAAAATATAAATTCTGGGCAGTTAAAAATCATACATTATGACAAAATATTACTACAGCAACCTTCAATATAATAGGTAATAATTATGGTAGTTTTATTGAGATAATGTTTCTTTACATGTTTATGATAGAAATTAATAATATACAATTAAAATTATTAAACAGAGAAATCAAGTGAAATTATCACAAATTTCTTGTGTATTATGCCATTTTCTGTTTAAATACATTATATTTTATTATATACTATTGGATTCAGGTACAATTAGTTTATGTAGTTTTATACTGTTTACCTTTGGATTGTGTTAGTATTTGTTTTCTGTTATCGTTTACAACGTATTCTGTTAAAATTTGTGTTTTTATTTTTTGAAGTTAGTTTCTGTTGTAAAGCTTTCTGTTAGATTCTTTTTTTCTCTAGTGATTTTTATTGTATTCGGTGGGTTTTGAAGAATTATTTGGAGTACATTTTGTTGGCTTCAGGTTTTTTAGGAGTTTTTTTATTGGATAATATTCTTTTATAGTTTTGTATATTAAATTATGTAGGTTGATGATGTTATTTATTGGAATCTAATGGCTTCTATTGTAAACCATTCGGTTGTTATCTAGTGTTTCTCATTGGATTATTTTGATTGTACTTTATTTTTATGTAGCATTGTTTCCTATGTTTTCCATTAGAATCTGTTGGTTTTTGATGGTTTATTTTTGCTTTATGTAAGTATCTGTAGTTGTCTAATGTTTTTTTTTTCAAAATTGTAACTTTGGTTTATATTTTTATGCAGTTTTACTTTGATGGTTACTATTGTAAAACATTTTGGTGGTCTCGGTTGTTTTCTAGTGTTATCCATTGAGTTAATTAGTAAACTACGAGTAGTCGTTGGCGTTCCTGTGGACTTTACTCTTGGTGGTCTCACCAGTGTTTAGTAGTTGGCTTTTCTGTGAACATTTTCCTTGGTAGTTTCAGAATGAGAAGTTGTTGGCTTTTCTGTTAATTTGTCCTCAATAGATTGAACAATGATTAGTATTTGGCGGGCCTGTGAACTTAGTTCATGATTGTTTCAACTTGCAACTGGATAAGCGGGAACCGCCTAACCTGCCCATGGACCAGACACTCCATGCAGTTTGTTCCTGATCAGCCTGGAATTTGAAATGTTTTAAAGCGAGAAATGGTGAAGTGTGGGTGGCGTTAGCAGTGTGTGATTACCCTGACGGAACACCTCACTCACTCTTCAACTGTCAGTTCAACATCCAAAGGTAGAGCTCCCTTCGTTTGATATTTTACAAAC